>NC_032017.1:18218784-18268955 GCF_001865875.1 Lupinus angustifolius
AGAAGAAGAAGAAGAAAAGATATGGAAAAATAAATATAAGATGATAAAATATAGTTAGGAGTATCTAAACATGTCTAATACAAAGTGCCTCCCATTTATATAAAGTGTGTTGACAAGCATAAGCACAAACCTGTAGCAAGCAGGGTTTTGAGGCCACATGTTATAGTTAACCCTAGAAAGAGGAGCCATAAGATGAAAATAATAATCAACCCACTCCAATTTCTCTTCAAAGTTCTTCGTCATTTTGGTCCCATAGCCCTCAAACCTACCCATGGATGGGTCATTTGCATAAGCCTCTTTGTCCATTTGAGGAAGGGCAAAGAACTCATGACCCACCTCTTGCAAACGTTGGATCAATGTTGGAGATATACCATGATCGGTTAGGAGGAAGAATCCCCATTCTGAGGCAACTTGGGTAATTTCCTTAACCAAAAAATGGTGTGGTTGAGATAGTGATATTACAGGCACATTGATACCTTCCATGGCTTTGGTATTTTCTGGTCGTTCATTGGCTTCACGAATGAATTGGGATGGAAGCTCCTTGAGTTCATCAAGAGCCAAGATTTGTACTCTTTCCACTTCCATTGAAGCAGGGTTTGGCAAATTTAGAATTGTGGAGTTATGTGAATTCCAATTCCAACGATGGTTTATATATATCGGGCTTAAATGAAACTTCATTATATTCAACTAAAACGTGCATACTAGTGCACCAGTTATTTAGAATATAGGTTACAAAATTCCACGTTAATAATGTTATCCCAGCAAATGTGATTTACATAGTAAGTCATATGAATAATTAAATTAGTTTAGTCATATATATTTTTATAAAAATTATATAAAGATGTCGCTTGAAAGTATGTTTTTTATGTAAAAGTCTGTCAAGCATGTCAAAAATAACAAGTATATCTAGATGAAGAACCTCTACCAAATGTTTGAATTTGTGAGAACTTATACTATAAATGTTTGAAACTTAATCAAGCATAATTACTATAGGTAAAAAAACTTACGATTTCAACTGGAGTAACTTCAGCAAACGTATTTGAGACGTACAACAAACTGATAGAGTTAAAATAGAGTGACACTTATAGTTTTTCCTTTCTTTTTAAACGACAGTTAGCACTAATTAGTGTTCTAGGTTTTTTCTTCGGTTATGTAAAACATGTAGTATCTAACAAGAAGTATAAGAAAAAAGAAGGAAGTATAGTCCTAGGAGATTTATTGTATTACAATTGTTACTAATTTCATAACAATTATCCTATTGGTTATAGTACTAATTTAAATCAATGATTTACTAATTAAATTGTATGTTAATTATGTTATATATATATATATATATATTTATACTACTATGTAAAGGCAAAACATGTCTAAAGAGTTTTTAAGTAATTTAACAGGTATAATATATATATATATATTTCAATTTTGCTCTTACTACTAAAAAAATCATATGATGTTCATATATCATGTACCATTTATTTAATGTTAGATTTAGATTTATGAAATTATTAGGCATATATTCTTTTTTTTGCAAATAATAACTTTCTCGAAGTTATTAGTTGTATTTATCGTCTCAAAAGGTTTATATTTTTTACAAGAAATAATATTATTACTATTTAACATTTTTAAAAACTATCAGTTTTGCCATATTTCACTGTATGATTTGAGCCTTTCATATAAATTCTCTTTGAATGTGTAACTTATTATAATAAATATAATAGATATATTAAGTATCTAAATATTTTTATTTGTAACATATAACTCAATTGTTGAAATGTTTTAATAGTTAATTATATTACAAACGATTAAAGGTTTGAAACTCTATTTGTTATTTTGAAGAAAAAAATTAGACGATTTTAATTAATACAATATGATATAATTTGAACAATATTGACTAATTTTGTCCAATTTAAATACACCTATAGTATAATGATCATATCGTCCTAGTATGAAAACAAATTAACCAATTGAAAATACATGTAAGATATTTATAAATATGATCTATGGGTGGAAAATTACTAAGAAAATCCAAAAAAAAAAAACAAAAACAAAACATTGAACTGTACTTTGTTTTTTTGGGTAATTTAAATGACTCTTGAGTTTGATTTTAAGGGAAATGATAAGAATAAAAGTCATGTGGTCTCTTTAATTTTCTATTTTCCATACTACCCTTCAAAATCTAACTGATTTATGACCCAAAGACCAAGGCCCAGAAAAAGACCCACTCATAGGCGTTGACATCTAGAATTGACTCGGATTATAGAATAGCGTTTGAACAAACGTATAAATACATGTCTTATACTACGCGTAACAGATAGGAAGATAATTAATTCCTTTCTCAATTCAATTGTAGCAATCTCTTGTCTTCAATGGCTTACGTTGAGGGAGGTATTTTCCTCTTCCTTATTTTCTCACCTCCTCCTTCTTTAATATTAATGTTAGTTTAGGGTTCATATTCATCGCTGGGATTTGGATTTATACAACCTATCACAACCTTGATTTTTGTTGTTGCTAACTTTCTTTCGTATATTCATTTTCATAATATTTGAATTTTGAAATTTCAATCTGCCGCAATTGTAATGAGATATTGTTTTGGTTATCCGGCATGGTGTTTCTATTGGTTTGTTTGAGGGGTTATTATTTCAGGTTATTTATTTTTAAATTGCTTTCCGTAACTGCAATCGACAACAGTTATCCCGATCTAAAAACAATGTCTTACTTCTGTTTGCGAGTTGGTTTTCGGCTTATAACTATGGAGGGAAGAGAAAAACTTGTTAGCCATGAAATATACTTTTGAGATGAGTCTA
This sequence comes from Lupinus angustifolius, assembly GCF_001865875.1. Classification (NCBI taxonomy): domain Eukaryota; kingdom Viridiplantae; phylum Streptophyta; class Magnoliopsida; order Fabales; family Fabaceae; genus Lupinus; species Lupinus angustifolius. The sequence goes on from NC_032017.1 coordinate 18,221,589, forward strand.
AAGTTCCGAAAACTCAACTTGCAAGCAGACCGTGAGTGGTTTCTACAATGACCTCTGGTGAGATTGTTGGCAGGGTTTCATGATTTTAAAAGTTCATCTCATCATGGAGGTTGAGATTTCATGGTTGAGTGCTGATTAGGTTTGTAAGAGGTGTCCATTGATTAAGTGGAGGGTTGACAAGTATTTCATTTTGTTTCTCTCTTCTCATCTTACTATGCATTCTACCTCCCTCTATTTTTATGCCAATAGTCAGTGTAATAATATATTCTTTTCAAGACCTTCTAAAGTCACCCGTCACCAATTTATCATAGAAAATAGTCGATAGCTTCATTCCTTGAGTCATTGTTTGCATATCTCATAAAACTATTTAGCCATGATTCCTAGTTTACATACTCTTGTGTACTTACCTATCTCCTAGTTATATAGTTGTGATTGGATTCTTTTATCAGTTGATTTACAGAAGGCATAATACAGTATACAAAAGTTATTAACACATATAAAAGTATTTGTATGAAATACATTCCTTATCCATGTGATCTTGTAGGTTTAATATACTTATGGTAGTTTCATTATCTTCACACATGTTTTGTTTTCTCCCCTGGATCATGTTATTATTGCTCATTTTCTAGGATCTCTACCCTCTTCCCCCTATTGCATCATTCTCTTATCTTTTTGTCCAACCTCTTGCATATGGGCTGGACCTTTTCCCTTTTTAATGCTGGGTTTGATTACTTGAGTAGTGAGATTTAAAATGACAGCTCAAATCTTACATATTTTCTGTGCAATAGTATTTGATTGAAATGGCCAAATTTGCAGATGGAAGATATTGATATGCTTGATACACAAGTTCAGTGTTTAATTCTGTTCTTTTATATATTTCAATTTTTCTAATATTTCTTAACAATATAATCATAATTGGGGTTGTGCCCCCCTCTAGATGTATAAGTGGGGAGGCCTTCACCAACTATATCAATCAATTGTGATATTCTGTTAGGTCTCTCTGTTTTCTAGTGAAAGCTACTGATTGGACTTTCGAGTGTTCATTTCCTGTTTAATTTTGCTTCCTCGTCTGCTTTCTTTTCCTAATTAGAGTTTTAATGAAGCATGAGATCGCGAACTTGAATATTCTCATTTGTGCTATTGTTGCATCATTAGATGGTATTAGTGATTGAAACATTAGAGTGAAACTGGGGTTGCGAGCTATACTTTTCTGTCTTTGAAACTTAATTATCTAAAATATCTTATGTCTGATTTATGTATAGCACCTTTTCAACTTGTGTAAAGGAAAGTTGCTATAGAAACTTTCTTGATATCGCAAAATGATGATGTGGGCTGATATTGATTTATAACAAATATATGCAGGTGTTGTGAAATCAAAGCGATCAATATGGCGGCTTAAAACAATAACTGATTTATTCTGGACTGTCATTAACTTCATAACCATATTTTTTGCAACAATGTTTTCGGTAATGTTAATGTTTTTTTATTCCTATTGTGGAAAACTGGAAATTATGAGCAATCTATTGCAATCAAATTGATAATTTCCTCATGCTGTTTTCATTCCTAGATGGAAAAGTCCGATGCCTACAGGAAAGGTGCTGCTTCTAGTAAGAAATTCGATGGCGGTGCTCCTGGAGGAGGTCCTGGTGGTGGTGGAGGGCCATATGGTGGTGGTCCACGGGGCCCTCCTTGCGGTGGTCTTGACAATGTTCGTGGACTAGATAGTATTAGGGGACGTGACCATAGTAAGTTTAGATTTTCTACATTGCTTTCAATTTTCAGTGATTCAGCTTTCCCTTTTGCTTTTCTAGTTTTTCTTTGCTAATCATATACTCTTTTGGGATGTTTTTCTTCCATTGAACTTCCAGGTTCACTACCTGCTTGTGGCTCCTGCTGTGGCTGAGTGTTAAGCTCCCATTTATCTGTCTAAATTATTATTTGGTGTTTGTGGTGGAATATGCATATATCTTTACCACTTTCATGCTTTATATGTGTTGATACCTTTTAAATTAGAGCAGTGTTGATACCTTTTAAATGTATAAATTTCTATGAAAGTCTTTCTTTAGCTTGGTCTTCCTTGTTCATCCTTCTAACTGAAATGAGAATAAAATTTATGTAAACAGCTGCAAGAAGAATATTTTTCAATCTTGTGTTTTGTGTGTGTGGACATTTATGTAATTGAAATTTGGAAGATAAGCTGCTTGGCTGTGTCAACATGAAACACCAAAATTTTCATATGGACATAACTAAAGCATCATTATTTCTCTCAAGCTTTGGAGGAATAATAAATATAATTTATATAATAATTCGTAATGAAAATTGACCACTTATATTAAGTGGGATCACTCAAAAAATAACCCATGTGTGATTTACTTACTAAATTCAAAAATTGTATAAAGAGGATCTCGGTTTTTATGTAAAATAAACCATCACCCTCTAAAAGTGGGGAAATTGGATGGATTGAGGTCTTTTTATACACAAATTTTGAAGTTGTGAGTAAATTGAACATCATGCAAATTTGAGGGATTGTTTTTTAACGTGAAAATTTCTTCCAAATCAGAGTCTGTGACTGTGTCCCTTTTTACATATATTAGAATTCTGAATTAAATTACATATCACGTTAAATTAAGAGGTTACTATTTAGACCTTCCTTATTAAATTAGCTCTACCCTCAAGTTTTGCAATGATGATAGTCCACCAAATTGTGGTTGAGATAGCTTCAATCACATTATTCCGGGTAAGTTCACTTCTTTTATGTCAAATTGTTATTGATGTGCGGCAGAATTAGGTAGTGGTGTCCCTAATTTCTTCTCTTTCAGCATCTGCCAAAATAATTATTAATGGGTTTGATTAATTCGGGCTGCATCTTAGCCTAACAAATAAAAAATGCTAATGAATTTGTTTTTTCTAATGGTGCTACATTTTGATTTGAGGTCTATTGTATTGTGATTAAAAATAAGAAACACAAAATCTAAACATTGAAAAGTGTCAAGAAATTTGGATTTTAAAAAAGGATGGTAGTGATAATATTAATGAACATTATTTTTTTTTTTAAAAATGTATGCACCGATAATATAAGAGATTTTTAAATTATTATTGTATTATTTATTATTCATGTTTAATTATTATTGAATCATTAACTTTTAAATATAAGTAAGACAAATGAATAATATTGATATACCTCTATACAAATATTTACACTAACAATATATAAAATATGACACCTATTATATTTAGGTTCTCTATACCAAGATCTTTGAATATTTAGTTTTTTACGGATGTGTGCAGGGAGGGTTAAGACGGTTAACTAATCTATTTTTCCTAATTTATCATTTATTTTTTGTGATATTAGTCAAATCAATTTGTTAATCTCTATATTTGATAAAGCAATATAGACCAGAAAAAGAATATATTACTAGGTGGTACAGTATTTAGCACAACTAGTTACAATTACATTATTCAATAAAAAGAGAATTGCAATTTTAGACATTATGTTGTTCACATCAATATACCATGTCTGCTCTTATTTTTTTAGAAAGGGATTACTGTTGCTAGAAAAGGAATTTCATGATCCACTGACATGCCACATTTGTAAGCATGCAACCCATGTTGTTGCGTTGATTGAATCTAATGTTGAAAGAGGATAAAATTTAGTCCATGAGTTTTTTAGGTATGCTGAAGATTTTTTCAGTAAAAGCGGTATTATTTGTAATAAAAAATATGCAACGTTTTAACGTATATTTTTAATACTAACCATCTCTAATAAAAGCTATTAAATTTTTATATAAAAAAGAACTTTATGTCTATATTTCCAATGTAATAAATTAGCACTAATAAAAAATTTCGAGCAACTCATAAAAAAATCAAGTGCCACCAACTCTTTAATTTATTGCTCATGTGCAACTTCTTTTCCCTTTGGTAGGTACAGGCTTTCCTATTTATATAAGCATATAAACACTCTAGAAATCAGCATAAGAGTTTCAAAACCTGAGAAAAACTAAGAACAAAAAAGAAAATGGAGTTACTAAGGGTACAAACTGTGGCATCAAACTCCAACAATGCTTCTATCCCAGCCATGTTTGTTAGGGCAGAAACAGAACAACCAGGCATCACAACGGTTCATGGGATAAATCTTGAGGTACCCATCATTGATTTTAGCAACCCCAATAAAGAGAAAGTCCTAAGTGAGATTGTGGAAGCAAGTAGTAAGTGGGGTATGTTCCAAATTGTGAACCATGAGATACCAAGTCATGTTATAAGCAAATTGCAAAGTGTAGGAAAAGAGTTCTTTGAGTTACCACAAGAAGAAAAGGAGTTATATGCTAAACCTCTTAGTTCTGAATCTGTAGAAGGTTATGGCACAAAGCTTCAGAAAGAGGAGAATGGAAAGAAAGGTTGGGTGGACCATTTATTTCACATTATTTGGCCACCTTCTTCCATTAATTATCGTTTCTGGCCTAAGAACCCTACTTCTTACAGGTTAGTTCAATTAACATTGATATCATTGTTAAAGTTTTCTTTTAAGGGTGCAACTATATTGACATCATATGCCTATGCATAAGTTTGGAAAGAAAGGTTGGGTGGACCATTTATAACATTGATATCATTGTTTTTCATGTTGAAAGGTGTAGAATATAAGTTCTAAATATAAATTATTAGCGAGGTTAAAATAGATATAGAATTATCCCGTCTAATTACTAAGTCCATTTATAACATTAAGCATTTTTTAATTCAATAAAATTATATATTAGGTTATATAGACTAAAACTTAAAAAATAAAAAATATAATTTTAATGCGACTGATAATAATTAAAAAAAGATATAGAATTTGTTATTAACTATAATGATAAATATAGTTTTAGATAAGTAATAGTTTTATTAGTAAAGTCAAATACGAAAATAGAAAATTAGATCATCCAAGTATCATTTTTCCTTAGGTGATATGTTATTTGTATATTATTAATTTTTTCATCATTTTTATATAGTTTTCATTGTAAATATAAGAAAACATGATAAATAGATTTCTCATAAACACAATCTTTTTCCATCTTTACCTACTATGGTTGGTCATGGAAATGTACTGCATTCCAATAAACTTCACCTATTTATTAGAGGTTAGGATCCTAAAATTTTACTGGATAGCTAATCATCATCCTGACTTGAGGATTAGTTGCTGAGTTATGCATGTAGGGATACAGAGTCTAAGACCAAATCCCTAAATACTAGTTACCTTAACTATTTGAAAAGGATAAGTTATAAAATGGGTTCATCTCCATTTTCTCCTTCAATACACAAATATTTCTATAAATTTTAATTTCATTTTATTTAAAACTAATAAACAATCTGGGCCTTCAAATTTTTTGTGTGCCATATATTAAAATTTAGGTCCAATACTCCAGAAGAAGAAAATTGGAACCCAAAGTTTCAGTTTTTGGACTTTTAGTTTCTCCTAGAAGCCCACCTCTCCTTCTCTCCATTTATATATATATTATATTTATGAAACCAAAAATATGTTGGTGGGAGTGATGGAGATATTAACATGATTTTGTTTTTTCTCAAGGAAGTCGATTATAGATCACTTAAGCAAAATACTATATTTTGAGATGCATTAGCATAAATGTATCTCAAATACTATATGCACTTATTATTTCAAATATAAATTCTCCAACTTCAAGTGATACAGTCACTTTCACTACACTAAAAAAATTTGTAGGGTGAAATAGTAAGATAATATATCCTTATTCCTTCCTCATCTTGAATACTTGTCAACCGTAAAGTTCATTTATCTCCAAACACTTGATTTTATGGCAGACAGGCCAATGAGGAATACCTTAAGTACCTACATGGGGTGGTGGACAAATTGTTCAAAAGTATGTCAATTGGGCTAGGGCTTGAAGAAGATGAGCTAAAAAAAGCTGCAGGTGGAGATGACATGATTCACCTTTTGAAGATAAATTTCTACCCACCTTGTCCATTCCCTGATCTTGTTGTAGGTGTGCCACCACATACAGACATGTCCTACATAACCATTCTGGTCCCTAACGAGGTGCAGGGTCTTCAAGCCTTCAGGGATGGTCATTGGTACGATGTTAAGTATGTTCCCAATGCCCTTGTCATTCACATTGGCGACCAAATGGAGGTATATATTTTTATCATCTTATTACACTGTTTCTTGATAAAGAAAGTGAATAATTTGATCATTTGGTGTCCCTAGTGAGGGTGTCCACATTCACACCCTAGAATTATTTTTTGCCATTAATCCCAATGACCCACACGTGACAAGTCTACAAGTAACAAACACAACACATGCTCCCTCATTCAATGACAAAAGGCATATGTTCAATTTCGGACCGTAAACGAGTGAAACTGAGTCAAAGTAAAGTTCAACTCGATAAGAATTTGCTCAGATCAAACTTGAAATATTAAAGTTTACGAACTATTTGACTTAATCCGAATTAATTCATTTATACAACTTAATAATTAATTATATTTTAAAATATATATTGTAAAATGTTATATGTAAATATAACATTGTTTATATATAATAATAATAAACATAAAAAATAGAGTAAATTACACTGACACCCCCTGAGTTTTAGAGAAATTACACAAACCACCCAGACCTTTTTAAAACCTACACAAACCACCCATATTTATACATATATATTATATTACACTGACTATCCTTGTAAGAGATATAAATGTAATTTCTTAAACAAAAATAATGACGAGTATAATTAAGTCAAAACAAAATATGTTATATTGTGGAGACAAGTCCAAATAGTATAAACTTGATGTATATTCATTATTTTTTTTTTTACAAACTACATTAATAAGTCTAAGGAGGTGTTTAAATTACTCTCATATTATATTGTAACTAATCAAAATAAATAATAAACATTGACTTTATACTATTTGGACGTATTCACAATATATCGTATTTTGTTTGACTTAATTACATCCGTCACCATTTTTTATTTAAGAAATTACACTTATCTATCTTACAGGGGTAGTCAATGTGATGTATATATATAATTAGGGGGTGTCAGTGTAATTTACTCTAAAAAAATAATGTATGAGTCATTGTATAATAACAATAAATATAAAAAGTTAGTTTATATATATATACATATCGGACAAGTTCATGAACCTAATGAGTTGAATTATATTCAACTCAAGTTCAGCTCATTTATTTAACGATCTCAATTTTCATCTCAAATTCGGTTCATGAACCAAGTTTATCAAACTAAATAATGAGTCAAGTTTCAAGTTTCAAATGAATAACTAGTTAGTTCCATTCTTTATTAACCTTAGTTCTATCTCTGCCTCCAATCCTAGATCTGCATTGATTTTCAACTGTGTTTATCACATAGGTGTCAAACTTATACCTAACGAGCAAGAGATCCTCTCTAATATTTCATAGGTAAATACTATAATAATAAAAGGAAACACAATATAATATAACATTTTATCTTTTTATTTATAATAAAATAACACTCTTGTTATTGAAAATCATGGAAGAAATAAAAACTTTCATCTCCAATACTAGAGAGGATGATTGTTGATACTTAACATGTTATACATGATATTCCATCAGATTTAACTAGTATATGCATGGATCAATTTATGTTTTTTTTAGCTCAACGTACGTTTTTCTCTGTCACATAAAGCAATTATAATGGTTTGATGAGAAAGTGATATATACAGATAATGAGCAATGGGAAATATAAGGCGGTGCTCCACAGAACAACAGTGAGCAAATATGAGACAAGAATTTCATGGCCAGTATTCATAGAACCCCAACCAGAATACGAAGTTGGACCTCACCCAAAGTTGGTTAATGAAGAGAATCCTCCAAAATACAAGACCAAGAAATACAAGGATTATGGTTACTGTAAGCTCAACAAAATCCCTCAATAAATGAAGCAGCAACACTAATGAATGAGAGAACGAAAATAAGGCTTGTATCCAATCTTGGCTTATATTATTAATTACTTTTAATGGCTTGTATTACATATGCTAAATTTATAAGAATGTAACTTTTATTTATTTATCATACGAATGTAAGTGACGCATTACAATTTCTCATGCCATCTTAATTATGAGTTCTTTTTACATAAACTTGGATCTAAAATCTTAATTTAATGTAAAGTTCGTTTATATAAGGTATGGAACATTTTTCTTATACATTTATACACCATTAACATTTTTTATAACCATAATCCATTGGTTAAAAGGTAGGAGGTGGGGTTTGCTGGTTTGGGTGTGTCATTTGTTCTTTGTGGGTATCTAGAAATGGGTTGTACATCTGTGTCACTTCATGTGTCATGAACTTGTAATTGGTTAAAAAAATATATTTAAATTAAAATTTAATTATTAAGTATTTGTATGATCAATCAATACTTATAGTACTCAAATTATGGGACAAAAGATATATTACTACATTTTAGAATGCACAAAGTTTGATTTGTTAATTAAGTAGGCTTTTTTAAATGTACACAACAACCTGACCTGTTTTCAGGTTTCACCCCTATTATTAGGGAATATTCTCCTCCCAATATTATTATCTAGCAACCTCGAAAACTGACAAAGGTAGGTGCAATTTACAGATTGCATGAAAAAACATAGAAAACTGACAAGGCAGCCTTAGAGAATCTAGTAGTTGGTCGGATGGGATTGGATGGAAGTGATAAGGGTGGAAGGCATAGAAAGTGAGTGACAAAGAGACGAAGATTCAAATTCCACATATCATAAAATACTAATATATTAATATTTGTCTACAAAAAAATTAAAAACTAACATCGGTGACATACAAAAATAATTAAGGGCTTGAGATTTATTATTATTTTTAAATTAAATAAATTAAAAAACTTATAATTTATCTCTCTTCATATTCAAGTTGCCCATATTAAGAATTAGCTTGACAACCATCATAGTCATGACAAGAGAGGCTGCTTTTAGATCTATGGTGCTTTTTATTTGCTTTATTTTTGTTCTCTAATGGATTTATCTAGTTGGCTGTGTTTTGTTTGGAGCCTTCTATGTGTTTGTTTTGGCCTTCTGATGTTTGGTGGTTTGTTCCTCTCCCTCTTGAAAGGTCTATTATCATGTATTTCCTATCTAGTTAATGTCATTATTCCAACAACAAAAAAGTATATTGCAGAAGTCTTTGTACAAAGTCAAATATTATAAAGTAGCCTGCCTAACATTAGAGACCAACAATCAAAGACTTTATGTTTCATTTTCACACCAATTATTTTAATTTTTTTTATAGCTTCAGATATCTACTAATAAATTCTTTACAATAGCATTTAAAAAAACAATGTTATGACTTTTGTTGTGATATTTTGTTTTTGGATTACCAAAAACAATATTATTTTCAACTCTCAACATACTTCTATTAAGGATATCGTTGAGTAGTCTTCAAAAATGAAGATATGGCTTTGGATCAACCGAACAATTCATAAAAAACCTGTAATTTATATTAACTGGGTTATAAATTTGTTCGATTAATATCTTAAGGATACTTTTCCTAAAAAAGGAGTGAAGGATCATAACATGAAACGTAATACCAGTTTTCAATTTTAAAGATCATTGAGCTTGCATGTGTACCAAGGTAGCATGGTAATGACAAAATTCCATGAAGGGGCCAAAGTGGTGTCATAAACAACCAAAAAAGGACATGCTCATGTTATTCAATGGGTAAGCTGAATTCCATAATGGTGCATTATGATATGATAATATCAACATACAATTAAACTGTTCAAAATTGGGAAATATCGTTCAGACCATATTAAACTAGTCAAAATCGAGTTGTCCATGAAAATATTTCATAATTTTCAAAATGACACATTAAAGGTTTGAACCTCAAACAATCTAATTACTTATAACATAGTTAACAATAGAACAGTTTCAATAATTGAGTTACATATATTACAAATAATAATATTTATAATTTTATTATAAAATGTATAACTTAATCGGGGTTTAATTAAAAATACAATTATTAAACTTATACCACCATATTAATACTTTCACCTAATAATCATATGATATTGATAATACTTCTTTTTCAAATGACAACCTCAAAGTAAAATACCACAACAATAATACTATCATGGTGAGTAGGTACAACAACACCCGAGATAGCTACAGGTTTTTGTACCATTACCATTCAAACCGTAAATCATTCTACTAATAGGAGTAGCACGTGTATCTACATTACAAAATGCAAAATTCAGACTTTTTAATGGAAATGCAATATTCAAACTAGGAAACATAATTTTTTTTTATCGGCAAATGTTAGTATGATAGTTGTTAATATGTTAGTATTTTGTTATAGGTGAGACTTCACCCTCAACCTCTTACACCCTACCATCAAACCACCCTTATAACTTCCATTTTTGTTGATAGTGAGACTCAAACCCATAACCTCCTACACTCCATTCCTTACGACCGCCCTCTTCACCATCAAACCAACCACCTTATGACTCCCTATAAACAGATTAATATGGCATCTCTAAGAGTATAATATAAACCTTGAATTGACCAATAAGTTTATTATATTGTTCAGACCAATTGATGATGCAAAGTTCAAACTTCGAAATGGTCTATTATGGCGTCTCTAAATGTGTAATATAAAGTTTGAATAGGCCAATATGCGTGTTAATTATATTATATATCGGACCAATTGACAAATATTAACAATTTAATATGCTTAATTTATAGTCCTATGTTTTTAATATAATTTCTAAAGCTTTTCAAATCCGGAGAAAGTCACATGGTTCAACATCTTCAACGAAGACTTTGGATATTCTTGAATGAATGACATATCAAAACCTGAAGATGGAATCACACATTAATTGTTTAGATCATGCACAGTGACTATGCAGTAATTTCCCCCTTAAATAAGAATCTGAATTCTGTCTAGTACTGTAGTGTGAAGAGGGAAGTTGTAGTTTTTGTTTTTATCTTAAGATTTAAGACTAAAAGTGATAAAGCATTATATTTAAAAGATAAAAATATTTTATTATATTACGTATTCATTTTGCTTTTGATAAATTTTCTTCCTAAGTATTCCTTACATCATCTCTAATAAAATATCAACAAAATGTTAATCTTTTATATACATATATATACCATAATTGTATAATTTATCATTTATGTTTAATTATTATTGATTCTTCAAAAAAATTTCAAATGAATGATAAATAATATACTGATTATATATAAATTTTTACTCATTTATAATGTATAGATAGTACACTCATATAATAATCAATATCTACATATAGATATTACAAAAATGAGTTTTTGTCTCCACCTCAAATTTTTAGATAATGCATGCATTTGCATTAAATTGATTAATTATATGAGTAAACCGGAATAATCATATGTTTTAAAAAAATGTGTCATTCTATATGTTACTATTTTTAATTGGTCAAAAAATACTTATTATTTAAAATTTTAATTTAAATATATACTTTCAAGCAATGAATAACATATGAAATGATATAATTTTGGGAATATAAGATGTGAACCCTCTCTTAATTTCTTGTGTCCTGCGGATTTCTTTGATTTTCCCATTTACCAAAATAGAATACTGAAGTCTTTGATTTTTACATTGACTAAAATAGAATACTAAGTCATGCATTCATTTATTATCCACTTGTGGATAAGGGCTTTCCTATATAATATAACACTCGAAGAAATGGACATTTCATAACCAGAGAAAAACTCTAAAAACAAACAAAAATGCTAAGGGTTCAAACCGTAGCTTCAAATTCCAACGATGTTGCTATCCCTGACATGTTTGTTAGGCCAGAAACTGAGCAACCAGGCTTCACAACAGTTCATGGGGTGAAACTAGAGGTACCCATAATTGATTTCAGTAACCCCGATGAAGGGAAAGTCCTAAATGAAATTATGGAAGCAAGTAAAAAGTGGGGTATGTTCCAAATTGTGAACCATGAGATACCAAGCCATGTTATAAGCAAATTGCAAAGTGTAGGAAAAGAGTTTTTTGAGTCACCACAAGAAGAAAAGGAACTATATGCTAAGGATCCTGAGTCAAAATCTATAGAAGGTTATGGCACAAAGCTTCAGAAAGAGTTGAATGGAAAGAAAGGTTGGGTGGACCATTTGTTTCACATTATTTGGCCACTTTCTTCCATTAATTATCGCTTCTGGCCTAAGAACCCTCCTTCTTACAGGTTAGTTCGATTAACATGAAAATATTTATGTCTTCTTCAACACCTTCCCCTTTTGACATGCATTTGTTTGCAGTTTCATGAACTGAGTAGATCAGATCTAATCTGAGGACGCATATTTTTCAATATATATATACACAAAAACAACAAACTTATTTCACTACTATTATTCACTTTACTATCCCTTTCTTTTATTTCAACACCAACCAATGTAATTGCTAACAAGATAGAACCCATCAAATGGGTTGGAGTTGATGGGATTTGAGAGGGAAAACAAGGTAAATCAAGTCCAACTTCGACTCCTTTAGTTGGGTTGAATAGGATTTTAGATGGGATCTAGCACTAGTTTTAAAATTACACGGTATCCATTTTTTTACACCTATGCAAAATCCCACAAATTATATATACATTATGAAACTAAGATGTAGGAGAAATAAATGAAATCTTTTAAATAAATAAAAGTTTATAAATGTAATTAAGTTAAATAAAATATGATATATTATTGAGATAAATCCAAATATTATATGAGTCAATATATCTTCATTAATTTTTATTTGTTATAATATAATATAATAGTGATTTAAAGAATATATCCTTAGAATTATTGATGCATTTTGTAGCAAACCAAAAATAATAAAGAGACGTTGACTCTTACTATTTAGATTTGTCCCTACTATATACACATTTGATTAATTCAATTATACTCATTAATTTTTTTTATTTAAAATATCATACGTATTTCTCATAGAGAGATAATTATTGTAATATATGAATATAAATATAGGTGGTTCATGTATTATAAAAAATTATTAATAATTTCTATAATTTCACTAAAATACTGTTACAAGGAAGTTTAGGTAATGTTATATTTATATTATTATTATTTTCGAAACATTATTATGTTATTTTATATATGTAAATATTAAAACAAGAGAAATTGTGTTTAATAAATAACTAACCAATAAACAATCAACTTTTCATTATAATACAACAATCAACTATTATTTTCACTATTTAGAATCAGTTACTTGGTAGATGATATTAGCAGAGATTAAATTGTTTTTGAAGAGAGTCGATATGCACCAGGCCTATGGTGTTCCATGTTTGTTGTTAGTGCTTCCATTGAAATAAACTTGATGTGCTTCGAATTCTGTAAACTTAAGGAAGATGCGCATCATTTTATTAATTTACTTGCATAAGTTAAATTTCCCATGATAGACTAAATCAAACAACTTAACATATATGTCAAAAAAATAACCCAGCACATATTAGATTCATGAATTGTAAATTTATTTCTATTAATAAAAATCATATAGCTCCAATTATAACAAAACCTTATAAGCAGAAATGCAGAATTTTAATGTACAAAAAAATGCATAATTTAATACGGTTATAAATTTTAATTCATATTAACCTTATTATTAGTTTTAAATATTAATTTCAATATTTTGTTTTTAGAATTCATTGACATTTAAAAATAAAGCATGTTAGCACTTTGATTTCAAAGTGTGTAGTTGTTAATTGATAATATCTCACAACAATGATTTATCAACAAAAAACATATTAAAATGTTGAAGGTAGATTTCTTCAACATAATTATGCCAATTTTTGATTTTGTGGCAGGGAGGCCAATGAGGAATACCTTAAGTACCTGCATGGGGTGGTAGACAAACTTTTCAAAAGCATGTCAATTGGGCTAGGGTTTGAAGAAAATGAGTTAAAAGAAGCTGCAGGTGGAGATGACATGATTCACCTTTTGAAGATAAATTACTACCCACCATGTCCATTCCCTGATCTTGTTGTAGGTGTGCCACCACATACAGACATGTCCTACATAACCATTCTGGTCCCCAATGATGTGCAGGGTCTTCAAGCTTTCAGGGATGGTCATTGGTACGATGTTAAGTATGTTCCCAATGCCCTTGTCATTCACATTGGCGACCAAATGGAGGTATATATTTTTAGAGTTTAAATTTTTTTATTCTGTGAGCCCATCATACATCGTCAATTTATATTATTTTTATACGAGAGTTAATGATAATTAACATATAAATGATAGTTAATATATAAATGATGAATAATTTACTGACGGTATAAAAAACACTTACACCGTTAATATATATATATATATATATTAAATCCATATTTTTATCACATCTTACTATGTTTCTTCATAAAGAAATTAGGTGTTCCATTTATTGAGTAAATCAATGACCAGAACTTTAAAATTAAATTTATTGGTTAATTTGGTGCTTTATGATATTATTTTTTTGAATAATTTGATCATTTTGATTTTGAATAATTTAGTCCTTTATGCAAGTTCAGTACATGATTTTGATATGTCATATCATTTAATTTAATCTCTAACATTAAAAATTGATTTGGTCCGAAAAGTTTGATGCGTTAAAACAAGCTAGTCCCAAAACGTTCATCCAATGAGTCAATTTGATTCTTGCTAAGCTGCAATGTTGGCTTCATGATTATTTTTGTAATGGTTTGATGAGAAAGTGATTATAGTATTTTTTTTTAATAATATGATGATATATACAGATAATGAGTAATGGGAAATATAAGGCAGTGTTCCACAGAACAACAGTGAGCAAAGATGAGACAAGAATTTCATGGCCAGTATTCATAGAACCCCAACCAGAATACGAAGTTGGACCTCACCCAAAGTTGGTTAATGAAAATAATCCTCCAAAGTACAAGACCAAGAAATACAAGGATTATGCTTATTGTAAACTCAACAAGATCCCTCAGTAAATGATGCAACAGTACTATTTGCTAAATAATAAACATTGTTGGTCATGAGTTTCAATTTCAGGGTTGAATGTCATTATGTGAGGTTTCTGAGAACGAAATTAAGGCTGATATGTAGCTAGATTACTTGTGTGTTTTTCCAATTGAATAAAAATGATAGCAAACTATTTGTTCTATTTCATTATTATACATTTTCACTAGATAAATGTATTTTCGCAAGTTATTCTATAAATTCCTTATCTGTAATTATATTTTTATTCCCTCATATTTTACAATTGTGTGATTTTAGTTCCTTTATCTTATTTTGATGACATTTAGTCCCTCAACTTTTCAATTTTTACTTTGTTAGTCTCTTCATTTATCTCTGTCAACTTAGTAATGCAACACACTCAGTTAACACGGCACTTGTAGAAACACTGCGAGCATGTTAGTCACATAATCAAGTTTTGAGACTAAAGATGAATAAATGAACTAACAATGCATAAACTGAAATGTTTCAGGACTAAATGACATTAATTATCTTTAAGTTTTAATTAAAAGTAATATAAATGAATAGTAAATAATATATTAACTATGTATAAATCAAGGGAATAATGTAGGTCCTGGTGTGAGGAGAGAAATTATCTCCTCACATCCACTCATTAATTGACACTTGTGATATTTTACTTTTTGTTTTTTTATTCATTTTAAAAAAAGCTGAAATGTAATGATGTGTCATTACCTAATTGGTGTAAGGAGAGAAGTTATCTCCTTACACCAGGAGATACTCCATCCTCTAAATCTTTACATTGTCAATACATATCTATTACACTCATATATATTAATAAATTTATAAATATAAATATTATTATTTATAATAAATAACTCTATTATTGTAATGTTATGATGGATGTCACAAAAAAACTACAACGTTTTAATCTTGAATATATTATTTTAATCTTTTTGAAAAATGTGAATTATTTCACATGCAAACTGTTTTGACAAGTATGATATAATATAGTTTAATCAGATTTGGTAAGTATTCTCAATTTTGATCGATTAAATTGGATATAAGTATAATTTTATTTACCAACCTATTAAAAAGATGACATGATCCACCATTACTTATGTCATCATTGGACAATATTGTTCTCCTGACCGAGGAAGATGTGCTAGAGTATCAGGACATGATCGATGAAATTACACCAGAGTACCAGACCAAAACCAATCAAACTGACTGAGGCGCATGAAAACTTGACCGAGCCTTATGCACCAACACAGGCAAATAAGGCCAAACCTTATGCACCAGAAATCTAGAAGCTAAGTCTCATCAAAGGCTACACACCAAAAGGCCATTCAAGGCCCATATAATCAGAAACATAAGAGACACAATTGCACCAGATAATGCAACCAACTTGGGCAATAACAATCTGTATTTCTTGGATCACAAGTCATCCAATTATTGTCACTTTTTCTCTATACAAACACGTGTGTAAATAGAAGTAGGTTTTAGTTAGTTTGTTAGGTTGTTATTTCAGTTAGCCTTCTCATATAAATAAGGTTAGTTGGTGTTTAATCAATCAATCAATATAATACATCTAAATTCCATCTTCTTCGAAATTCTCCTTCTTCCATATTCTTTCATAGAAGTGTTATTCACTTCATTTTGTTTTCATAATAGTTGAAGTTCTTTTTATGGTATCAGGATTCTTTTTAAAAGAGCTCTGCTACATTCAAGATGTCTTCAATCACTTCTTCCACAATACCTCAAGGAGATTTCTCACAAGATCCATACTATGTTCATCCATCAGTAAATCCAGGAATTGCACTAGTTTTTCCTATTCTTGATGGTGCCAATTACCACCAATGAAGCAGGTGTATGAAGGTCAGCCTAATCACCAAACAGAAACTTGGTTTTGTCGATGGTAGCATTCAAATGCCATCCAGGGAAGATCCAACCTATAAAGCATGGGAAAGAGCAAATAACATGGTTATATCCTGGATTACAAGATCAGTCTCACCTTCCATTGCTCAAAGCATTTTGTGGATTGAAAAAGCTAATGAAGAATGGGAAGAGCTTAGGGAAATATTTTCACAAGGAAATTTTTTAGGATTGTAGAACTTCAAGAAACCATAGCCAATTCAAAACAAGGAGATCTTATTTTATCCAAATACTTCATAGAAATGAAGATTCTTTGGGATGAGTTGGAAATCTTCAGGCCTCTTCCCAATTGTACTTGTGAAAGTAGGAAATTTAGAATTGAAGACAAGGTAATCAGATTCTTAAAAGGGTTGAATGACACATATTCAGGTGTGAAGTCCCAAATTATGTTAATGGAATCTCTTCCCAACTAAGTACGATTCTTTCACTTATAACTCAACAAGAAGACCAATTATTTGAATTAGAAGTCAAGACTCTCAATATAGGCACCAACTGGAAAAGAAATGGATAATCTAGCAGAAATTCAACTCAGGGTAGAGGAATTATCAGAAACAATTCAAACTCATATGGGAGAGGATCTTGGAATAAGCCTTCAAATTCAGGCAAATATTGCACTCACTGTAAGAAGCCATGGCACACTCTTGAAGTTTGCTATAGACTACATGAATTTCCACCCAATTTTCAATTCACCAAAGGAGAACAACTCAACTCTGTTGTTGCTGCAAATGAACATGATCTCAATATAGAACAACAAAAATGAGATGGCACTGTCTTTAGATTAACAAAAACTCAATATCAAGGGTTTGCCAACATGCTTCAACAACAAAACAAACAAAAAGATGAGCCATGTACTAATGCAGATATGACTAGGACTCTCTCTGCTACATCTTTACCTAATGATCCACAAGATGAAGGTATGCAAGAACCTCAATGGATATTAGATAGTGGTGTTACTTACCATATTGCATCTACAATTTCCTATTTTTTTGCATATCACAAAATCAGACCTATAAGGGTCAGATTGCCAAATGCCCATGAGGTCATAGCCACTATGTCAAGCACTATCCATATTTCTCATGATCTGACTATCTATAATGTTCTATATATCCCCTTATTTTCCTATAATTTACTATCCATACCAAAGTTAACATCTAACTTCTCCTATATTCTCTCCTTTGATGCATTTTGCTGCAAGATATAGGAGAAGGATTCCTCGAAGATGATTGGTATAGCTAGGATTTCAAAGGGATTGTATGTATTGAAGGGATCTAGGCTTGATTGCAATGTACAATTTTCTATGACTAATTCAACTATTACTTCTAAGTCTAACATTTGGCATTTTAGATTGGCTCATCCTTCTCAATCTTGTATGGATGTTATTAGATCTAATTTTCCATTTGTTACTTCAAATAAAAATCACATTTGTGACATTTGCCATCAAGCTAAGCAAAAGAAACTCCATTTTCCCTTAAGCACTACTCATTCCCAAAATTGTTTTGATTTAATTCATGTTGACATTTGGGGTCCTTTTTCTATAACTTCCATACATGGCCATAAATACTTCTTAACCATAGTAGATACACATGGATCACCTTAATGAAAAACAAGACAGGAGCATCTATTGCTCTTCAGAATTTTATAGTCTTGATTCACACACAATTCTCTAAAAATATCAAGATAGTGAGGAGTGATAATGGTCCTGAATTTACCCTTAAGAGTTTTTATGCTAGTAAAGGTATTATCCATAAAACCTCTTGTGTATATACCCCACAACAGAATGTTATTGTAGAAAGAAAGCATCAACATATCTTAAATGTAGCTAGAGCTATATTAATCCAAAGTAAGCTTCCCAAGATATATTGGTCTTATGTTGTTAGACACTCTGCATATCATTAATACTCTATCTACTCCTACTCTCTCTAATCAAACCCCTTATGCCATATTACATGGACAACACTTCAACTACCAAAATCTTAGAGTATTTGGTTGCCTCTGTTTTACAAGCACAAACAAACAATTCAGAAATAAATTTGACCCAAAATCCTCCAAGTGTGTCTTCTTAGGTTTTCAAGAAGGAATCAAGGGTTATATTACTCTATATCTTTCCACTAGAGCCATACAAATAAGTAGGGATGTGCTTTTTCATGAATATATCTTCCCTTATACCTCTGTCCACCAAGATAACTCCATTACTATCCCTCAACCTATCAATTGAACACAATCTTCTACCCATTATGAAGATGTCTTCCATATTCCTCCAATCCACCTATCTGACCCACCTCATCATCCACCTGATTCCACTGAGAACTTAGACCCTACATCTCAACTTGCCTTACCTAGAAAGAGTACTAGAACACATAAATTTCCTTCCTATTTACAGGATTATCGTCATGCTCTCCTGAACAACTCTACCATTACCTCTCATTGCCTTTATCCTTTATCCTCCTACATATCATACCATAAACTTTCCCCTAAACACAAATCCATCATCTTATCCATTAGTGCTCAGACTAAACCCAAAACCTATGCTCAAGCCATCAAATTTCCTCATTGGCAAGAAGCCATTCATCAAGAACTTCATGATCTACAACAAAATAATACCTGGATTCTTTCTAATCTCACATACACCAAGAAACCCATTGGCTGCAAATGGGTTTTTAAAATAAAATACAAACCTGATGGCACTATTGAAATGTGCAAGGCAAGACTTGTAGCCAAAGGATATACACAAATTGAAGGTATTGACTACATCAATACCTTCTCCTTTGTTGCCAAACTCACAACAGTTAGGTTGATTTTGGCATTGGCCTCCATTCACAATTGGACATTGCAACAATTAGATGTCAACAACGCATTTTTGTATGGTGACTTAAATAAACAAGACTATATGCTTTTACCTCTTGGACTCATAACTACAAAGCCTAACTAGGACTGCAAGTTACAAAAGTCCCTTTATTGACTTAAGCAAGCAAGCAGACAGTGGTTTACAAAATTGTCCAACTTTCTCATTAAACATGGCTTTTACCAAGCCAAAGGTGATCATTCTCTCTTTGTTAAATGGTCATCCACAACATCAATCACTGCCTTACTTGTTTATGTGGATGACATCATAGTCACTGGCAACAATATTCAAGAAATCAACAATATCAAAACCTCTTTAAACAAAACCTTCAAAATCAAGGACCTTGGAACTTTAAAATTCTTCCTTGGATTTGAGATTGCTAGAAACAAAACTGGCATCTCTATCAATCAACAAAAATATGCATTAGACATCTTTTATGATATTAGCCTCCTTGGATGTAAACCATCCTCTACACCTATGCACATGATACTCACCTATATCAAGATTCGACTGATCCTTACCCTGATCCCCATGCCTGTAGAAGATTAATAAGAAGACTCATTTACCTCACTAATACAAGGCCTGACTTGGCCTTCTATGTTAATCAGTTAGCCCAATTCATGGCAAAACCAACCATCACTCATCACTCAGCAGCATGAAAGTCCTAAGATACATCAAAGGAGCACCATCTATAGGACTCTTCTATCTTAGTTCCTCTTCATTACAACTCAAGGTCTATAGTGATAGTGATTGAGCATCATGTCCTGATACTAGAAGATCCACCACTGCCTTTTGCATCTACCTAGGTAAGTCTTTGATTTCTTTGAAATCAAAGAAATAGAGAACTGTTTCAAGGAGCTTATGTGAAGCAGAATATGAGTTATGGCTCTCATCTCTTGTGCAATTACTTGGCTCAATTTTATGTTATATGATTTATATCACTTAAACTTTACTCCTACAATACTTTATTGTGATAATTTGTCTGCTATTCATATTGCCACTAACCATGTTTTTCATGAGAGAACTAAACATATTGAGTTAGATTGTCACACTATAAGAGAGAAATGCAGCACATGATTAATCAAACTTCTGGCTATCAAGTCTCACCTACAACTAGCAGATGCACTCATCAAGCCATTGAGTCCAAAGGAATATTCAACCATTCATCTCAAGTTGGGCCTTCTCAACATATGCTCCCCAGCTTGTGGGGGGGGGGGNGGGGGGTATTAGATAGAAGACATGATCCACCATCACATATGACATCATTGGACAATACTGTTCCCCTGACCGAGGCGTAGGAAAACCTGGTCGAGCCTTATGCACCAACACAGGCAAATCAGGTCAAACCTTATGCACCCGAAATCTAGAAGCTATGTCTCATCAAAGGCTACACACCAAAAGGCCATCCAAGGCCCATATAATCAAAAACATAAGAGACACAATTGCACCAGATAATCCAACCAACTTGGTCGATAACAGTCTGCATTTCTTGGATCACAAGTCATCCAATTATTGTCACGTTTTCTTTATACAAACATGTGTGTAAATAGAAGTAGGTTTTAGTTAATTTGTTAGGTTGTTATTTCAGCTAGCCTTCTCATATAAATAAGGCTAGTTGATGTTTAATCAATCAATCAATATAATACATCTAAATTTCACCCTCTTCAAAATTCTCCTTCTTCCATATTCTTTTATAGAAGTGTTATTCACTTCATTTTGTTTTCATAATAGTTGAAGTTCTTTTTACAGCCAAAGATAGGATAACTAAGGAATTAGTAGATCATTGGTCACTTGAATGAATGAATTATAGGAGCATTAAGAAAGAAAGATTTTAAAGGTTTTGACTAAAATATGGTGTGTGAACCATATAGAGATATAGATTGTTGGCTAAGAGAGTTGAAATTTAACTATGAATCAAATGCATTTCTTAAGTTTGTTTTGAGTACAGCATATTCCACCACTCTTGGGAAAAAGAAAATTGTGATATTATTTTCCATTTTATTTGGTTTTAACTTCATTCTTTAAGTTGGTGAAGGCTTTAATCTCTCTTTTCCGAATAAATTATCCCTTTCTCAAAATAGTACATAAATACATTGATGTATAGTTTAAATTAAAAGTTCTTTTAAAAATAAAGCTAATGAATGTGTTTAGGAAAAGCCTACGATGAAAGTTATTGCAACATGTGATAATCTGCAGGTTTTCTGTCATATTTGAAAGTTTATGTGAAGGATAGAACCTGGTTAAACTTGCAACAATGTATTAGGAAAAGAATAATCATCTATTCTTTTCATAAAATGCTTACCTTTTGTTTAAGTTGATTCACTTACCTTCTTTCCTTAACTATTCTTTTTTCATCCCCTTATTTTATATCCACAACTGTTGTCACACCTTTCCTTCCCTATTTCAATCCCTTAAAATAGAAAATAGACACATATATGGCATTGCATCTTCAAATGATGGCACCAACATTTTTGGTTCTAGCAATAATTTTATCAGGTAACAATTTCTTGGCAGAGTGAATTTCTATAGAGAATATACATAGCAAATTTTGTACTTGTCCTGTTGTTAGAAGTTAGAACACATTTTTTAGTTGTGTACTAAATTCTTTAACATGCTCAAACCCAAAATTATTTTTTAAAACTTTTTTATTTTTGTTAGCCGGTAGCATTTGGTGCATTAATAAAAGGACAATGTTTATTCCACACCTTGTTTTTAGGTGTAGAATGTGTAAGGAATAGAGATAAAAGGAAGAGTTGGGTTCTCTCTGCTAAAACATGATAAAATACTCATGTTCACTTCAGTTACATTACACCCTGCCTAGACTTGAACAGAGATATGTTGTCTCAAATATTATCTCACCGTAATAAAGCAAAAATAAAAATAATAATGAATGTTTAAACTTTTAATTGATATGACATGTTTTATTGATGCGAATTTGAGAAAATATATATCTATTAGATATAGCTTTACCTTTGGAATATGTTTTACTTTTGAATGTTTTTGACCTGTTCTGTTTATACATGTGTACCAAACACTATCACAGTTTTCATCATTTCTTGTGTTTTAAACTACAAGTTCAATATTGTTTGTAAGGACAGGGCAAAGAACATGTGAGTCTGCTAGAGTTTTCACCATAGTGAATTACTGCAAGGAAACACTATGGCCAGCAGCTATACCTGGAGACAACTTCAATGGTGGAGGTTTTGTTCTAAAACCAGGCCAATCCTCTGTGTTCTCAGCACCAGTTGGTTGGAGCGGTCGAATTTGGGCTCGAACCGGATGCAATTTCGACAAAAACGGCATCGGGAATTGCCAAACCGGTTCATGTGGCACAAGTCTCAAATGTGGAAGCTCAGGAAAAACTCCAGCCTCACTAGCAGAATTTACACTAGCAGAACTAGACTTCTATGATGTTAGCCTTGTTGATGGTTTCAATGTGCCAATATCTATAATGCCCTTAAATGGAAAGGGAAACTGCACCAATGCTGGCTGTGACTCTGACCTTAGGACCACTTGTCCTAAAGAACTTTCAGTCAAAACTAATGGCAAAACCGTTGGCTGCAGAAGTGCTTGTGATGTGTTTAATACAGATGAATATTGCTGCAGAGGAAACTTTGGGAACCCTTCTACTTGTAGGCCAACCTTTTATTCCAAGAAATTTAAGGAGGCATGCCCAACTTCATATAGTTATGCATATGATGATCCAACTAGTATTTGTACTTGCCAAGGAACAGATTATGTCATAGCTTTCTGTGCTTCAAGGTTTGTGTACTAAAACAATAGGGCTATGCTGCTATGATTGATGTTTTGGACTACTGGACAAAACAAAATGCTAGGACATATACCACTGGTCCACAATGATGTCTCATTCTCTATCTCGAACCAATCATATTTTAACAATTAATATAAAAATGTGAGAAAAACTTGCATGAAGACACATATAACACGTCATATTTAGATACAAGTACATTTATGTTTGTTGGTGTTATCATTTATGATTAAACTTTAATCAAAAATAAACTTTAATCACATTTAGAAACAAGTAGATACATCTTCATACAAGTCTTTCTTTCAAAATGTTGCCTTTTGTTTTTTTTTATTTATGTGGCAATATCTGATTGGTCCAGCAGATCTAATTATTTTTATTATTAACTCTCTGTCTTTTGGACTTCAGGAATAAACAGGTATGTGCTTATCATGATCACAAGCTTCAATGCAGTGGATCACAAGGCTTAAAGCCATTGATTGAAAGCTGGTGGATTGTGATGCTAATGGGATTTTCAATTCTTAGTTTGGGGATTGCATTATAGCTCTTTGTTAATAATGAAGGACAAAATTTAAGTACAATTTTTTTGAGGCCTTTTGTGTTGCTTTTTAATAAAAATAACATGACAGATGCAATTGTTTGTACACATGTTATGTTTTATTTAATCAGTTGTTGCCCATATTATATTTTTTATTAGAAAACAGCTACATTAATACCTAAATATTTGTACTTAAATTTTGTCTAAAATAAATATGTCTGTTGTAAACTTGTGTGTGACAGAGAATCTATGACTCGTGGACGTGTTGATTTTTGTTTATCATATTCCAGACTCATTGTATATATACTAATATATATGTATATATATAAGTATATTCACTTAGTTAGCTATATTTAATATTTCAAATATACTTATACTTAAATATACTTATAAACTCTGCAAGAATCTTTTATTACGTTCAAGTTTGCTGCGATATTTTAATAGTTGATGTATATTTTTTCTTAAGCTTAAGAAAAACAGTGATGTGCTTCTGAGGTTATTTAGTCATCAATCCTTTTCTTGCTAGCAAAAAAACATTTTAAGATTTAAGCAATATTTATGTTTTTCTACTATAATGAGTATGGCAATAAAGAAACAGGTAATTGTCACGTTATTACAATTGATGCGAGACTGTGTATGAGACAAAATCTGAGACAACATATATTTGTTTATGGGACATGATGCCATGGTTATGATGGACACTTGGGTGAGGGGATTCAGGAGGTTAGGAGAAGTGAAGACAAACGCATTTAGATTCCATATCCAAATAAATGGTTCATATTTCATATAATAAATTGGATCCTGTGTTTCTTACCACGTCGGTCCCTTAACATTTATATGCACTGTCCCCAACTATTCTTCCTCTTTTAAGTTCTAATAATGGATACAACATGAGTTTAGCCCTACCAACCTTCCACAAGCTACTCCACTACGTAATTTTATAAGCATTCAATTCTTAATTATTTAGCTTTCTAGTTTTACCTTCGCAATGAAATTTTCTAGTAAGTTATTACAGGATTTGAGTTCTGACTTCTTAGAGCTATGTGAAATGAAGAAAAACTTGCATGAACCTGATATATACAAGTATAGTAGACCGGTCACCTGATTAATTATTATAAAGTGTAGTTAATTATTCAGTAAATATGTTAATTATGCATTAATAATGTGATTGACCTTAATGCAGTTAAATAGATTTATGCAATTATTTCTTAAAAAATAAGTATATAGGAGACATTATATGGATAATTTGTGTGTATTAAGGTTATCTTCTACCCATAAATAAAGAATATTTTTTAGGCTAATGAAATGAGCTTTTGCTTATAACCCTGAAAATGTGTTCTATACATTACATGGATTAAGTTATCATCATGCTTAAGAAATTCAATTATATGCTAATTAAGTTAGGCCTTGTTGAACTAAGTGTTTAGATTTTGGAATAGTATTTTTGAGATACAAGCATATAGTACAATAAGGATACAGATTAAAATTTGTTGAACGTGAAGGTAGCAACATAAAAATCTCCCAATTTGTTGCTAACTTAACCACTTAGGATGATAACGAGCACGGGTAGTGTTTTCCGATGCCTAAACCTACAATATTTGTGGATATTCATGTGGGTAGCGGGTATATACAGGTACCTAACGAGTTTTTAATTTTAATTATATATTTATATAATTTTTAATAATCAATATGTAAAAATAATTATTACATGAATAATGTGATATTTATATGATAAATTTATGATCATAGTCAAATATGTGTAATTTATTATGAAATAATAATAAAATATATGATATATAATCTTAAAATAATAATAAATATATATAAAAATTTAACTAAAAACTAAATATATAAATTTGCGGGTACTCACGGAGCAGATATCACAAAACTCATTTATGTCTATAAACTATTATTGCGGGCACCTATTACTAGTATTAGAATTAGAAGGAATACTCACTTTTTTTTATCCCTAGGAGTCGGTCTCTAATGGACCTACTTTTGCCATGAGTAATCCAATCTTGTTTATCAAATATTTATTTCTTGATGTGAAAGTTTTCTTTTCTTATATGGTAAAGAAAATAAAAGACAACTAGTGCACACATCTTTGCCATATTTTACTCAGAGTCGGAACAAAATATTTCAGTTTCCCACCCCAAAAAATATATCCTTAAAACCTGAAGTTGTGTCTCTAATTGGAAATGATCCCGTTAAGGATACAGATTAAAATTACGCAAAAACAGAAACCTTATCATAAAAAATACTAGTTCCATATCCTTATTTGATAAATACATAGAAAATGTCATGTAAATCAATGTTCTAAAATAGTTTGCTACATTATATTGATCTAATTTGCTTTGAGACACAGATTAGAAACCTCATTTCCAGAATTAATAGATAGATCCTATTTCTCTGCAACCGACAAACAAAAATAGCTTGCTATATTAAATAACAGTATGTATCTTTAATTGTTTATTTACCTTTTATGGCTCACCATTCATAGTAGGGTTAATAACCGAGAAACAATATATTTTTTGCTCTAAACTTTTAAGTTTTAAATATAACGAATTAATATAACCAAAAAAAACTATAAAGACTTAATTTAAGCAATAAGCTCAAGTATGAGTTAAAAATTTTATTAGTAGGGTTAATAACCAAAACACTTGCTCATTGGATTATAAAATGTATTTATATAACTATTTTGTTTTGTTTTAAAAACATTTTTATAGATAATGATAAAACATGACACATGTTATAATTTCACTAACAGGAGAAGATAATTTATCTCATTATATCCATATATACTTTATTCCCTTTATATATAAACAACTAATAAAATAATATACATTAAAAATTTAATTATAATTAAACTTGGTCCTAAATGATGAACAAAAATTATATATGTCAAAATAAATTTATTCATTTGTTCCACACCAATCAAATAATACACGCTATCAACATAAAAAATTAATATAATGTTTATCTGATGAATACTTATCAAGTTGGTAATAATATGTTAGGCATAATAAAATAAAATATCTTAATTCCTATATGCTAAGAGTAAATTGGAATAAGAGTTCTCTTAACTAATGGAAAAACAATTTTCTCTTGATATTTGTAATACTAAAAATGTAATTTCATAATAAATAAAAGAAAGAAAATGTTTTATATGTTTGTTATTATTTAGTAAAATATAGAAGGTCCTTACCAATTAGATTGTTAACATGGTAGTTTTTATATCCTACAACACCACACTCTGGCTGATCACTGGTAGTAAATTTCCTTCATTTTCATCTCTCTGTATTCATCACAACTCAGGACTCAAACGTCTTTCTCTCTCTACTCCCTTTTACTTACTGGACAAAAACATATACTAATACCAAATAACCCAATAATAACAACAACAACAACGTTTCACATTTCACACTTTAATCTTTCACACTTAACACACTCCATTCTCTTCTATTTCTCTTTGCTCCACTATGAAATCCAAAACTCACTACCACAACGGAAATCTTCACTCAACCGACACCACCGCCGTTTTACTACCTGGAACCAGCACCTCTCCGACTCGAAGTCCTCCACCGTCACCGCCACCGAGACGCAACTCCGTCGTTTCTCGCTGCCGGAGGCGCTCGCGTCAGGTTAAATCCTTATCTCAATCAACGCATAGTCTTAGAACCTTAGCCGCCGGGATTATTGGCCGCCGGAGCGTCCGGTACTTCTTCCTTCTTCCCCTACTCTACATCTCTGGCATTCTCATGTGTGTGGGTCCATTCTCCTTACTCATTGGACAACCGCCTCTTCCCGGTTCCCGGTACCGTAGCCACGAAGTGTTTCAGAAGCTGTGGCATGATATTGAATCTGATAATTCTTCATCTATTGAGGTTCGTTCGTTTTTGCGTTATTTAATGATCCAGTTTTAGGTTCCTTCAAAGGAAAAAAGAGAGAGTACAAAAACGAGTACAATTGAGATTTGAGATCATTAAGTTTACATTAAATCACTAGGTTTGTTTTGTTTTTGGAAAACGACGTGTGAATTAGTTAAGGTTAATTTCATTTTCAGTTGTTGTGATTGTAATGCAGAATAAGCCAAATCATTATTTATTGCTATATTTTAGGTCAAACTGAGGTAGGTAAATATATGTATTGTTTTCGAATTATTGTATTTTAACTTACAATTCACAGCAAAGAATTTCACATTTGTCATTGTCTCATTGGTACTTCTTTACATTTTTGTTTTCTGGTGAAATTATTCTTTTCTACTTTTTAATTCAGTTAGTTTTATTATTAACTAATTTCAGATGAGTAACATAAGATTGTAAGAAAATTATTCTCATTCATAGAGGGGGCTGATTATTTTGTCACGTTTTGTGTTTGCAGTTGTCTTCTGTATGGAAGTACAAAAGGAAATTGATAGAGCAGAAGCCTTGTCCGAATTTGACTGCTTTGCATCAAGAACATTTTGGTATGCACATAGATAACATGGTATTCCATTGATCCATAGTATAGTAGTGCTGCTGTAAGTAAGGTTTAAGTTAGGTTATTTTAGCTGTTTTCCCTGTCTGTTCCAACATTTGTTTTTAGCCTTTTACTATACATATATGTTCGTGGTCAACATTGTATGGTGCTAATGTGAAATTTAGCATAGAAGTACTGAACTTCATGTAGGTCATTAACTCAATGTGTTCTCTTTATTTCAGTGTCCCCCGGCCTGAATGGTTTTTTAATTGTGGAAGCCAATGGTGGTCTTAACCAGCAACGCTCTGCAGTATGACCGAATTTTTCTTTTCTGACTTTCAGCAGTTTTCTTTTTATTTAAGATATGGACTATTTTTCACCACCGTGCTTTGTAATTTGTCCTTCTGTAGATTTGCAATGCAGTAGCCGTGGCTGGACTCTTGAATGCAATACTAGTTATACCTCATTTTGAATTCCACAATGTGTGGAAAGATCTAAGGTGACCAATTCACTTACTATCTTAATTTTGTGAACCTTAAAAAGATAGATCTTAACAACCATGCTTGGGAAATTTTCAACACAAGTATTGCGAGTTAGTCTAATTTCATTGTTTAGCTTAGTATTTGTCTTACTGGATTTCACAACACAGTAACATGAGGCTGAGGGGGAAGAGGAATTTCTTCATCACTTAGTTAAGTAGGCACATGTTCGGTTTACATTTCTATTTGTGCAAACGGAAATAATGATACAAATACAAAACCAAACATGTAAACCAAATAATGAACCAAACAGTGCATATTATCATTGGCTTGTATGATACAAATAATGAACCAACTACAAACCTATAGAATCTAGGACCAGAAGCAGATCCTCCTGGCATTTAATTTGTTGACCCATCTTAATTAGCCCTTTCAACTTTTTGGTAGGACTTACCTTTCTGATATGGTTGGCCAATCATTCCATAATTGAATTTTGTAACGAAATAGCAAGCATGAAATTAAAGTATACCTTTTATAAAACAGCCCATATTAATAATTAGAGGTGTTAGAGAAGCACACTGGTTGTGCTAATATGCTTAGAGCCAATCTTAGGTTTTAAGAATTGTCTTTCCATTATTCACTGCTGTGGCCATTTTTAACAGAAGAATGTGCTTCTACAGGCACAAAAGCATTTGTGCTCGTGCTTATTGTGGTCCCAATTTGTACTTTTACAGTAGGAAAATGAGGAGAGCGGGTAGGTCGTGGCACCCATTTAAAAATAATTGATTGTTCACGGATGGAGTGAAAAATAGTTGATGTTCTTAATTTATGGAGAAATGTAAAAATTATTAAATAAGGTATGGTCCTGATTAAGAATGAAAAACTGAATTATCCCTGTGCTTGCTCTTATATAGTGACCATTATGATACTTTAATGACTTCTTATAATCCTGATTTTATATCTGCAATCACTATCTAAGATAGTACTATCTCTGTTACAGTGAATTTGGGGATATATATGATGAAGATCATTTTATATCCATGCTTGATGGTTATGTGAAGGTGGTTAAAGAACTACCTGAGGCACTGATGGAAAGGCATAATTACAATATGAGTAATATCACTAACATCAGAGTTCAAGCTTGGGCTCCTGTCAGTTATTACCTGGGAGCTGTTTATCCTGTCTTGCAAAAGGAAGGGTTGGTATTGAGCCACTTTTTCCTAGTTTCGGATTCATGTTTTATATTTTTTGAAATGGTGTAACTGAAATATGAAGTTAGACATTTGACACAATTTGATATTTTTGACTTGGTAACCCGGTGCAGGGTTATTCGAATTGCTCCATTTGCCAACCGGTTGGCAATGAGTGTCCCTCCACATATCCAGTTTCTAAGATGTCTTACTAATTATAAAGCATTGAGGTTCACTTCTTCAATATCAATACTAGCCCAAAAACTGGTTAACCGAATGATTGAGAAGAGCTCAAGGACAGATGGAAAATATATTGCCATCCATCTTCGCTTTGAGGAGGTACTGGTGCTCAGTCTATTTTATTGAAAACTAGTAGTTGGTGTCAATAAACTAGTAGTCTATTTTATGTATGATCCACTATCTTCTCAACATGCAGGACATGATAGCATTCTCCTGTTGCATATATGATGGAGGGGAGGCAGAAAAAATAGAAATGGATTCAGCTCGACAAAAAGCGTGGAGGGGAAAATTTAGAAGAAAAGATCGCATCATTGTACCTAGCCTCAATCGAGTTGATGGTAAATGCCCACTAACCCCTCTAGAGGTATTTATTTACTTGTTTCCGTGCTTCTCACTCTCAGAACATAAATACTGCTTGCTTTTTTCTTAATTTAAAAACCTTGCTAGTGTTTGGCCTTGGCCCTGATAATGTACTCCAAAAAAATATCTTAGCTGTCATTTCTCAATGCAGTATCCTTGTCCCATTCACTAGACTTTGCCTTTTTGGCCCCATCAATTTTATATGTTTTTCCTTTGGTGGAATAGTGGAGGAAAATCAGACTAATGTATGCAAATTAGAATTGTGAGAAAATGTGATATTATATGGGAGACTGATGTTTACTGTATATTGTTTTATTTAACCATGTAGGTTGGGATGATGCTACGTGGCATGGGATTTGATAATAACACGTCAATATATTTAGCTTCTGGGAAAATATATCATGCTGAAAGATATTTGGCTCCTTTAATAAAGATGTTTCCCAATCTGCATACAAAGGAGTCTCTTGCAACATTAGATGAGCTTTCTCCTTTTTTGGTAATGATCCTTACTGGTTGAAAAAATAGTCTGATAACAAATGTCATGTTTTATTCTATTAAATTCGATGGCTAACAATGCTCTTATGCTATTGTTTTGTTTTAATTCCGTTTTCATAGGAGTAAGCAGACTTAAGCTTGTTAACTTGATTTTCTGGTAGACCTGTAATATATGTTGCTTTGCTGCAATGTCAATTTCTTATTTTATCCAGCAATGCACACAGATTTGTTTTCCTTGTGTTGATGGAAAACATATTTAGGAAATCGATCAAAACTATAATTGGCATCCCATATATGGATGTTTCATATAAGGCCTTGTAGTAAGAAAATTGATAGCCAATGAATTGGATTTAGTTACACAATTGTTTATGTTCGTAGGTTTCCCATCCCATTTATGGCTGTCAAATGTTATGTTCATAGGTTTGGGTTGGACCCGGGCTATATAGCTCAATCCATCTGAAAATATGATTACCAGTTTTAAACTTCTATTGCAACATATTTTTTTGTTTGTTATATTCCAATTTCCAACATCAAGAATGCATTATTGGGCAGGAAAGACGAATAAGGATGAATACGAATAAGAAAATTGATAGCCAATGAATTGGATTTAGTTACACAATTGTTTATGTTCGTAGGTTTCCCATCCCATTTATGATTGTCAAATGTTTATGTTCATAGGTTTGGTTTGGACCTGGGCTATATAGCTCAATCCATCTGAAATATGATTAACAGTTTTAAACTTTTATTGCAACATATTTGTTTGTTTGTTATATTCCAATTTCCAACATCAAGAATGCATTATTGGGCAGGAAGTAGAATAAGGATGAAGTATGTGGTTGCTTGATATTGTATTTCCCTCTCCACTCCTCACTCTTAGTTTTTGTACATTGATGATGGTCGGTTATATAAGTACATCTTTACTGCGATTTTTGTGAGATTTAAAAATATAAACAAAAAAATTCTCATGCACAATTTAATTTAATTTTTACCCTATTGTACTCTTTCGTAGAGTGCAAGTCTTAATATTTATTGGGTGTTTCCAATACACTCTGATATTTAATTTCATCCTTTGCTAGGGATTTTCTTCTCAATTGGCAGCACTGGACTACACAGTTTGCTTGAATAGTGAGGTTTTTGTGACAACTCAGGGCGGTAACTTCCCTCATTTTCTGATGGGACATAGAAGATTCCTCTATGATGGGCATGCCAAAACCATTAACCCTGATAAGAGGAAGCTTGTTGTTCTTTTGGATGACGTAGATATTAGGTATACTCTCTTTTTCTCTGTCCCTATCCCATCCTCCATTAATAGCCACTCTACAGTCCACTGAAACATTCACTATGTTGTTCCATATGTCATTTACTCATTCATGTTGTCTTTGTAGGTATATAATTAAAATTAGCTATTGATAAGATTTATTTGTTTGGGATTCATACTTAGAACTGAAAGCCTGTTAAAGTGATTGAGATAATTGTCATTTGAATTTAATTTGGGGCTTAGGCTATGCAATCCTTGGAAGTGGCAGTAGATGATGAGAAATATTTGTGTATTGGTTTTTCAGTTGGAGAGCTTTCAAGGAGCAGATGGAAGATATGCTCAGTGAAAGTGACCGGAAAGGAATCATGGTACCCAGAGTTAGAAAAATCAACAGAAAAACTTCTATCTACATGTATCCCTTGCCGGAATGTAGGTGTCTACAGCAGTCTCATGTCAATCGAATTTACCACAATCCAGACATTCCTAATAATTACAGCAGCAACAGAAAAGCTTAACGGGTGACACGCTTCATTTCTCTAACAACACTGCTGAGGTTATCAGGTTTATATTATTTCCTATTGCATGGCTTTGGTGTTTCAAATTCTAGTCCTACGCTCTTGTGAAGTTGCTTTCTCTTGCTTGGCAATGTGTGGTATTCTAGTTCTGATAACAGGAGATTTCTTATTTTGTGAGAGATCGACTGTTGCGACTGCATGAAGATTGTGTGCATATTACATATTTTACATAGCATGTAAAGGTGAGAGTTTCAAGACTGCACTAACTTGGTGCATCATCAATTACAAGATATAGCATAACTCGAGTCAAGTATAGAGTTGTACTTTGAATTTTTTTTTCCTTCCCATTAGTGTTCTTTGAACTGTCAGGACTCTTCTACATAATTTTTCTTGCTTAAAATTCTTAGGCTAGAAATCTGACGAGTCAGTGAAGTATTTTTACCCAGTGTTAGAGCTAAAGATCCTTTTTGTCTTATTAACGAGTGGCTTTGTTTTTTTCTTCTCTTCCACATTTCTTAAGATGTCATTCCATGTATTCTTTATACTCCTTTTTTTCTATCATTTATGGCATTGGTCTACATGCAAATTAGGTCTACATTAAAAGTGCATAAAGATTCTGTAGAAGGTTGATGGGTGAAGATGTAGCTTGTGGGCTACTTTAATTGCTATTTGTGTTAGATTAGGGTCTTTATCCATATGATATGGTCTACTAGATCTTTAGATTTACCAGTTTAACATTTCAAATTAATGTTCAAGTTTAGCATCTCTCTGAAATTGCAAACAAAATCCATGCTTTCTGTCGAGAGGAGTAGAAATTAGGAGAGTTACTATAGCAGCATCTTCTTTATTACCATGTCTAACGGAGGAAAAAGGACGGACACGACATTAATATGTAATATGGTTCATTTCTTATATGCAAAAATTGCAACGTCATTTCTGCCTAGATTTTGATATATTTGACGTTAAGTTTTTTATCGACAATTGTTATAATGTTAGTATTTGATGTGGGTGAGATTCAAATTTTTAATCTCCTTCACTCCACCCCCTAACCATCAACCTATCTTATAAATCTCTGTTTTTTTTTAATTTGCTATGAGTGACACTCGAACCACAACCTCATTCGTTCTATTCCTTAAATTCTTTCACTTTAACCATCATACCATACCACCTAATGACTCCCCTTTTGGACGTTAAACTTAGCAGTTCCCTGGACTTGATTAGAAAATCTGGATTTGTATACGAGGTGGTATTTGCATGCTTTATTTTTGTTGTAAAGCTTGAGCTGGTAATTAGGACTTGGGAGTGCTTAAGTCTGGAGAATCCAGTGTGTACACTTGATTTTTAGCGCTACATCCCCTTATTTCCTTGTGAAATCTTATTCATTACATGCTTTGTGCTCGAGTAATCATAAGTGTGCGAGTGCAGCAATGGATCAAATTCGTTGAAAGTGAGTTTGTTTTTAAAGTATTTGAAATAATACTGTATTTACCCAAATTATTAGTGGATTGAGATTTCTATACACTTTGTGTAGTTAATGGTATCTACACTTTTGAAGTTTTTTTCTGCAACAGTATGCCTGCTCCTCATCCTCAAAGACGTAAAGCACTCCTAGTAGTTATTTCTAGTCCAATCACCAGACAAGATAGAACTGAACCTGAATGTATAAAAAAATGGCAGTCCAGTATATGAGATTTACACCTAATGGAGTCTGGGGAAGTATACATATTAGGGGTGACAAAATTATCCATAATCTAAATCTATCTAAATCCATTCAAATTAAATTCATCCAAATCCATCCGTTTGTATTAATGGATTTAAATGGATATAATTCAATGGATAGTGTTGATAATGGATGGATTCAAATTCATCCATCATATCCAATGGATATGCACGGATATATCCATTTGGATGGATACCTGATCCATCCAAAAAAACAATTTTTTTCCCAATTAATTCAATATTAATATAAAAAATCTCTCACCTTTCTAAGCACAATTCCACACATTTTACAAAAGTTCAAAATTTTAAAAAGTGTTTATCAAAAAAGTATAAACAATAACAAAATAATGTTAATGTAAAATATAACAAAATAATGTTAACACAATTCCACGCATTAGTGCTTTATTCTAACATCTTAATGTAAAATATAAATATATCATTTTTGTTATTGACTAATGTGATAATATAATAACAAAATGAAATATTTCAGGATGATGGATTGTTGCATATAACTTATGGAAGTCCCAATTATTAGGAGTGTAAGCGATTCCGGTTTAAACCTGAAACTGAACCATAAAATACAGTTCGGTTCAGTTCGGTTCATCCACGCGGTTCGGTTCAGTTTTTTTTATTTAGAACGATTTAAGTTTGGTTCGGTTCATGGTTTTATAAATTTTGGAACCGTTAGAACCGAACCGCATATTAAAAAATAATTTTATTTTATATTTAAATGGTTAAACTTTAAAGTAAGGAGATAAAATATGATCAAGAATTTAGAATTATTAATACATAGAAGCTATAAATAAGACGTAAATAGAAAAAATAAATTAGTAAACAAACTTAAATATCTATTATCTTTATTATGCATTGAGAATATAGAAAGAAAACTAAAAAACTAGTATACATTTTGTCAATATTCAGAGATGAAATTAATTAAATAAATAAATTAAGGAACTAAAAGAAAATAATGGAAGAACTTGATGACATTACTAATGATGTGGAGTATTAGGTGTTATTGTTGGACTAAAATACTGGTACCAAGTTTGTCATTCTTAAATTTTGTTGGACATTGACGAAGATTTTGTGGACGAAAATTTCAAGTTTGTAGTGCGTTGAGATGCTGAATTATTATTGTTTTACTAGAAAGATTATTAAATATTTTATTATTGATGTGTTTAGTATTCATTTAGTTGACTCTATACCTTGCAAATTTTGTTCATCTATTTCTTAAAGGATTTTCTTTAAATAAGTGGAAAAACTGCGGAACCGGACCATTAATTAACGGTTCAGTTTGGTGCCTAAATAAAATTTGCGGTTAATCGAGTAGGACCGAACTGTATGTTTGTGTTAGGTTTGGTCACTAAATTGCATCAAAAACCGAACCAAATTTTTACAACCCTGACAATTATATTGCACCAGAGATTCTTGTCAATAAAAATGTTTATAAAAAAATTTCACAAACTCACATTTTTAAAAGTGCTTATCAAGAAAGCAATTTTTAAAAGTGTTTGTTAAGAAAAATATTTCTTAAAATGTGTTTTTTTAAAAAAAATCACTTTTTATGAGTAATTTAAAAAAAAATACTTTTGAAATTTTTTAAAAATTGATATTTAAAAATGATTTATTAAATAATAAATTTTTTCTTCAAATTGCCTTACTAAAATTGTTTTGTTCAAATTAAAAAAAATTGGTTAGATATCCATCCATCCAATCCATTAAAATGAATACATGAATAAAATGGATGGATTTGAATTCATTGGATATGGATGGATTGGATAATTAAAAAATGTAATGGATTTATATGAATTGGTGGACAGTTTTCTATCCATCCATTAGGATCCAAATCCAAATTCATCTAAACTCATCAATTGTCACCCCTAATACATATACAGTCTCACTATAAACAAATATATTATTTCTCGGATTTGAATTCATAAACTCACTATGTCTATGCTC
Source organism: Lupinus angustifolius (assembly GCF_001865875.1). Lineage (NCBI taxonomy): Eukaryota > Viridiplantae > Streptophyta > Magnoliopsida > Fabales > Fabaceae > Lupinus > Lupinus angustifolius. Next base: position 18,258,295 of record NC_032017.1, read on the forward strand.
ACCTTCTTTAGAGCTAATGCACATTGGCTTTATTTGATTATCTTAACATCTTGGATTATGTTGTACTCTCCTGGTGGTAAGCATGATCCTACAATTAGCACTGGGCAAAGAAAATGGTGATTCCCACCTTCTCATCAATCATTAATTTGTGTCAATGATTCAAATTAGGAACTATATTATATGATGTGATTACAATATTGTGATTATGATAACCGCTATAATTATAGTATAATACTAAATTGTAATAATATGACTGCACCATGTTGCAGCATAATTACATTGAGCCATATTTGGGCTGCATCGATTTAAAAAATGTTAGCACCACAATGATTACAACAATCACAAAAATGGTAACCATAATTACAATCCTAACAACAATTTAAAACAATATTTCATGTGCAACTGTATAAACCTGGCTGCAAGGTCTCTACCATAGGAGCTATAACAGTTTGGATGTGTATTTCATGGAACTCGTTCTAATGTTATGTTGCTTTCTATCTCAATCATTGCACTCACCGTACCCTTTCCTTTTTGTTTCTTCATATATAAGCATGGCATGTCGACAATTTTGATTCCTTCACTGTTTCCAATAACTAGTACAAGTACATAGCAAAAGTTACCGCAAACTTCCCACGCCAATTGCCCCATATTCTTTACCTATGTAATAATCAAGTATACCTACTTCTAGATACGTGCCTTATTTCGTGGACCAGATACTCTTCAACTTTGGAGTATATTTTATGGAGCATATTCTTTGTCCTAATGTGTATTATTTTATGTTCTCATTCTTTTTTATTGGTCAGAAAATATAAAATTAATATATATTTAATTTTGATTTTATTTTTCTAATCAATAAAAAGCAAATGGTATATTAAATGGTACAAAATTTGGGATAGAAAATGGGACTCAATTTTGTTGGAGGTTGTGTGAATGGACATATTATTATATAATAGGATAGATATTCTTAGTGAAATTTTTGTCTTTATTTCAAATTAGTGATTAAAATATGGTTGGATCATTGACCCTAAATCGTATAATAATTTCTCCTTATAAGTCATGGTATGTTGTCTAACTTTTGTAAAGAAGACAATTCCTAATCATAATACAATTAGTACAAAACAAGAGTTAATTACTAGTTAAAGGAGGAGAATCTAGACCCTACGTGCAGCAACTATGAAGCATTATCCATTCTATTAAAATGTAGCATAGGTGACCACTATTTTATTGTAAAATATTATGATAGCTTCCTGAAAATGTATGCAAGACACCATTATGAAAGTAATTTTCCTTCTATAGCTGCATTTTATTAAAGGAAAAACTTTTTGAGAGTTTGATTTGGTACAAAACATTATTTTTTCATTTAATTTAGTTGAGTTTGTAATTACTCTTTTTTTTTTCAAATTTAGATAACAAAAATGATTAAAAGTGCATAAGCTTTTACCAAAAGTATATCAGTTTTTGCAAAGTTTCTGAATAGAGTACAGTTGGATGTCCTTCCATAAATCCGTTGCTCTTGTTGTATTGAAATACGAGCTTAAAAGCTTTTGAAAGTTAAAACCTAATTACCACTTTGGGACATTGATAGTGCTTAACTTTCTTATTTGCATGTCTAAGAATCTTGAGATTTCTATGGTTTATCACTAAGAAATAATTAAGAAGGCATGTATATGTTGGCCAAATAAAAAACTTAAAGGATGTATTGGTGACTTTTACCATATTATGATACTTGACAAGTAAATTCATGTCAAAGGCACTTTTGAATGGTAACTAGACTTCAGTTTTGTAAATGAGGGCTTTTACAATGTCTAAGATTTGCTAAGCCAACAAAATTTACATTCATCCTTCCTTCCACACAGTACTGTTAGTTTAATTTATCTGATAATGCCAAAAATTACAAAAAGCTATTACTAAAGGAAAATGACTATAAAATAAGTGTAAAATAAGTGCCAATAAAATGATTACTATAGATTAAAATCAAAGCAACAACACACACTAAAAAAAATTCACCCTTGAATCCAAGAGTCGAAATCTAATATGTCATATCCATTAAAAATTTTAAACTTTTATTATTATTATTTTTACATATGGGAGACATAACATATATATTTTCCTAATCCAACCAAAAGTAAAACACATCAAAAAGTTCTATAGATTACAACAAAGCAAGGAAGTATAGCTCTGTGGTTGAAAACATACAACTCATCCAAATTTGAATAATCACCATCATCACCTACTACAACAGAATCATAATCTTCCATGCTACCACTTTCTGCACCATTCTTCTTCACCCTCCCTGCTATAACCCTGCAAACCAACATTGCCCTTCTCTCATTATTCTCATCAACCTTTTCATGTGCCTTTCCACTTGTTGCATATGTCAATATACCCTTTGATTCTTCTTCTGTGACCTTGAAACCATTCTTTATTATGTTGCATGCTTTGCATTGTGGTGTTAAGTTGCAAAGGTTGGAAGTGCCACTTAGGCCTAATGTGCACATAAAAGTGGTGCAATGGAACCTTAGTACTTCATTACCATCTGCTATGCAACGAGGGTGTTTCTTAGAATGTTGTATTGCTTTGTCTTTGATTGAATCTCTGTATTCTTCAAATTTGGAAAGCGTTTTCTGGGTGTTTTGGACCTTAAGGATGCGGTCAATTTTGTATATTGATGATTGTTTCTTTAACCAGCTTGATTTGAATATGATTTCTACTATGTTCTTGCTTGTATCTTCTGGAACAAGCTCAGAAACTGAAATTTGTATAGTGAGAAAGATAATGTTATGAGTGATTGGTAATTTGGTATTGAAACTAGAAATGTTAAAAAAATTCTTTGACAAAACATTCTAGACGTCTAAATTGCACTAACCAAAAATAGAGAACATAACATAACAAATTTAAAAAATTCATAATTGTATTGTAATAGATTTCAACTCCTCTTTAATACTGAGATGTAAGGATGAAATTCTTTTAAAGAATTTTTATTTATTTATTAATAGAAAATAACATGTAATTATAATAGTTAAAGATTTTTTTGACACATGTTTACTCTTCAGTACTGAACCGGAGAGTATCCCACTCATTGTAATCACTTGTATTAGTGACATTTTTTTCTCTATTATATGTGTGATGAGTAATTACTCAACATAATTGCTACCAACTAGAATCAAAATCACAATTTTAAATCAGTGTTAATATGTAAGTAATTAAAATGGGAAAGTATGAAAAGGAAACATATACCTGGATGTTTATGAGCCTGATGTTGCTCCAAACTTTCAGCATTCATGAAAATCTCACCACACTCAGAATAAGAACAAGTGGTACCTCTCAGAATAGAAGGGTCTCTAGTTAAACCTGTAACAGGGTCAACCACCATTCTATACTCATAACAACCAGAAAGTTTCCTTAATGGCATTCCTCTAAAGGAATCACTTGCAGAAGAATTAGAAGAAGAAAAAGAAGCATACACAATTCCATTGATTTCATTTTGAGGAGCTTTTATGGATCTACTAGAATAAGAAACATCATTGTTTGTGTATTCACCACTCATCTTTGAGTCCCTGTTGTTATGAACATCTTCTGAAGTTCCTGTTGCCATGACCTTAATTTCATTACAAAGTGAAACTGGACATTTAATTTTCTTGCACTTCTTATTCTTTTCTTTTGACTCATGAAGTTTTTTCTGCTTCTGATGTTCTACAACTTTGACATTTTTGCAAGTAAATGAGCCTTTTACCATAGCCCATGACGCTTGTTTTTGTTTTTCTCTTTTCTGTGGCTTTTGGCTTTGGTTTTGGTTTACATCATTGGTGTTAGTGACTCTTCTATGGGTTCTATGTTTTCTCATTGTAGGAAATATATGAAAGTTTCTTCTAATGAGTTCAAAGTTCATATCAGAAGATTCAAATTGGTTGTTTATGTGGTACTAGCATTGTAGTAACAGAACTGAAATATGATGCTATGTGTTTGTGTTTAGCTTCTTATATAATTTGGACAAGTACCCTATAACCTTGTGGGGCACATATACGGTTTGCCGTTGAATTTTCTTAAGCCGTTGGAAAATAAAAACATGTCAAGTAACGGACCCTTACCTTTTAATGTAGTGCATATCCTACTATGTATAAATAGTAATGTATAATATAATATTTTAAAGGAATATAAGAAAAAAGAATAATATATAGAACATTCTATCCATATTTGTACGGATAAAGTAGGATGCTCCATCTTTGTGTGATTAATCAAAGAAAATGATGTATATATTAACCTAGTTTTTATATTGTTAATGTTCAAAAAAGTAATCTAAATAATAAATGGTATATTGATTGTGTATAATTTTTTACACTATTAATATATAAATATTACAATTACGCTCAACAAACAAAATTAATTGAAACTTCATATATTTTAATTTTTGCACTGATTGCAGGACTTTAGCACATAGATCAAGACAGAATATGGAACATTTGACTTTTTCACATATTTTACTTACCATTTTTATTCTCTTATCTCATAGAAAGTTAATCTAGTTGGTAAAATAAGCCGTGAGTTTAAATTTTGTGGTCAATATAAGAACTTTCTTGATCGATAATCTATAAATATATTTATAAGTGCTTATAAATTATAAAACCTACCCTAACTCTAATTTACACTTGAAATCTGATCTGGTTCAGCTAAACTATAAATAAAAAATCAAAAACTTAAGAAGTCGAAGTGTTAAAACATATAGATATAATTATATATCTTCATCAGAATCAAGCATCTCCTCCTCTCATGAAATAATTTATTTTCTCTCGCTAATAAAAGTATGACATGTATACTATTTTGTTTAGTTTTAGAAATACTTTTATTAAAAATGATTAAATCTGACACATGTCATGATTATAATAATTGTATGAGATAAGTTATATCATTATATCAGGAGATCATACTCCGAATATTCTTATTTGTTTGTTCAAGTAAAAACCATATTTTTTTTCCTAATATGCTATTCATTGATCTATCTGTATAACATTTACTATTTATTTCCATTATGCCATTGAGTATCTGACATAGGATGAAAGGAAAGAATAATATTTATACAGCTTGTAGATTATGAGATACTCTCTCTTAACTTATTTCAGTTATGAATGTGATAAATAACAGCTGAATATTCCTAACGACTATGAAGCGTTTTAAATTCTATTTTGACTTGCAAAAAGAGTATTTAGGACATAATATGAACACCATAAATGTACAATAATAGCACTAATTTGGACAGTGGATATTGGAGTTGTTCCCGTTACACTCTTTTCTAGATAGTAATAGATGAGTGGAATGAGACAATGAAGAAAAGGCCAAAGTGCAGTAGCTGTATATAATCATTTTCTATATTTTTACTTTACATTTGTCTTCTGTTCATTTTCTGCATAGTCCTGGTCTCTACTGTCAAAATCCTTAGTAATAATTTTGAATAATCATAATGATGTCTTGTATTTCCCACATTATTAGTTTAATATTTGCAAATTGTGTTGAGCTTTTAACTTTTACTATAGTTTCATATATGGAGCTCTGACATTTTCCACATTTAACCACTAAAACCTATATAAATTAGAACATTTTACAATTTAGAGTGTTATGAAATAATCGATAAATTAATAATATTTATTTACCAAATTACAGTAAGATGGAAGGCTACAAGCTGGGACACCCTTAAGTGTTTTAAGTTATTATTATATTATGCATGTCATGAGACAAGGATCCTTGGTCCAAAAAAATCTTATTTTGATGTTTCTACTTAATATTATTTCACCAAATAATGTAAAATATTAGCTTATATTTTTTATAACTTTTTCTCATTAAATAATATATTTTAATTGATTTGAGATAAAAATAATGAAGAGAGAAGATCTTCATTCCCATGTTATGTAGGATGTTCTTCATTAATTGAGAGGTAAGTGATTATTTTTACACTTATATATAGAGATAAAATTGTCATATTTTATATCTTAAGGATAAAAATATCAAATTATATTATATTTTTCTCTTGTTTTGGGTATACTTGTCTCTCCATTAATGGAGAGAATCCCAACTCGTTTATGATATTGAACTTTTATGGACCTGATTTAAGTTGGGAAAGATTAATTTATATGTGGAAGGGGATCCTCTGGAGAATCCAATGTTAGATAGGATTATAACATGTGGAAAAAAAAAATTGGCTAATAATTTTATATTATTTTTGAATAAAAAATTAATAAAAAAAATTTAAAAAAATTTCAGCCAACTCTATATATGTGTGCTAGCGGAATTCATTTTTTCCCTTTCTTGTAAGTCTCACACCTTACTTATAACTCTTTATGTGAGAAACAATGGAACTCCCGTGATTGGTAACAAACTAATAATGTAACCTTGAAAATATTGTCAATTTTCTGAACCTCCATGCTTTATAGTTCTTTTTGTCTTCTCTGCTCATTGTTCTTCGCCTATCTCCTCATGGACTTGAATGTGTTCTTTTTGGGTGTCTAGTCTAATCTTCATGGATGTATGCTCACAAAAGAAATGTAAAGCAGCCTCTTTTATGTGGCTAAATAGAAGACTCGTTTGTTCAGTGTTTTATTCATAATTATCATTGAAATGAAGTTCTCTAACACTGCCAGCTAGTTTTCTTATGTTATATGATCATGAATGGTTCTATTTCATTCGTCTATTTTATTTCTTTATTGGATGGTATGAATAGTATGCTAACCCTTCCTAGGTAAATTGGCTTGTACTGTTTTGTTGACACTTTTAGCAAATTCTTCAAGCTGTCAACACTATTCATGAGGAGCATGTCGTGCATTTTGGACTTGAAGCCTACTAACTTCGTCCTTGTCAAAGGTTCCATATATAATAAAACTTATTGATTTTGTATAGCCTAAGCAATAAAGAGTGACACACCAAACATACAACGTGATTCACAGGTATTGTATACTCTCATTTCGACCTTTTCTTTGCTCTTTAGGTTCACGGTTAGAAATTCAAGTATGATTCATAGACCTACTACCCTATGGCTTTGGGTATAGAAGTGGTGTCAAACTCACTTATCGTAGTTCTTGTTTCCATTGGTTTGAGATCATTTGATGCTTTGGACACTCTAATTGTAACAAGTGGTATAAAGCCGCTGATTTTGCTAGGGCAATATTTGAAGGCATTGTGGGTTATAGTTTATCACTCTTTCAAATTTGATGTCATCAGATTATGGGCAAGTTTGCATCTTGACAATTGGTGAGACCAAAAGCAAAAGACATTATCATTTGAGGTTTTTCCATTTCTAGTGATACATCTAGTTCACCACTGTAAAATGCAGAGAACAGAGAGGAGAGAAAAAGAAGAAGATTCTAGAGAGAAGAGAAGGAGCTATTCAGAATATACTTCTAAATCTTTATTAATGAATTGTTGTTTACAAAGTTATACAAGAGATACTTATATAGTACTTCTTTAGAAACAGAAACATAAAACTTAACTGAATCAGTTTTCATCTAATTGATTCAATTTCAATCTAACAATTTATTACTTAACTGCGTTATTCTAATATACCCCCTTGAAACCAAGAGTACAAAGCCTAGTCAGGTCCCTATGGCATAATCCTGAACTCTGAGCTGATTTCTGAGAATTATGAACTGGTTGTTTGGAAGAGGTTTTGTCAAAACATGTGCAGTTTGAAACTTAGAAGGTATGTGTTTAACAATGAGAGTCTTGTTTTGAATTTTGTCCCTTACAAAGTATAGATCCAATTCTATGTGCTTAGTTCTGTTATGTAGGACAAGATTGTGAGACATAACTACTGTACTCAAATTATCACAGGGAATAGAGGGAGTGTTAAAGGGAACTTTAATTTCTTTAAAGAGAGATTCAATCCACATTAACTCCTGAGAAGCCAAAGCAAGACTCTTATATTCAGCTTTAGTGCTGGAGCGAGAAATTGTATTTTGCTTTTTGGACCACCATGTGACAAGATTTGGACCAAGGTAAAGACATGCTCCAGATGTTGATTTTCTATCATCCATATCTGAAGCCCAATCAACATCACAATATGCAAATAGTGAAAAAACTGAGTTAAGAGAAGCAAGAGTGACAGCTAATCCCATTGATTTAGTACCTTGGAGATACCTTATAATTCTTTTGACTATTGTCCAGTGTGAATTTAAAAGTTTGTCTAGGAATTGACACACCTTATTTACACTGTAGGTAATATCTGGTCTAGTAATAGTGGAATATTGCAATGCTCCTACTATAGACCTATAAAAGGTAGGATCTTCGAAATAATCAGTTCCATGTTTGGTTAACTTGCAATTACTAGCCATTGGTGTAATGCTTGCTTTGACAGAGGAAAGGTTTGCTCTTTCAAGTAAATCTCTAACGTACTTGGATTGAGATAGAAATAGGGAACCATCCTTCTTGTGCTTAACCCCAATCCCCAAAAAATAATCCAGAGCACCTAGTTGTTTTAAGGCAAATGTGTTGTTGAAATCCTTAATAACTTGTTGAATAAGAGGAATGGATGACCCTGTGACAATAATGTCATCAACATAGACCAAAACAAAGAGTTGATGTGTCATAGAGGAGTGGAAAAAGAGGGAGTTGTCACACTTGCTAACTTGAAAACCAAGTTTGATGAGAGTGCCTTTGAACCTTTCAAACCATTGCCTGGGAGCTTATTTGAGGTCGTAAATAGCTTTATTTAGTTTGCAAACTAGAGTTTTATCACCATGTTGGAATCCAGTAGGTTGATTCATGTAGACTTCTTCATTTAAGAGACCATCTAGGAAGGCATTGTTAATATCCAGTTGTTCAATTACCCAATGGTGTTGACAGCCAAAGTCAACAATATTCTAATTGTGATTGGTTTGACAACAGGAGAAAAAGTCTCATTATAATCAATACCTTGCTTTTGATGAAAGCTCTCTGTTACTAATCTGGCCTTGTACTTGTTGATGGAGCCATCTGGATTCTCCTTTATTCGAAACACCCATTTGCACCCAATTGCTTGTTTGTGAGGAGGAAGAGGAACCAAAGTCCAAGTGTTGATAGCCATGAGAGCATCATACTCAGCTTGCATAGCCTGTTGTCAGACAGGTACAATAAGTGTTGTTTTAGCACTAGAGGGCTCATGTTGAACAAGTTGAACACTTAGAAACTTGGGTTTGAAGATACCAGACTTAGATCTGGTTTGCATAGGGTGATTGGAAAGAATAGAAGCAACCTCAATATTAGTTGAAGATGTGAGAGCAGAATGAGAAAATTCAGAAGAAGATGGATTAGAAGTTGGTGATGAGCAGATAGTAATAGGAGACCTGAGAGAAGAGACTTGTGTATGAGAGACCAGAGGGTGCACTATAGGAGACATAAGATGAGAATTAGACTGTAAATGAGGAAGATGAATACCATACGGTGAAGTAGAAATAGTGGAATGAATGGGAGACTTATGATAGATGACTAATGAATGGGGAATATCAGTGTGAGGAGAAGAAGACATAGAGTTAGGAGGGAGATTAGCAAAGAGAAATTTAGACTCATTGAAAATTAAATCCTTAGATATATATACTCTCCCATCTTTAGAAAGACATTTGTATTCCTTATGAATTAAGGAATAGTTAAGAAAGGTACACTCTGAACTCCTAGGATCAAGTTTATGCTTATTGAATGGTCTAACTAAAGGAAAACATACACACCCTAATACTTTTAAAAACCGATAATTTGGTGAGTGACCAAAGAGGAGTTGATAAGGAGATTTATGATTCATAGTGATAAAAGGAAGTCTATTAATGAGAAAGATAGCAGTGACAAATGCATGATTCCAATAACTCATAGGTAGTTTGGCATGGGCTAACAAGGTTAAACCAGTTTCTACTATTTGCCTATATTTTCTCTCAACAATACCTTGTTGATGATGTGTGTGAGGACAAGATATCCTATGCACAATCTCAACAGTTTTGAGAAAGGTACTAAAGGGCCTAAATTTCCCACCATAATCACTTTGCACAACTTTAATGATGGTATTAAACTGGGTACGAATGTACCTCAGAAAATACTGAAACACTGAAAGTGTTTCAGATTTTTGTTTTAAAAAGAACAGCCATGTGTGCTTGGTGTAAGCATCAACAATGGAGAAATAATATCGGAACCCTGTAACATAGTATGTAATACCGCGAATTTTACGATTTTGAATTATAAGATTTTATTAATATTGTTATTAATTATATTTTCGAAAATGAATTTCTGGGAATTTTTGGTAAAGAATTAGACAAAACTCTAGTTGATTTTTAGTCTTGTAATTTTATTTCCTATTTTGTGGTAAATTTTGGTAATTTACGGAGACAATCGGTTCTGAACCACTGTCTGGGCCGAAATCCATTCGGTACGGCTCAAAAAGTGGTTTTTGAGTTTCGTAACTCGGAATCGAATTCCGATCGCGCCGTTGGCTTGGTAATCACATTTCGAGTCCAGATAGACCCTGAGTTGGTCCATACCTATTTTCTAAATATTTTTCACTCGGAATGCCGAAATTCTAATCGGATATTAAGATCGGACGATTTATAATATCTGATCGAGTATTAGCCGATAATATTCGAGCATATTTATCGCACGTGTCCGTGAAGTGGTCGTTTCGCATTGGGATGTGAGATTTGACTTTCCATAAAGCAAACCTC
>NC_032017.1:18269055-18269266 GCF_001865875.1 Lupinus angustifolius
AAGGTAGCGTTCAAGGTCTTGTAATTGGAAGTGTGAATGCAAGATACAATGGCTTCAATTTTAGTGAAGAAAATCTCCCAGATCAGAGGGGAGGATTGGATGTAGTTTTGTAGAGGACCGCAAAACGAACAAGTATAAAAACCTTGTTGCAGACTGTTTCTTTCCCTGATCTCTTGACTGTTTTAACTAGCTTTTAATTGCCTATTGTAGC
>NC_032017.1:18269366-18269725 GCF_001865875.1 Lupinus angustifolius
TGCTATATCATTTTTGTATAATCTGTAATTGGCTGTGTAATTGAGACATTCGGCAACTGACTATTAATTGTGGTTTAATGGATTAAGGCAGTCATTTAATCGATTAACTGAGTGATTTTCCAGAATAGGGCTTTGGTGCAAATTGCGGTATTTGGGAATCGCTACACCTATTCAACCCCCCTAATAGGTGTATTCTATCACTCATACCTAACAATCCTCGTCCTAAATCTCATCCTCATCCTCCTCATCCTCCTCCTCATCCTCCTAATCCTCTCCTATCCTCATCCTATCCTCATACTCATCCTCCTCCTCCTCCTCCTCTTAATCCTCATCCTCATCCTCATCATCATCCTCATCCT
>NC_032017.1:18269825-18275547 GCF_001865875.1 Lupinus angustifolius
CCTCATCCTCCTCCTCCTCCTCATCCTCAACCTCCCTCTTATCCTCATCCTATCCTCATCCTCATACACATCCTCATCGTCGTCCTCCTCCTCATCCCCATCCTCCTCCTCATGCTCCTCCTCGTCCTCCTCCTCATCCTCATCCTCCTTCTCAACCTAATCCTCCTCCTCCTCCTCCTCCTCATCCTCATCCTACCCTCATCTTCATCCTCATCCTCCTTCTCATCCTCCTCATCATCCTCATCCTAATCCTATCATCATACTCATCCTATCCTCATCCTCATTATATCCTAATCGTCATCCTATCCTCATTCGATCCTCATTCTCATCCTATCCTCATCCTCATCTGATCCTCATTCTCATCCTATCCTCATCCTCAAACTCATCCGATCCTCCTCCTCATCATCATCTGCATGCTCCTCCTCCTTCTCCCCCTCATCCTCCTCCTCATCCTCATCCTATCCTCTTCCTTCTCCTCATCCTCATCCAATCCTCATTCTCATTCTCAACCTCATCCTCATCCTCGTCCTCCTCCGCATCCTCATCCTATCCTCATATTCATACTCTTCCTCATCCTAATTCTCATCCTCATCCTATCTTCATACTCATCCTCATACTAATTCTATTTCTTATCCTCATACTCATTTTATCCTCATCCTAATTATATCGTCATCCTCATCCTCATCCTCCTCCTCATCCTCCTCCTCCTCCTCCTCATTCTCATCTTACCCTCATCCTCATACTCATACTCATACTCACACTCATCCTAATCCTAATTCTTATCCTCATCCTAGCTTCATACTCATCCTCATCCTAATCCTTTTTCTCATCCTCATACTTTTCCTATCCTCACCCTAATTATATCCTCATCCTCATCCTCATCCTGGTTCTCATCCTTCTCCTCCTCCTGCTCCTCCTCATTCTCATCCCTGGCCTTATCCTCATCCTCCTCCTCCTCCTCCTACCCGTCATCCTCCTCCACATACTCATCCTATCCTCTTCCTCCTCCTCATCCTCATCCGATCCTCATTCTCAACCTCATCGTCATCCTAATTCTCATCCTCATTCTGAACCTCATCCTCATCCTCATCCTCCTTCTCATCCTCGTCATATCCTCATCCTATCCTCATACTCATACTCATCCTAAACCTAATTCTCATCCTATCCTCATCTTATCCTCATCCTCATTCTCCTCCTCATCCTCATCCTCCTCCTCAACCTCATCCTCATCCCATCCTCATTATCATCCTCATTCTCAACCTCATCCTCATCCTCATCTCCTCATCCTCCTTATCATCCTCATCCTCATCCTCCTCCTCCTCATCCTCATCATCATACTGATCCTCACCTTAATCATAATTCTCATCCTCATACTCATCCTATCATCATCCTCATTATATCCTCATCCTCATCCTCATCCTCGTTATACCTTCATCCTATCCTCATACTCATCCTATCATCATCCTCATTATATCCTCATCCTCATCTTATCCTCATCCTCATCCTCGTCATACCTTCATCCTATCCTCATACTCATACTCATCCTAAACCTAATTCTCATCCTCATACTCATCCTAAACCTAATTCTCATCCTCATACTCATCCTATCTTCATCTTATCCTCCTCCCCATCCTCATCCTCGTCCTCGTCCTCATCCTCCTCCTCATCCTCGTCATCATCCTCATCCTCATCCTCCTCCTTCTCCTCATCCTATCGTTCTCCTCCTCATCCTCATCCTATCCTCATCCTCATCCTCGTCCTCATGCTCGTCCTCATCCTCATCCCGCCCTCATACTCATCCTCATCCTCCTCCTCTACCTCGTCCTCATCCTCATCATCTTCCTCCTCCTCCTCATCCTCATCCTCATCCTCATCCTCCTCCTCATCCTCAACCTCCGTCTTATCCTCATCCTATCCTCATCCTCATACTCATCCTCATCCTCGTCCTCCTCGTCCTCCTCATGCTCCTCCTCGTCCTCCTCCTCATCCTCAACCTCGTTCTCAACCTCATCCTCCTCCTCCTCCTCATCCTATCCTCATCTTCATCCTCATTCTCATCCTCCTCCTCATCCTCCTCATCCTCATCCTAATCCTATCATCATACTCATCATCTTACTCATTCTATCCTCATACATATCCTATCCTCAACCTCATCCTCATCGTATCCTCATCCTCATCCTCATCCTGGTCCGCATTCTCGTCCTCATCCTCATCCTCCTCCTTATCCTCATCCTCCTCCTCCTCCTCATCCTTATACGATCCTCATTCTCATCCTATCCTCATCCTCATCCTCCTCCTCCTCCTCATCCTCCACCTCATCACCACCCTATCATCTTCCTCCTCCTCATCCTCATCCAATTCATCCTCATACTCATACTCATCCTAATCCTAATTCTCATCCTCATCCTATCTTCATACACATCCTCATCCTAATCGTATTTCTCATCCTCCTACTCATCCTATTCTCATCCAAATTATATCCTCATCGTCATCCTCATCCTCCTCCTCCTCCTCCTCATCCTATCCTCTTCCTCATCCCCATCCTTATCCTCATCCTCCTCCATATCCTTGTGCTCATCCTCATCCTATCCTCATACTCCTCCTCATCCTCATCCTCCTCATCGTCCTCATCCTCATCCTCATCCTCATCCTCTTCCTAACACTCGTTCTCATCATCCTCATCCTCCTTCTCCTTATCCTCATCCTCATCCTCATCTTATCATCATACTCATCCTCATCTTAATCCTAATTCTTATCCTCCTACTCATCCTATTATTATCCTCATTATATCCTCATCCTCATCCTCATCTTATCATCATACTCATCCTCATCTTAACCCTAATTCTCATCCGCCTACTCATCCTATTATTATCCTCATTATATCCTCATCCTCATCCTCATCCTATCCTCATCCTAACACTCCTTCTCATCATCCTCATCCTCATCCTCCTCCTCCTCATCCTATCATCATACTCATCGTCATCTTAATCCTAATTCTCATCCTCCTACTCATCCTATTATTATCCCCATTATATCCTCATCCTCATCCTCATCCTCATCCTATCCTCATCCTCATCTTCGTCGTCGTCCTGATACTCATCCTCGTCGTCATCCTGATCCCCGTCGTCATCCTGATCTTCCTCCATATCCTCGTCCTCAACCTCATCCTATCATCATACTCATCCTATCCTCATCCTCATCCTATCCTCATCCTCATCCTCATCCTCATCCTCATCCTCATCCTGGTCCTCATTCTCGTCCTCATCCTCATCCTCGTCCTTATCCTCAACCTCTTCCTCATCCTCATCCGATCCTCATTCTCGTCCTACCTTCATCCTTATCCGATCCTCATTCTCATCTTATCCACATCCTCCTCGTGCTCCACCTCATCCTCAACCTATCCTCTTCCTCCTCCTCATCCTCATCCCCATTGACCTCCTCATCCTCATCCTATCCTCATCCTAATACTCATACTCATCCTAATCCTAATTATCATCCTCATCCTATCTTCATACTCATTCTCATCCTAATCCTATTTCTCAACCTCATACTCATTCTATCCTCATCTTAAATATATCCTCATCCTCATCCTCATCCTTATCCACATTCTCATCCTTGTCCTCGTCCTCATCCTCCTCCTCCTCCTCATCCTATCCTCCTCCACATCCTATCCTCATCCTCATCCTCACCCTCATCCTCATCCTCCACCTTATCCTCCTCCTCGTCCTCATCCTAATCCTATCCTCATATTCATCCTCTTCCTCATCCGCATCCTCATCCTCGTCCCCATCTCAATCTCATCCCCATCCTCATCCTCATCCTTATCCTCATCCTCATCCTCATCCTTATCCACATGCTCAACCTTGTCTTCGTCCTCCTCCTGATCCTCATCCTCATCCTCATCCTCATCCTATCCTTATAGTCCTCATCAACCTCATCCTCATCCTCATCTTCATACTCTTCTCATCCTCAATCTCATCCTCATCCTCATCCTCCTCCACTTCCTCATCCTCATTCTATCCTCATCCTCTTCCTAACCTCGTCCTCATCCTCATTTTCATCCTCGTCGTAATCCTCATCCTCATCCTCCTCCTCTACCTGATCCTCCTCCTCATCCTTATCCTCCTCCTCATCCTCATCCTCCTCCTCATCCTCCTCCTATCCTAATCCTCCTCCTCATTCACATCCTCATCCTTATCCTCAACCTCATCCTCTTCCTCGTCCTCATCCTCCTTCTACTCCTCATCCTCATGATATCCTCATCCTCATCCCATCCTCATCCTCCTCCTATCCTCATCCTCCTCCTCATTCACATCCTCATCCTTATCCTCAACCTCATCCTCTTCCTTGTCCTCATCCTCCTCCTCATCCTCATCCACCTTGTAATCCTCATCCTCGTCTTCGTCCTCCTCCTATCAACCATCTTATCCTCCTCCCCCTCATCCTCCTCCTCATCTTCCTCCTCCTCCTCCTCCTCCTCCTAATCCTATTCTCATACTCATCCTCATCCTCATCCTCATCCTCATCCTCATCCTCCTCCTCACCCTCATCCTCATCCTCATCCTATTCTCATCCTACCCACATCCACATCCTCATCATCATCCTCCTCCAACTCCTCACCCTCATCCTCACCCTCATCCTCATCCTCATTCACATCCTCATCCTTATCCTCAACCTCATCCTCTTCCTTGTCCTCATCCTCATCCTTATCCTCATCCTCGTCCTTATCCTCATCCTCTCCTATCCTCATCCTCATTCTCCACCTCCTCCTCATCCTCATCCAATCCTTACCCTCCTCCTCATACTCACCCTTATCCTCATCGTCATCCTATCCTCATTCTCATCCTATCTTCATCCTATCCTCAACCTCATCCTCATCCTCCTCCTCATTCTCATCCTCCTCAATCTCATCCTAATCCTATCCTCATCCTCATCCTCATCCTCATCCTCATCCTCATCCTCATCCTCATCCTCATCCTCATCCTCATCCTCATACTCCTCCTCGTCCTTATCCTCATCCTCGTCCTTACCCTCATCCTCCCCTATCCTCATCCTCATCCTCATCATCCTCCTCTTCCTCGTGCTCATCCAATCCTTACCCTCTTCCTCATAGTCACCCTTATCCTCATCGTCATCCTATCCTAATCCTCATCCTATCCTCATCCTGTCCTCATCCTCATCCTCATCCTCCTCAACCTCATCCTAATCCTATCCTCATACTCATCCTCATCCTCATCCTCATCCTCATCCTCATCCTCATCCTCATCCTCATCCTCATCCTCATCCTCATCCTCATCCTCAACCTCATCCTCAGCCTCATCCTCAGCCTCATCCTCATCCAAATTCTCATCCTCATCCTCATCCTCACCCTCATCCTCATCCTCATCCACATTCTCATCCACATCCTCATCCTCATCCACATCCTCGTCCTCATCCTCATCATCATCCTTATCCTCATCATCATCCTTATCCTCATCCTCCTCCTCATACTCATCCTCATCCTTATCCTCATCCTCGTCCTTATCCTCATCCTCTCCTATCCTCATCCTCATCCTCATCCTCATCCTCCATCTCCTCCTCATCCTTATCCAATCCTTACCCTGCTCCTCATACTCACCCTCATCGTCATCGTCATCGTCATCCTCATCCTCATCCTCATCCTCATCCTCATCCTCATCCTCATCCACATCCTCATCCTCATCCTCATCCTCATCCTCATCCT
>NC_032017.1:18275647-18276290 GCF_001865875.1 Lupinus angustifolius
CTCATCCTCATCCTCATCATCATCCTCACCCTCATCCTCATCCTCATCATCATCCTCATCCTGATCCACATCCTCATCCTTGTCCTTGTCCTCATCCTCATCCTGAATATCATCCTATCCTCATCCTATCCTCATCCTCATCCTCATTCTAATCCTCATCAACATACTCATCCTCATCCTCATCCTTATCCTCCTCCATATCCTACTCCTACTCCTCCTCCTCTTCATCCTCATCCTCATCCTCATCCTCATCCTCATCCTCATCCTCATCCTCATCCTCTTCCTCATCCTCCTCCTCATCCTCATCCTCATTCTCATCCTATCCTCATCGTCATCGTCATCCTCATCCTCATCCTCATCGTCACCCTCATCCTCAATATCATCCTATCCTCCTCCTCATCCTGTCCTCATCCTCATCCACATTCTAATCCTCATCCTCATACTCATCCTCATCCTCATCCTCATCCTTATCTTCCTTCTTATCCTACTCCTCCTCCTCCTATTCATCATCATCCTCATCCTCATCCTCATCCTCATCCTCATCCTCATCCTCATCCTCATCCTCATCCTCATCCTCATCCTCATCCTCATCCTCATCATCATCTTCATCATCATCCTCATCCTCATCCTTGTCCTCATCCTC
>NC_032017.1:18276390-18276835 GCF_001865875.1 Lupinus angustifolius
TCATCCTCATCCTCATCCTTATCGTCATCCTCATCCTCATCAGCATCCTAGTCCTCATCCTCATCCACATCCATATCCTCATACTTGTCCTAGTCCTCATCCTCATCCTCATCATCATACTCATCCTCATCCTCACCCTCACCCTCATCCTCATCCTCATCCTCATCCTCATCCTCATCCTCATCCTCATCGTCATCCTCATCCTCATCATCATCCTTATCCTCATACTCATCCTCATACTCATCCTCATCCTTATCCTCATCCTCGTCCTTATCAACATCCTCTCCTATCCTCATCCTCATCCTCATCCTCATCCTCCACCTCCTCCTCATCCTCATCCAATCCTTACCCTCCTCCTCATACTCACCCTTATCCTCATCGTCATCCTATCCTCATCCTCATCCTATCTTCATCATATCCTCATCGTCATCGTCATCCTCATCCT
>NC_032017.1:18278080-18283807 GCF_001865875.1 Lupinus angustifolius
CCTCATCCTCCTTCTCCTCCTCCTCAGCCTCATGCTCATCCTGTCCCTATCCTCATGCTCATCCTATCCTCATCCTCATCCTCATCCTCGTCCTCAATCTCATCCTCATTCTCCTGGTCATCATCATTCAATCCTTATCGTGATCCTCATCCTCAACCTCATCCTCGTCCTCATCCTAATATTCATCCTCATCCTCATCCTTAACCTCCTCCTCCTCATCCGATCCTCATACTCATCCTCATCCTAATCGTAATTCTCATCCTCATCCTCGTCCTCATCCTCATATTCATCCTCGTCCTCATCCTCCTCCTTATCCTCCTCCTCCTCCTCATCATCCTCATCTTATCCTCTTCGTCGTCCTCATCCTCGTCCTCATCCTCATCCTCATCTTATAGTCATCCTCCTCCTTATACTCCTCCTCATCCTCATCCTCATCCTCATCCATATCCTCATCCTCATGCTTATTCTCGTCATCCTCCTCCTCCTCCTCCTCATCCTCATCCTCATCCTCATCCTCATCCTCATCCTCATCCTCATCCCCGTCCTCGTTCCTCATCCTCTTCCTAGTCCTCGTCCTCATCCTCATACTCCTCCTCCTCCTCCTCCTCATCCTCATCCTATCCTCCGCCTCATCCTAACCTCATCCTCATCGTCATCCTATCATCATCCCGATCCTCATTCGCATCCTCATTCTCATCTTCATCCTCATCCTTATTCTCCTCCACATCCTTATCCTATCCCCATCCTCATACTCGTCCTCATCCTCATATTTATCCCCATCCTCATCGTTCTCCTTATCGTCCTCCTCCTCCTCATCCTATCCTCATACTCGTCCTGTCCTCATCATCATCCTCATCATCATCATCATCCTCATCCTCATCCTCATCCTCATCCTCATCCTCATACTCCTCCTCATCGTCATCCTCACCCTATCCTCATCCTCATCCTCATCCTCAACCTCATCCTCTCCTATCCTCATGCTCCTCCTCCTCCTCCTCTTCCTCATCCTCATTCTATCCTCATCCTCATCCCCGTCCTCATCCTCATTCTCATCCTCATCCTAATCCTCATCCTCATTTTCATCCTCTTTTTCATCCTCCTCCTCTTCCTCGTCCTCCTCCTCATCCTCATCCTCATCCTCCTCGTCATCCTCCCTCTTCTCCTCATCCTCATCCTCATCATATCCTCATCCTCCTCCTCATCCTTATCCTCATCCTTATCGTCATCCTCGTCCTCATCACCGTCCTCATCCTCATCCTCCTCCTACTCCTCATCCTCATCCTCATCATATCCTAATCCTCATCCTATTCCTCTTCCTCATCATCCTCTTCCTCATCCTCCTCCTATCCTCACCATCATCCTCAGCGTCACTCTCATACTCATCGGCATCCTATCCTCATCCTATCGTCATCCACATCCTCGTCCTTATCCTCATAATCATCCTATCCTCATCCTCATCCTCATCCTCATCCTCATCCTCATCCTCATCCTCCTCCTATCCTCATAATCATCCTCATCCTATCCTCATCCTCGTCTTCCTCATCCTCCTCCTATCCTCACCCTCATCCTCAGCGTCACTATCATCCTCATCGGCATCATTTCCTTATCCTATCGTCATCCTCATCTTCATCCTGATCCTCATCCTAATCCTATCCTCATAATCATCCTATCCTCATCCTCATCCTCATACTCATCCTCATCCTCATCCTCCTCCTGATCCTCATCCTCATCATATCCTCCTCCTCATCCTATCCTCATCCACATCCTCATCCTGTCCTCGTCCTCATCCTTATTCTAATATTCATCCTCATACTCATCCTCATCCTCATCCTCCTCCTGATCCTCATCCTCATCATATCCTCCTCCTCATCCTATCCTCATCCACATCCTCATCCTGTCCTCGTCCTCATCCTTATTCTAATATTCATCCTCATACTCATCCTCATCCTCGTCCTCATCCTCCTACTTATCCCCCTCCTCCTCCACCATATCCTAATCCTCATCCTCATCCTCCCCGTCCTCCTCTTCCCCATCCTCATTCTATCCTCATCCTCATCCCCGTCCTCATTCTCATTCTCATCCTCGTCCTAATCCTCATCCTCATCCTCATCCTCTTCCTTATCCTCCTCCTCTTCCTCCTCCTCCTCCTCCTCATCCTCATCCTCATCCTCCTCGTCATCCTCCCTCTTCTCCTCATCCTCATCCTCATCATATCCTCATCCTCCTCCTCATCCTTATCCTCATCCTTATCGTCATCCTCGTCCTCATCCTCGTCCTCATCCTCATCCTCGTGCTACTCCTCATCCTCATCCTCATCATATCCTAATCCTCATCCTACTCCTCTTCCTCATCCTCCTCCTATCCTCACCCTCATCCTCAATGTCACTCTCATCCTCATCGGCATCCTATCTTCATCCTATCGTCATCCTCATCCTCATCCTTATCCTCATAATCATCCTATCCTCATCGTCATCCTCATCCTCCTCCTCATCCTCCTCCTCATCCTATCCTCATCCTCCTCTTCCTCATCCTCCTCCTATCCTCACCCTCATCCTCAGCGTCACTCTCATCCTCATCGGCATCCTATCCTCATCCTATCGTCATCCTCATCCTCATCCTCCTTCTCCTCCTCCTCAGCCTCATGCTCATCCTATCCCTATCCTCATGCTCATCCCATCCTCATCCTCATGCTCATCTTATCCTCATCCTCATCGTTATCCTCATCCAAATCCACGACCCAATCCTCAACTTCCTCCTTATCCTCATCCTCATCCTCGTCCTCATCCTCATCCTCCTCCTTATCCTCCTTCTCCTCATCCTCATCCTCATCGTCATGCTCATGCTCATCCTCGTCCTTTTCCTCATCGTCATCCTCATCCTATCCTCATCCCCGTCCTCATCCTCATCCTATCCTTATCCTCATCCTATCCTCATCCTCATCCCCATCTTCTTCCTCATCCTATCCTTATCCTCATCCTCGCCCTAATCCTCATCCTCATCCTCGTCCTACTACTCATCCTCATCCTCGTCCTCATTATCCTCCTGATCCTCCTCATCATCTCCATCCTCCTCCTCATCCTCCTCATCCTTATCCAATCCTCATCTTCCTCCTCCTTCTCATCCTCGTCATACTCCTCAACTCATTTTCATCATCTTCCTCGTCCTCAACCTCCTTCTACTCGTCCTCATCCTCATGCTCATCCTATCCCCATCCTCATGCTCATCCTCATCCTCATCCTCGTCCTCATCCTCATTCTCCTAGTCATCCTCATTCAATCCTTATCGTGATCCTCATCCTCAACATCATCCTCGTCCTCATCCTAATATTAATCCTCATCCTCATCCTTAACCTCCTCCTCCTCCTCATCAGATCCTCATACTCATCCTCATCCTAATCCTAATTCTCATCCTCATCCTCGTCCTCATCCTCATATTCATCCTCATATTCATCCGCATCCTTGTCCTCATCCTCATCCTTCTCCTTATCCTCCTCCTCCTCATCATACTCATCTTATCCTCTTCGTCGTCCTCATCCTCGTCCTCATCCTCATCCTCATCTTATACTCATCCTCCTCCTTATACTCCTCCTCATCCTCATCCTCTTCCTCATCCATATCCTCATCCTCATCCTTATTCTCGTCATTCTCCTCCTCCTCATCCTCATCCTCATCCTCATCCTCATATTCATCCTCATCCTCATCCTCGTCCTCGTCCTCATCCTCATCCTTATCCTCTTCCTAGTCCTCGTCCTGATCCTCATACTCCTCCTCCTCCTCACCCTCATCCTATCCTCCGCCTCATCCTAACCTCATCCTCATCCTCATCCTTTTCCTCATCCTATCATCATCCCGATCATCATTCGCATCCTCATTCTCATCCTCATCCTCATCCTTATTCTCCTCCACATCCTTATCCTATCCCCATCCTCAAACTCGTCCTCATCCTCATATTTATCCCCATCCTCATCGTTCTCTTTATCGTCCTCCTCCTCCTCATCCTATCCTCATACTCGTCCTGTCCTCATCATCATCCTCATCCTCATCCTCATCCTCATCCTCCTCCTCCTCCTCATCCTCATCCTCCCCTTATCCTCATCCTCATCCTCATCCTCAACCTCATCCTCATCCTCATCCTCTCCTATCCTCATCTTCATCCTCATCCTCCTCCGCATCCTCATTCTCATCCTCATCCTCATCCTCGTCCTCATCCACATCAATATCCTCATCCATGTCCTAGTCCTCGTCCTCATCCTCCTCCTCATCCTCATCTTCATCCTATCCTCATCCCGATCTTATCCTCGTCCTCATCCTATCCTCATCCTCATTCTATCCTCGTCCTCCTCATACTCATCCTCATCCTCGCCTTCATCCTTATCCTCGTCCTCATCCTCCTACTTATCCCCTCCTCCTCCACCTCATCCTAATCCTCATCCTCCTCCTCTTCCTCCTCTTCCTCATCCTCATTCTATCGTCATCCTCATCCCCGTCCTCATCCTCATTCTCATCCTCGTCCTAATCCTCATCCTCATTCTCATCCTCTTCCTGATCCTCCTCCTCTTCCTCGTCCTCCTCCTCATCCTCATCCTCATCCTCCTCGTCATCCTATCCTTATCCTCATCCACATTCTCATCCTCATCCTATCCTCATCCTCATCCTCATTCTAATCCTGATCCTCATACTCATCCTCATCCTCATCCTTATCCTCGTCCTCATCCACTTCCATATCCTCATCCATGTCCTAGTCCTCGTCCTCATCCTCCTCCTCATCCTCATCTTCATCCTATCCTCCTCCTCATCCTATCCTCATCCTCATCCTCATCCTGTCCTCATCCTCATCCTTATTCTAATATTCATCCTCATACTCATCCTCATCCTCGCCTTCATCCTTATCCTCGTCCTCATCCTCCTACTTATCCCCTCCTCCTCCACCTCATCCTAATCCTCATCCTCCTCCTCTTCCTCCTCTTCCTCATCCTCATTCTATCGTCATCCTCATCCCCGTCCTCATCCTCATTCTCATCCTCGTCCTAATCCTCATCCTCATTCTCATCCTCTTCCTGATCCTCCTCCTCTTCCTCGTCCTCCTCCTCATCCTCATCCTCATCCTCCTCGTCATCCTCCCTCGTCTCCTCATCCTCATCCTCATCATATCCTCATCCTCCTCCTCATCCTCATCCTCATCCTCATCCTCATCCTCATCCTCGTCCTCATCACCGTCCTCATCCTCATCCTCCTCCTACTCCTCATCCTCATCCTCATCATATCCTAATCCTCATCCTCCTCATCCTCATCCTCCTCCTATCCTCACCCTCATCCTCAGCGTCACTCTCAACCTCATCGGCATCCTATCCTCATCCTATCGTCATCCTCATCCTCGTCCTTATCCTCATAATCATCCTATCCTCATCCTCATCCTTATCCTCATCCTCATCCTCATCCTCATCCTCATCATCCTCCTCATCCCCATCCTCATCCTCATCTGAATGCTCATGCTCTTCCTCATCCTCCTCCTAACCTCACCCTCATCTTCAGCGTCACTCTCATCCTCATCGGCCTCATTTCCTCATCCTATCGTCATCCTTATCCTCATCCAGATCCTCATCCTAATCCTATCCTCATAATCATCCTATCCTCATCCTCATCCTCATCCTCCTCCTCATCCTATCCTCATCCTCATCCTCATCCCTATCCTCATCCTCATCCTCATCCTCGTCCTCATCCTCATCCT
>NC_032017.1:18283907-18368220 GCF_001865875.1 Lupinus angustifolius
CCTCCTCATCCTCATCCTCATCCTCATCCTCCTTCTCCTCCTCCTCATCCTCATGCTCATCCTATCCACATCCTCATGCTAATCCTATCCTCATCCTCATGCTCATCTCATCCTCATCCTCATCCTTATCCTCATCCTATCGTCATCGTAATCCTCAACCCAATCCTCAATTTCCTCCTTATCCTCATCCTCATCCTCATCCTCGTCCCCAACCCCATCCTCATCCCCGTCCTCTTTCTCATCCTATCCTTATCCTCATCCTCGCCCTTATCGTCATCCTCATCCTCGTCCAACTCCTCATCCTCATCCTCTTCCTCATTATCCTCCTCATCCTCCTCCTCATCTTCATCCTCCAACTCATCCTCCTCCTCATCCTCCTCATCCTTATCCAATCCTCATCCTCCTCCTCCTCCTCATCCTCATCATACTCCTCAACTCATTCTCATCCTCTTCCTCGTCCTCAACCTCCTTCTACACCTCCTCATCCTCATGCTCGTCCTCGTCCTTATTCTCCTCCACATCGTGATCCTATCCTCATCCTCATACTCGTCCTCATCCTCATATTTATCCCCATCCTCATCGTTCTCCTTATCGTCGTCCTCCTCCTCATCCTATCCTCATATTCGTCCTGTCCTCATCATCATCCTCATCATCATCCTCATCCTCATCCTCATCCTCGTCCTCGTCCTTGTCCTCGTCCTCAACCTCATCCTCATCCTATCCTCATCCTCATCCTCATCCTCATCCTTGTCATCATCCTCATTCTCCTCCAAATTGTCGTCCAATCATCATCCTAATCCTCATATTCATCCTCCTTCTTGTCCTCCTCCTCATCCTCATCCTATCCTCCTACATCCTCATCCTAATCCTAATTCTCATACTCATATTCGTCCTATCCTAATCCTCATCCGCATCCTCATCCTATCCTCATCCTCCTTCTCATCCTATCCTCATCCTCATCTACATCCTCATCCTCATCCTCCTCCTCCTCATCCTCCTTCTCATCCTCATCCAATTCTCATCCTCCTCCTCATCCCACCCTAATACTCATCCTCATCCTCATATTCATCCTCATCCGCGTCCTCATCCTCATCCTCCACCATATCGTCGTCCTCCTCCTCCTCATCCTATCTTAATACTCATCCTCATCCTAATCCTAATTCTCATTCTTGTACTCATCCTATCCTCATCCTCGTTCACATCCTCATCCTCCTCCTCAACCTCATCCTATCCTCATCCTCATCCTCATCCTCGTCCTCATCCTCATCCTCAACCTTATCCTCCTCCACATCCTCTACATCCTCATCCTCATCCTCATCCCATCCCCATCCTCCTCCTCATCCTCATACTCATCCTCATCCTCATCCCCTTCCTCGTCCTCATCCTCACGCTCATCCTATTCTCAACCTCATGCTCATCCTATCCTCATCCTCATCCTAATCCTCGTCCCAATCCTCAACGTCCTCCTTATCCTCAATCTCATCCTCGTCCTCATCCTCGTCCTCATCCTCGTCCTCATCCTCATGCTCCTCCTTATCCTCCTTTTCCTCATCCTCATACTCATGCTCATGCTCCTCCTATCCTCATCCTCATCCCCGTCCTCGTCTTCATCCTATCCTTATGATCATCCTCGCCCCAATCCTCATCCTCATCCTCGTCCTACTCCTCATCCTCATCGTCATCCTCATTCTCCTCCTACTCATCATCCTCCTCCTCCTCCTCCTAATCCTCCTTCTCATCCTCATCCTATACTCATTCTCCTCCTTATCCTCATACTCATCCTCATCGTCTTCATCCTCCTTCTACTCCTCCTCATCCTCATTTTCATCCTATCCTCATCCTGATGCTCATCCTCATCCTCATCCTCATTGTCCTCATCCTCATGCTCATCCTCATCCTCATCGTCATCCTCATCGTCCTCATCCTCATTCTCCTGCTCATCCTCATCCTATCATTATCCTCATCCTTATCCTCATCCTCGTCCTCATCCTAATATTCATCCTCATTCGTGTCCTTATCCTCATCCACATCCTTATCCTCCTACTCAACCTCATCCTCGTCCTCATCCTCATCTTATTAGTTCTCCTCCTCCTTATCCACCTCCTTATCCTCATCCTAGGCCTCCTCCTCCTCATCATCCTCATCCTATCCTCCGCCTCATCCTATCCTCATCCTCTTCCTCATTCTATCCTCATCCCCATCCTCATTTGCATCCTCATCCTCATCGACATCCTCATCCTCCTCCTTATCCTCCTCCACCTCCTCATCCTATCCTCATACTCATCCTCAACCTACTCCTTATTCGCATCCTCAAATTCATCCTATCCTCCTCCTCATCCTATCCTCCTCCTCATCCTTATACCCATCCTCAACCTCATCCTCATCCTCATATTAATCCTCAAATTCATCCTCATCCTCGTCCTCATCCTCATTCTTGTCCTCATCCGCGTCCTCATATTCATCCTCCCCCTTACCATCCTCTTCCTTCTCCTCCTCCTCCTTCTCATCCTCATCTTATCCTCTTCCTCGTCCTCATCCTCCTTCTCATCCTCATCTTGTCCTTATCCTAATCCTCATCCTCCTCCTCCTCCTTATACTCCTCCTCATCCTCATCCATATCCTCTTCCTCATCCTATCGCAAAAACCTCGCTTGGGCGAGCAAGGATCCCGCTTAGGCGAAAAAAGCCCAGGAATTCGATGAAAATCGGGAACTCTCTCGCTTGGGCGAGCAAAAGCCCGCTTGGGCGGAAAAAAAACCAGGATTTTAATAATGTCTCGCTTGGGCGAGGAAGGCTTAGTTTTAATTTAGATTTAAAGGTGAATTGTCGCTTGGGCGAGAGGGCCTCGCTTGAGCGAGAGATGTCCAGTTTTAAAATGGTATTGTTGATTGAATTTTTGCTTGAGCGAGAGACAGTAATTGTGTTTGACTATTTGGATTGATTGGTTGAGTATGTAATAACCCTAGTATGGGTATGTGATATAAACTACTTTGGTATAACACCGTAATTGAATTAAAAAGTAAAGTATTCAAGGTGTTGGAATTAAATAGTCAAATTCGAAAATTAATTTTAAAGAAGGTAATCCGAGAAGGATGTATGATTTAGGGCGATGCCCAGAAAAGGATACGTGATACCATGGAGCGAGATCGTCTGACCGTAAGTGGCTTGGTCTGGGACCGTCCAGGGTGATTCAGCGATGGTCGTAGTGGTAGGGACGTTACCCTTTGAGTTATGATGTGAATTATGACACTGTCTAGAAAGGAACCCGGGATGCCACGGAGCGAGATCGGCTGACCGTAAGAGGCTTGGTCGGGGACCGTCCAGGGTATTCAGCGATGGTCGTAGTGGTGGGATGTATTTCCTTTGTATTACGTGTTAACGTAAGATCGGGACCCACAAGAAGCATTCCTGAGGGAGATGACTTAAGGTGGGCCGAGCATGGTAGATAATAGTTAAAAGATTTAATCATCTAACTGCGGTTAGTATTCATATGCATATGGTTAAAATGGAGTAATGGAGAGGAAATTGACGGGGTGACTTAGAGCACCGTGATGTTGAGAGGGATGGTGTTGTTGGACGGTGATTCGTCAACAATGTCTTGAGGGAGAGTCTAGGTGAGGTGAGTCCCTTGTATTCCTAGGGAGGTACCCTGTTGGATCGGACAGTTCTCACAGGCCAAACTAGACGATCTCTGACAACCCCTCTTTGCAATTTGGATCAATGAGAGGGTGCCCAGAAAACGTTTGTACGACCTAGGTCCGGGTAGGATTGTTCCTGAGGGAACCGATCGATCTATTTTTAATTCCTTGCGAGGATATGTTACTTCGGGTGCGTACAAAATGGCTTGGTATGGGACCTGTACTCATGATTTGTTTCCGACTAGGTTATTGGGAGGATATTGGTGTAAGGTGAATGATCATGACATAGCATGCATATATTGCACTTATGGAAGTGGATTCCCACATTTGAGTTACAAACATCATGCATCAATAACATTATGCACATATTATTACTTATGGTTATGATGTTTGTTTATGAAATGTATGTTGATACATTATGGTTTATGTTGATAAACGGTGAGTTATGATGTCGGTGATAGAAATATATGTGTATGTTATTATTTGGGGTTATGATCTCCACTGTTATGTGTTATCTAATTATAGTCATGATATCTTGTCTTTGAATTATATATTGAAAAATGGTGAATTATGATATTGATGGGAATAAGTGTTGTTTACATTACATAGGTTGATTAGATAATTGTTTATGAGAACAATTGATGAGTTTGGTTATATTACTCATGTAAATTGGATAGTTGTTTACGAGAACAACTGCAATTGATGAGTTTGATTATATTACTCATGTAAATTGGATAATTGTTTACGAGAACAACTGATGAGTTATAAGGTGATATGTTATATACATATATGAACTGTTTTTCCTGTCTGAGTGTAATATTCTGAGTAATTCCACGCCGTCAATGAATTTATGTTCATTAGATGTCTTACTCTCTCTATTGCTCTTCTTTTTCTATTGCTTGCTTTTCGAATGTGTGCTCGTCAGGTAGACAGCTTTGCTCGGATTTGGAGCTACCCGTCCGTGATGTTCCAGGAGGGGGCATGAGGAGAGACAGTACCCTAGCTTTGGAGTTAGCCACTAGGAGTTGCTTATCATTTTGTGACTTTTGAAACACTGACGGCTTCAGCTTGTTCATGTGTTTGTTTAGTGTCTGTTGGCGATGATTAATATTTCCGCCCTTTTTGTTGGATATGTATATTAAGTACTTATGATCTTTTATATCTACGAAGATGTATATTCAGGAAATGTTGTATCATTTCAGTTACTGTTAGGTAACCGGTTTTGATTTCCGCGTTATATGTTACTTAAAGTGATGTCCCGGAAAAGAAAGGTTAAAACAATTGTATACAATCTCTTTATTCAAAAAAAAAATTTACTCACTTTTCCGCGTAATAAATAAAGAGTATTTTTCGGGACGTTACATAGTACACAGGTGCAGGTCCCCAAAGATCAACATATACTAACTCAAAAGAAGAATGATAAACAGTTTTAGAGCTAGGGGCATGAATTCTATGAGCTTTACCAATACAACAGGAGTTACATAATTCAGAATTTGTTTTATTTGCATGAGAAATCTTACATTGTTTCAAGACATCCTTTACAACTGTGAAATGATGATGACCTAACCTATAGTGGCATAAGGAAGGTAAACTATTTTTATTACAAGGGTTGGAAACAGTCAAACCAGTGCAACCCATGGTGTGAGTGAGAGTAGACGACAGACAGCTAGAAGATGTGATGGGAAGAAGACCATGGAAGGAATAGAGTCCTTCCTTAGTAAGAGAACCTTGGAGAAGAATTTCATTAGAAACCTGTGATTTTACAAAACAAGAGTTAGAATGAAATTCAAAATAACATGAATTATCTTTTGTGAATTGAGATACACTTATGAGATTTTTCGTAATGGAAGGAACATGTAGTAGATTATTAAGAGAAAGAGACACATGAGAATTAAAGGGAGAAGTAAAGTGAGACTTTCCAACAGATTTAATAGATATACCATTACCATTACTCATGTAAATTTGTTCATGACCAAATGTTTCAATAGGTTCATGAACAAGTGATGCATCAGCTGTGAGATGATTAGTAGCCCTAGAGTCAGGGTACCATGTTACCGGCTTAGAGTCGCGTGAAGGAGGAGGAGAGTTGTGTTCTCTGTTAGCAACATGAGCAGACATAGGACAGTGATGGTAGTGTTGATCTGGATTGTGAGTTGGGCCCGACCCAAGTAAAGAGTCCCTTAGATATGAAGATCCATAATGGCCACCATTCCTTGAATAAAAATCAAGAGGATAGTCTGGGTAGAAGTGGGTCGGGTATCTGGAATATCCATGTGCTGACTGAAAAGAATGATGACTTGGCCCATAACCAGATGACATGTGATGTAGATGATGGCCAGATGGAGGTGCGTATGTTAGTGCCCTTCCAAAATTAGGAGGCGTATAATAGCATGCCGCCACGTTATGACCATGACAGTTACAGTACACGCAGAATAGCGAAGAACCACCACGAGCAAATCTACCACCACGATAACCACCACGACGACCTCACCCTCCATGAAAGTTACTAAAGTAACCATTTGCTGCTGGATTTTACGATTCAGACTTGGGAGAGTAGTGAGGCATGGAAGGTCTTAAATGCGATGAAATTGGTGCAGAAGAGATTGGTGAATCAGATGCAACATTCACCAATAGAGCATCCGAGAGTGCTTTTGATTTGTTCTTTTCAAGCCGTGATTCTAATGTCAACAAGAAAGATTCTAGGTTATGAACAGTAGGTAAATCCATTGGCTTTCAATTGATGTTATTACCGGTTGATATTCTTCATTCAATCTATCAAGTATGTAGCCAATACGTTCAGATGAAGAAATTGGAGTTCTTATGAAGATTAAAGCATCAACTAATCCTTTAAATTTTGTGAAATAATTCGAGATATAACTATAACCTTGCAATATGGAGCGGAGTTGAGAACGCAATTGCCGACTTCGAGCTTTTGTTTGGGAATTGCAGAACGCATCTAACTCCTCCCACAGTTGACACGAATGAACGCATCCTACAACTCGCGGTTGAAGGCTTTTTGAAAGCGAAATGAGGATCCAGGAAAGTATAGTTTGATCAACTTCTTCTCAACGAAGATACGTTGGACTCACGCGATTAATAAGTCTGTCATCATCACTGAGAAATCGATGCGGAATTTTTGTCCCCAAAACAAATCTATTTGCTCGATTAGAAGTTAATGTTGCAAGCATGAAGTGTCTCCAAACCAAATAATTCTTCTCAATGAGCTTCATCGAAGGAAGAGGAAGAACCAATGGTGAAGATGCCGCTTGAAGTAGTGGAAGGTGAATTCGGAGGAGAAGAGTGAAAGGTCCCGGTGTTCGTAATGTTTGTATTGGTAGCCATGGCGTGATACTATGTGAAATGCAGAGAACAAAGAGGAGAGTTAACGAAGAAGATTCTAGAGCGAAGAGAAGGAGCTCTTGAGAATATACTTCTAAATCTTTATTAATGAATTGTTGTTTACAAAGTTACACAGGAGATACTTATATAGTACTCCTTTAGAAACAGAAACAGAAAACTTAACTGAATCAATTTTCATCTAATTGATTCAGTTCCATCTAACAATTTATTACTCATAACTGCATTATTCTAATAACCACTAATAAAGGTGTTCAGGGTAGAGGTATTTGTCACTCTTGAGTAACAACATCAACCATTTCTGGCTCTTGATGCATTGAAGTTTTGATGAAATTGTATATCAGTTTCAGACTCATGGCTATTGATTTCAATGAAAGGTGTCTAGTACGGGATAACGATAAAAGGTTGAAAATTTCTCAGCTACTACAGCTTCGTTTTCTTGTTCCTCAGGTTCCATGCATGTCATCCAATTTATTGCTGAAACATGAATATATCACTAACAAGCATTGCAGCTGTGTTATCAGCTTCAACAGGTGCTTAGCAATCCACTCAAGTTACCAGATCCTCTTCCATTAAATTCAATCATGGGTATATATTGGAACATGTAGCTATAATTAAGTTGAGCATTAATACCTAGAGTCAGGGTACCATGTTACCGGCTTAGAGTCGCGTGAAGGAGGAGGAGAGTTGTGTTCTCTGTTAGCAACATGAGCAGACATAGGACAGTGATGGTAGTGTTGATCTGGATTGTGAGTTGGGCCCGACCCAAGTAAAGAGTCCCTTAGATATGAAGATCCATAATGGCCACCATTCCTTGAATAAAAATCAAGAGGATAGTCTGGGTAGAAGTGGGTCGGGTATCTGGAATATCCATGTGCTGACTGAAAAGAATGATGACTTGGCCCATAACCAGATGACATGTGATGTAGATGATGGCCAGATGGAGGTGCGTATGTTAGTGCCCTTCCAAAATTAGGAGGCGTATAATAGCATGCCGCCACGTTATGACCATGACAGTTACAGTACACGCAGAATAGCGAAGAACCACCACGAGCAAATCTACCACCACGATAACCACCACGACGACCTCACCCTCCATGAAAGTTACTAAAGTAACCATTTGCTGCTGGATTTTACGATTCAGACTTGGGAGAGTAGTGAGGCATGGAAGGTCTTAAATGCGATGAAATTGGTGCAGAAGAGATTGGTGAATCAGATGCAACATTCACCAATAGAGCATCCGAGAGTGCTTTTGATTTGTTCTTTTCAAGCCGTGATTCTAATGTCAACAAGAAAGATTCTAGGTTATGAACAGTAGGTAAATCCATTGGCTTTCAATTGATGTTATTACCGGTTGATATTCTTCATTCAATCTATCAAGTATGTAGCCAATACGTTCAGATGAAGAAATTGGAGTTCTTATGAAGATTAAAGCATCAACTAATCCTTTAAATTTTGTGAAATAATTCGAGATATAACTATAACCTTGCAATATGGAGCGGAGTTGAGAACGCAATTGCCGACTTCGAGCTTTTGTTTGGGAATTGCAGAACGCATCTAACTCCTCCCACAGTTGACACGAATGAACGCATCCTACAACTCGCGGTTGAAGGCTTTTTGAAAGCGAAATGAGGATCCAGGAAAGTATAGTTTGATCAACTTCTTCTCAACGAAGATACGTTGGACTCACGCGATTAATAAGTCTGTCATCATCACTGAGAAATCGATGCGGAATTTTTGTCCCCAAAACAAATCTATTTGCTCGATTAGAAGTTAATGTTGCAAGCATGAAGTGTCTCCAAACCAAATAATTCTTCTCAATGAGCTTCATCGAAGGAAGAGGAAGAACCAATGGTGAAGATGCCGCTTGAAGTAGTGGAAGGTGAATTCGGAGGAGAAGAGTGAAAGGTCCCGGTGTTCGTAATGTTTGTATTGGTAGCCATGGCGTGATACTATGTGAAATGCAGAGAACAAAGAGGAGAGTTAACGAAGAAGATTCTAGAGCGAAGAGAAGGAGCTCTTGAGAATATACTTCTAAATCTTTATTAATGAATTGTTGTTTACAAAGTTACACAGGAGATACTTATATAGTACTCCTTTAGAAACAGAAACAGAAAACTTAACTGAATCAATTTTCATCTAATTGATTCAGTTCCATCTAACAATTTATTACTCATAACTGCATTATTCTAATAACCACTAATAAAGGTGTTCAGGGTAGAGGTATTTGTCACTCTTGAGTAACAACATCAACCATTTCTGGCTCTTGATGCATTGAAGTTTTGATGAAATTGTATATCAGTTTCAGACTCATGGCTATTGATTTCAATGAAAGGTGTCTAGTACGGGATAACGATAAAAGGTTGAAAATTTCTCAGCTACTACAGCTTCGTTTTCTTGTTCCTCAGGTTCCATGCATGTCATCCAATTTATTGCTGAAACATGAATATATCACTAACAAGCATTGCAGCTGTGTTATCAGCTTCAACAGGTGCTTAGCAATCCACTCAAGTTACCAGATCCTCTTCCATTAAATTCAATCATGGGTATA
The DNA here is from genome assembly GCF_001865875.1 of Lupinus angustifolius. Lineage (NCBI taxonomy): Eukaryota > Viridiplantae > Streptophyta > Magnoliopsida > Fabales > Fabaceae > Lupinus > Lupinus angustifolius. The sequence continues at coordinate 18,293,453 of NC_032017.1, forward strand.
TATTGGAACATGTAGCTATAATTAAGTTGAGCATTAATAAAGGAAATGGATTCCTTACTACTGGGAATGTAAGAGGGGTTATTTTTTAAAAATATTTAATTTAGAAAAAAACAAAAATCTATATCATTGAAACATTATTTTTACCATGTATTATAATCTTAGATATGTAATGTCGGAGCCAGACTTATAATAAAGGATTGCGCTATAAATAAAATGTAAAATAAATCATTGCAATGAATGGATGGTTTTATTAGCTACTTAACTTTTTTTCGATGACAATTTGCTATGTATCATGAATGAATTGATATAAATTTTGATTGACCGTGAAAGAATAAATAAACAAATAACTTATAATTAGTTGTGCATAGTTGGTTTGTATTGAATGTGTGCTAAATATTGCCCAAATGACAGATAGAATATGTTACCTAGTAACTCAAATACGAGAAACAAAATCTTACCTTCTGAATGGTTGAACCCCACTAACTTTTGTTGATGTAAAATTTGTCACATTGCATTTATAAACTTAGACACATTTTCTTTCGTTTTTTCCCCTCAAATAGTGCACACATTCACCCCAAGTTGTCACTTTCACGTTGTTTTTGTATCAAAAAATCAAAATTCTAAAATACATTTTCTCGCCCATAACCAAATTGCTAAAGATATTGTTTTAGTTCATAGTTTTCAAATAATTTTGACCAATGTTCAGAGCTTGTTTTAGCACGTTTCTTGTAATTGAATTTCCATTTTATCAATCTTTAGTCTTCATATAACTCAAATTATTGTAAGTGTTGGTTCAAGTGGTACATGTCTGATTATCTTTTAAGTAGAGTCTCGAGTTCGAATCTTATGGTTGGAAAAAAATACTTATTAGAGAAGTTAGCTACACATATTTATGATGTTTCTGGCTTAGACAATATTGCCTTCAGTGCAAGGATATAATGCGAAACCAAAAAAATCACTTCAATGAGTATTTTTTTTTTATAAATTGTCGCCTAGTTCCTTTCCAAGGAATATATAAAATACCATGACTTGAACACCAAAACCACAACCCCAATCTTACTATAATCACTTAAACCTTGCTTAAGACTCACTTTAACATGGACAGTGCATACCTTGAGTTCTCAACATTAAACTCATAATCCTCATTTGCACTTGTCGCTGTTTTTTTTTTTTGGCATGTACTCATTTTTTTCCCTTGTTCCCCTATCCTTTATAAACATGTATTATGTTTCCCAAAATAATCATGCCATCATATCCTTAATTAATAAAAAATTTCTAAATGTTATTTTATATTTTTTTAAAATTTCTTTTTAAGTGAGTGCACTCCTCCTTCTGTTATCCTGGTTAGCTTATATATATTAACTTTCATTACTAAGATTTAATGCATGTCTTCAAATTTGTAGCAATTGTAACTCTCACCATAACTCCTTACAAGTTATAAATTGTATGTACTAATAATAATGTAAGATTTATACACCATCGATAATCATTTAACCTTTATTTGAATTATTTTTTTCGAAGAATTAATAATAATTAGGAAATAAATGAGAAATAATGCAATAATAGTATATAAAACTTATACACTATTAGATATACATCATTTTTTTTTCTAACTTATATCCCTTTAGGGAATGAAAAGCCACACTTGCTAATAAAGAAAAACAACATTAAAAACATATGGTTTAGAAGAGAGTTTAAAATCTGCATATAAAGTTTTTTATACTTTCAGTATAATATATAGTATTAATTTGTATTACTTTTATTTATGAGTTGATGATAATTAATATATAAATAATGGATGATTTGCTAACATTATAAAAAAGACTTACTAAATCCTTAAAAGAGAGATAATTAGAGAGCATCTAAGTCACACACTTGATTCTAGAATAAGAACGTTTCAAAGCAAGTGGCAAATGAATGGTGGAAGCTATAAGATATATGATATTTTGGAAATCAAAAGTAGGGACGTTAAACTTTTTGCACAACATATTCTTCAGTAACGTAAATTTGATAAGGTACAAGTACTTTTCTACATCCTATGCAAAATTGAAAGTGACGACAAAGGATGGTTCAAATATAATTGAACTTAAGAAGTATCTGACTCAAGTACAAGCAGATGGTATGGACTAAACGTGAGTCCACTGACATAGCTTGCAATTGCAAATATATGTAAATTTGTGAATCATATATAGCAATACATGGTTGATGTAAAAACAAATGAAAAGAAGATTAGTCAAAGATCCTAATTCGGATGATCACATGTGTAGCAGGGTTTGGGGGACCTAGTAAGTGGTGAATTCAACAGAGAAAATATTATGAAGTTGGAGACAGAATAAGACAGTGTTCACCATTTATGAGCTTAAATGAGATGTTATTTTCATCCCTTTTCACTATTTATTGAGATCTTAAGCATGGTCATTAACTCATAATAATGTTATGTTTATCATGGATAACCGAAGCAAATAATAAAAAATAGAATAATGTTATCTTCCTACAAATTTTCCTGCTGAAAAATTGATACATATCACTTATGTAAGTCAATTAGTAAATCGTTAATAAGTAAAATATTATATTATAATGTATGTCACCTTTATATATGATTAGGAATATTTATAGATTAATTTTTGTATAAGTAATTATCATTTTTTAATCTGGTATTACAATTAACAAAGTAGATACTAAAAGTGAAATCATCAAAATTGGATGGCAAGGGCCTAAAGAACTGTATCCAAAGAAAGTACAATATTGTTTATATGTATGCCATGTTGAAATGGTTCTTTTGTTTTATTAACCATTTATATATGAGTTAAGATATCTAATAGTTTAGATCTATTTATCAATTCAAACCACTGGATTTTCTTAAAATTGATTTCAAGATATGAAGTAAATTTAAAAAATTTGTTCTTAAAATAAGTGAGTCATTCCTCTATAAAGAGGGAAAGATGCACTACTTATAAGAGTAAAACATGTGTGGCTTTAAATAACACAATTATGTATACACTTTTTTATTCTTGTGTACAAAGACAGTAGATATTATTGTATATATGTGATATGACTCTTAAATGAATCCTTCATTTTTCCTTCTTGTTTTTTAAATTTTAGTATATTTGAAAACATAGGTCGGGAATTATGAAGAGACTGGTGCAATAATAGGAATTCTTTGTTGCTGGGGGCAATAATAAGATCATCAACACATTATTACACCGCTAATTACCGATGAATGAATGAAAGTTTTTTTGTGAATTTGATTTTTGAATGTTTAAAATACAATATTCAACTAATATTCTAGTTATTTTTGTAGTTCATGTCTATTTTCTCATAAATATTCATCAAATTCAATCTATGTGCACGGTAGGAGTTCTTAAATTCTATTAATCATTTATACTATATTGTTTTTTCATTATTTATTTTTGTAGTAAAATAGTCCTATTCATTATAAACAATATTCACTTTCACCAACGTGCATGTGTTATTTTACTTAAGAGATACATTGACATTTTTACATTATTAGCAACAATTGTTAGTACATGAATCGTGAATAAGATTATAAAAAAAATTTCACTATTGATTCATAATAGATGAAGTTCATCCACCTAAGGCAGCAACAAAGCTGAAGCATCAGTTGAAGCGTCCAGGACACTCCTACAAAAAGTATGGCCAGATGACCAAATTATTATCCCTAGGCTTGGCCATCACAGAAAAAGAATATGCAACTGATCCACACATGAAACATATACTTAAGGACAAGGATGATCTAGGACATGACTCAAGGTTACACAAAAGGAAAGTTGATGAAGATCATGTTGATGCTGAAAGAAGACAGTGAAGCAAGGTTGCATCTGCATCAAGGTCATATATATAACAAGCAGGGTCATCCAAGTAAACAGAGCTTGGATTTAGAAAACATAGCAGACTTTACTTAAGTTGTAAGCATACTCTATTTTGGCACATGTGTTTTATCATTCTCAAAGTTTATTTAGGTAGTTTAGGATTTCATCTTTGTGTATAGGTTCAGACCCTTCATGATTCATTATTTTCAATTCAATTCACTTAATTCATTGCTAATAGAAAAAAGTTTTCTTTCTTCATTCTTTCATCTTTAGTTTCATTCAAAGAAGTATTATTCACTTCAATCATCTTCATATCAAGAAGCATCTTGATATTCTTTTATGGTATTAGAGTTCTTTTAAAGAGCTCTACTACATTCAAGATGGCTTCATTCCTTTCTTCCACAGCGCCTTCAATACATCAAAGAGACATCACACAAGATCCATACTACATCCATCCATCAGAAAATCCTAGAATTGCATTAGTGTCACCTCTTCTCAATGGTGACAACTACTACAAATGGAGTAGATCACTGAAGATGAGCCTCAAAACCAAACAAAATCTTGTCTTTGTTGATGGAACCATTCAGATGCCACCTAGAGGAGATCCAACTTTTGCAGCTTGGGAAAGGGCAAACAACATAGTTGCATCTTGGATTACTATATCATTATCTCCATCAATTTCTCAAAGTATCTTGTGGATTGACAAAGCTTATGAGATATGGGAAGAACTCGGCGAAAGATTCTCACAAGGAAATCTTTTCAGAATTGCTCATCTACAAGAAACTATAGTCAACTATAAACAAGGAGATCAGATTGTGATAGCAGAAAGTTCATAACTGATGACAAGGTGATCATATTCCTAAAAGGGCTTAATGAATCCTACTCAAATGTCAGGTCACAGATAATGCTAATGGATCCTCTATCAAACATGAGCAAGGTATGCTCCCTAGTCATTCAGCAAGAAGATCACATGTGTGGACATGAATCAGAGGCCAAGACCATGAACATATGGAGCAATTAGAAAAGAAACACATGAAGAAACCTCAACCAGAACAAAGGACCTATTAAGGGAACCACTACTCCTTATGCTAAAGGCTCCTGGAATAAATCTTTAAGTTTGGGAAAATACTACACTCACTTCAAAAAGCATGAACACACTATTGATACATGTTATATAATACATGGCTTTCCCCTTAACTTTCAATTCACAAAGAGGGAACAAGTCAATTCTTCAACATCTATACACAAAAGCCTTGACACCAATGAACAACAAAAAGAGGATGATGGTGCTTTCAGTCTGACCAAACATCAGTACCAAGAAATTGTCAACTTATTGCAGCAGAATGCACATAAAAATAACTCTTCTACTCCTGACACTATAATCAACACAATGAGTATCACCTCTGTGTCCAATAATCAACAAGATGAAGGTAACTCTAACTCTAAATGGATATTAGACAGTGGTGTCACTCATCATATTGCATATGATATTTCTTACTTCTTTACACATTACAAAACAGACCTTTTAAGGTCAGATTGCCTAATGGCCAAGAACTTTTGGCCAAGATAGCAGGGACCATAAATATCTTGCACAATTTAACAATTCATAATGTTTTGTATTTGCCTGCATTATCTTATAACTTGTTATATATACCAAAATTAACATCTCAATCCTCCTACATTTTGTCTTTCGATGCATCTTGTTGCAAGATACAAGAGAGGGATTCCTTGAAGATGATTGGTATAGCTAGAATATCAAAGGGGTTGTATGTGTTGATGGGTATTAAACTAGATCACAATATACATTTTTCTGCTGCAAATACAGTTGTTACACCTAAGTCTAGTCTTTGGCATTTTAGGCTAGCTCACCCCTCTCATGCTTGTATGGTTGTTATCAAGAAAAATTTTCCTTTTATTACTTCTAATAAAGATCATGTATGTGATGTTTGTCATCAAGACAAACAAAAAAGGCTCCCCTTCCCTTTAAGTAATACTCACTCCTCTAACAACTTTGACTTAATACATGTTGATATATGGGGCCCATTTTTGATACCATCCACACATGGATATAAATACTTCTTAACCATTATGGATGGTCATAGTAGATACACATGGATCACTCTTATGAAAAACAAAACAGAAACTGCAAATGCTTTACAACACTTCATTACCATGATTAAAACTCAATATTCTATTGATATTAAGGTTGTTAGGATTGACAATGGCCCTAAATTTCTTCTAAGAGACTTTTATGCTAGCAAGGGAATTACTCATCAAACCTATTGTACCTATACACCACACCAAAATGGTGTTATGGAAAAAAAAACCAACACATCTTGAATGTGGCAAGAGTTATGTTAATACAAAGTAACCTTCCTAAAATCTATTGGTCTTATACTATAAAACATGTTCATATAATCAATATTCTTCATACTCCTAATTTAGACAACCAATCTCCTTATGAGATATTGCTTAAGAAACAGTTTAACTTCCAAAATCTCAGAGTTTTTGGTTGTCTATGTTACACATATATTCACAAACACCTTAGAAATAAGTTTGATCATATATCTTCTAAGTGTGTTTTCATAGGATTTCAAGAAGGTACCAAGGGATACATTGTGCTTAACCTTACCACTAGAGCCATACAAATCACTAGGGATGTCACTTTTCATGAACATATTTTTCCATATCCCTCTGCACAACAAGACCAAGTTCCTAATATGCCTTATTTTACAGATCATATCTCTCACCCCACTCTTTATGAAGATGTCCTTCAAACTAATCCAACCACTCTCCCTCACATCTCTGCTGACCAAAGCCATAGTGAGTCCAACATGTCTTCTTCACCAACTCAACCATGCCATCAACCTAGAAGGAGCACTAGGGAACATAAAGTTCCATTCTATCTCCAAGATTACCATTGTGCTCTTTCCAACAACACTGATATCCAAACCAACTTTGCTTATCCTGTATCTTCCTACTTATCTTACCACAAGCTATCCCTCCTGCACAAATCCTTTATCCTCTCTAAATCCTCACAACTAGAGCCAAGAAGTTACACAAAAGCTATTAAATTTCATCAATGGAAAGAAGCCATTCAACAAGAGTTATTTGCTCTGCAACAAAATAATACATGGCTCATAACTAATCTTCCTACTTCTAAGAAACCTATAGGCTGCAAATGGGTATTGAAAAAATATATAATCCTGATGGCATAATCGAAAGGCACAAGGTCAGGCTTGTAGCAAAAGGCTACACACAAACGGAAGGCATTGATTACATCAATACCTTCTCACATGTGGCCAAACTCACCACTATTAGGTTAGTCTTAGCCTTAGCTTCCATCCATAATTGGACTTTGCAACAATTAGATATCAACAATGCCTTTCTATATGGTGACTCAAAGGAAAAAGTCTATATGAAATGCCCTCTGGTCTTACATTTGCTAAACCAAACCAAGTCTGCAAGCTACAAAAGTCACTCTATGGACTTAAGCAAGCAAGCAGACAGTGGTTTGCTAAACTATCTACTTTTCTCCTTAAGCATGGTTTCTACAAAGCCAAAAGAGATCACTCCATTTACATCAAGTGGTCCTCTATATCCTTTGTGACTGCCTTGTTAGTATATGTTGATGATATTATACTTACTGGCAATTAACCTTATGATATCAAGCATATGAAATTAATCCTAGATCAAGCTTTCAAAATAAAAGACTCAGGTGATTTAAAATTCTTCCTAGGCTTTGAAATTCCTAGGAACAGTAGTGGCATTTCTATTAACCAAAGAAAGTATGCCCTTGAGATACTTTATGATGCAGGCCTTCTTGGCTGTAAACCATCATCCACACCTATGACATATGGTATTCACCTCTACCAAGATGAAACTGATCATTACCCTTACCCATCTGCCTATAGAAGGTTAGTTGATAGATTGATTTATCTCACTAACACAATATCAGACCTTGCCTTCTCTGTCAACCAGTTAGCCCAATTTATGGCAAAGCCTACCATTACTCATCACACTGCAGCTATCAAAATACTAAGGTACAGTAAAAGCTCTCCATTATTGGGATTGTTCTATCATACATCTTCATCTCTTCAACTAAATGCATACAATGACAGTGATTGAGCTTCTTGTCCTGATACAAGAAGATCAACCACTAGTTTTTGCATCTATCTTGATACCTCTTTGATCTCATGGGAATCAAAGAAGCAAAGAACTGTCTCTAGGAGTTATTGTGAGGCTGAATATAGGGCCATGGCCCTTACTTGTTGTGAAATTACTTGGTTAACATACATGCTTTATGATTCACTGCACTTAAACATTACTCCTACAACTCTTTTTTGTGATAATCAATGTGTTATCCATATTGCCACTAACCCGGTTTTTCATGAAAGAACTAAGCACATGGAATTGGACTACCATACTGTGAGAGAGAAAGGTGGCAGAGGCTTGGTAAAACTTCTTCCCATCAAATCTGTTTTTCAACTTGCAGATGCACTTACTAAGCCATTGGGACCTAAGGAATATGCTACTATCCACACCAAGCTAGGTCTACTTGGCATGTGTGCCCCATATTGGAGGGGGGGGGTAATAAATGAAGTTCATCCACCTAAGGCAACAACAAAGCTGAAGTATCCAGAACACTCCTACAACAAGCCTGGCCAAATGACCAAATCATCATGCCTAGGCTTGGCCATCACAGACAAGGAATATGCAACTGATCCACACATGAAACATATACTCAAGGATAAGATGATCTAGGATATGACTCAAGGTTACACAAAAGGGAAGTTGATGAAGATCATGTTGATGTTGAAAGAAGACAATGAAGCAATGATGCATCTGCATCAAGGCCATATATATAACAAGTAGGTCCGTCCAAGCAATGTTCACAATAAACAAAGCTTGGATTTAGGAAACAGAGTAGACTTTACTTAAGTCACAAGCAAACTCTACTTTGGCACATGTGTTTTATCATTCTAAAAGTTAGTTAAGTTAGTTTAGGTAGTTTAGGATTTCATCTTTGTGTATAAATAGGTTTAGACCCTTCATGATTCATTATTTTTAATTCAATTCACTTCATTCATTGTTAATAGAAAAGAGTTTTCTTTCTTCATTCTTTCATCTTTAGTTTTATTCAAAGAAGTGTTATTCACTTCAATCATCTTCATATCAAGAAGCATCTTGATATTCTTTTAATTCAAAAACTATTTTTTCTTGTAAGTTTTGTATAATAGAAATATCTCTTCTCATTATTGCTAACTTCCTTAAACAAATTTCAAAGTTTTAAGCAACAATGAGAATTGTTGTACTTTCAGTTTCGAACCATAATTCTTAATTCCCTAATTTTTGCTATGTGGTATTTATTATCCAAAGAAGTATTATTGGTGTATGTATTATCTTTAGTATTGGAAAGTCCATACCTTTTTTAAATAGATGCAACTTTTTTTGTTTAAATTTAAACCATTAATTATTTAGTAGTAAGTGACTTTATCTCTTGAGGGTAAAAGGTACTGAATCTCTTGGTTACGAAAAGGTACTGATATAGAGAAGGCTTTTTTTTCTTTTTCTAGAACCCCAATTGGGATTTCTGAATACTTTTCCATGTGAATTCGCTTTTCCTGCCATAATTTTTAAGCTTATCATGCATTGTGCTTCTTATTCATCTTTGTCTTAGCAGGCTGCTTATTTCATGGCACTTATTTCATTGGAGAAGAAATGAAGAAAGTCATAGACGGTGCAGGCCTATACATGTGCCTATGCATCGAAGAATGCAGTGTTTTCACTATCAAGTAAGGGTGAGCAGGAATCGACCCTACCTGCGTACCCAGTATGGCTCAATTATATCGGGTCCAATAGGGTCGGGTCCAATAGGATCGGTCTCATTGGGTTTAGGGTCATGTTCAGATTCAAAAAATGAGACTTAGTTAATATTTAGGACCGGTTAGGCACCAAGTATGACTTGGCCTGACCTGACCAATGATCACTTACTCATCATATTTGTATGTATTTTTATTCAAATATGTACAACGTAATAACATTTTTTGGTCGAAAATACTATTGGTTCTCTAAATTTTTCATCATATATACATGACTAAAAATATATATACACGTATCATTTTATATATTAAATTACTATATGCATAATAATAAATAATATTAAGAAGATTTTATCTAAAATTATTATGTATGATATTTAGTCGGGTCTAGGGTCGGATCAGATTTAAAAGCTGACCCGACCAGTATTTAGAGGTTGGGTTAGCTTCAGGTCTAGGGTCGAGTCCGAATTCAAAAAATAATTCGACCAACAATTAGGGTCGGGTAAGGACAAGCCTTAACCCGTCCCGACCCATGTTCATCCCTACTAACAAGAAGCAAGTATAATATAAGTGTTTGCTAGTAGGATGATAAAAATACAAGACATATGCATACCGTCAAAATACCACTAACGATTACCTGCAAAAAATAGTTTATGGGCGGAAACGAATATTTGAATACCCGCCCCACGGGTACCTGCATATATATTTTAATTAAATATTTTATACTTTATTATTATTATTTTAACATTATATTTTGGTCTATTTTAATTAAATATTTTAGCAATTGGAGTATAGTCATAAAATTATAATATACATATTATATTAGTCAAATAATAATTATTTTTACATATTAATTATTATAAAATATATGAGAACATAATTAAAATTGAAAACATGTTGGGTATCCACTAATATCCGCTACCCTCATGGGTACTCACAAAATACACTATGTTAATTTTGGTTTCAACTCTATTGGTCATTAGTACTTCATGCTGTAGTATTTGAGTAGGAGGTTGTCCCACTGTGAAACATTGTATTTATATCTCTTCTGTGAGAAGAGTGTAGAAATGATATTGTAATTGTCCTCCATGTAGTGAAATATTTCTCTAAGATTATACAGTAGTTTTTTCCTTAGCATTTGAAGGTTTTCACCTTAGAATTTGGTGTTTATTTTTCTTTACTTTACACACATTTATTTATGTTGAGTTGGTGAGTTGAGTTTGTGGATCTATTTCAATTGTATCTGTTCAAGTCACATCACAATATCCTATAACTTAAACAGTAAACAACCCCAAAGTCTAATACTAAGTGTATATGAGTTTTATATAATATTATTAAATTATATTTATCATTCATATTTAATTATTATTATTTTTTCAATAAAAATAATTTAAATAAATAGTAGATGAAGTAATAACTATATATAAATTTAAATATTACAATCTTTTTTTATTTTCCATTGACCAAATTGCTTATGCTCATATTTTTTTCTTGTCAAAAGAGTGATCTCATCTAGCGGGTTACATCAAATGTTATGTCTTTACCTTAAATGACTCCTTATGCAGTCTTTGGTGGGCATGGGAAACCACATTTCTACTTGTATCAAAAACTAAAAAATCGTTCCACTCTCTCGAAGTTGGTGGAATTAATGGCTAATGTCGTTAAAAAATGGGAACAAGTGATTAAATTTTCATAACACATATGAATTATTAGATTATTAAATTATGGGGATAATATCTAAGTGCAGAAAAAGATTTATGTAATTAAGGTGTATGAATTTTATACATTATCATTGTATCATTTATCATCGATGTTTAAATATTGTTGATTTTTCAAAAAATAATCTAAATAAATGGTGGATAATAAAGTACATATGTATAAATTTTTATACTATCAATGCATAGATTTCCCATCATATTTGTTTATATTATATATGATATTGATCCCATGCAAAGTCATCCAATATGACATGTATGAAAGGTGTCCAAAGCAAATAACTTATATTTTTTTTTTCTAGACCATGTCCTTTAAAATACTTAAAAGTGTAATATTACTAATACATACATGTTTATAAATGATAAAAAACATAAACATCAACAAGTTCTTACACTCTTGACAAAATGTGTCTGGAGAGTTTTAACTTTTTAAATATGTTTTTACAATTCATAATCGGAGAAGAACGTAAATTGCAAGCACTGACGAAAAGAGGTCTTTCATTCTCAAATCTCAATGCGTGTTCGGTGGTGTTCTATTTAAAGATATGTGCTCTATTGAAAATTTATCATAACCAATATGGTCTAATGTAATTATTGATAAATAATTAACTTTTTTAAGCATAAGGATAGAATTTTGATCATTATGACAGGGAGCTCAAGTGAGAAAGTTAATTCGAAGAAGTAAGAAATGAATTGTTTTATAATTAGTTATAACATTAAATTTATTAATATTACAATTTTTATATAAAAATTATTCTCACTCTAATCTCATTATCTATTATCTTATGTATGGAAAAGATGTTAGTCCAGGCAAAATAAACTTGCATAATGTCTTTTATGTTTATAGAGTAATTAGTCATCAACTGTGATATGTGGACCAAGAAAAAACATTGATGTATTCTAAAAAATATTTATATCATAAATATTAGTGCTTTTACATTACTAACAGAAATTCTAATTTTTTTGTTGGTAAAATTAGAAGATAAAAACAACAATTAAAGTCTGAGGAAATAAATTTTCATGGCATCAGCTAACAACATATTGCTAAGGTCATGTAGCATTGATTCAATAATAGTAAATGTAGAAGAACTTAAGGCTCTCATCTTTACAAGATGATCTATGCAAATATTTCCCTCCCTCATAGTATGATGTAATATAATCATCAGTATTGTCCATCTTTTTTATTTCACATAGGTATTCTCGTACTAAAAGTATAGTTCATTTTACCTAGTAGTAAGTAGTTTCTATCCAATTAAAAATGGTTAATAATTCTTAAATTAAATTTTGATGTTTATGAACAATCAAAGTTTGGGTATTTATGAAACATGGTTTAATTGATTAGTCTCGATATAATTTTCAAGTTAAATGAAAATGGATATATTTGAGACATTAAGATTTTAAAAATGATAATGCACTTTTTTCTTAAACTTACCCTCGTTTTCTTGAATGAGAGTTACCAAATCACATATAAAAAAAGAAAAACAATCTTATAAATACTTTTATTAATAAGTTATATATGTTTTTTTATACTTCATATAAGTTATTTTATTATATATGAGAGGAATTTGTGGCCGTCATAAAAAATTCTGCTTAATTAGATTTCCTAAAAAACGGAGAAGCCTTTTTTCTGCTGAGCTCAGTTATTAATGGAGTCAAACTCATTCTGCGACTGATCATCTTCCAAATGTCCTTGTTTTGAATCCCACGTGTCCTCTTCTCACTCACATACCTGCTTTTGATCACTGCATTCTTGCCACATGTGCTCGCATATTCCCTATGGATAAAATCATAAAATCAGGTTATGGATTCTCTTTTATCATATATTAATTAAAAAACAAATTTCATAATAAACAGTTTGGTTGTATAGAAAATAAGAGAAAAGAAAAAAGGAGGAAAGAAAAGTCGTAGAAAATTTCATTTTCCACCTTTTGGTTCCAAAATTAAATAGGGAGAAAGGAAAAAATATGTATAAGTCCCACAAAAAAAATTTCTCCCTAAATTGGGAAGAAAATAAAGGAAAATCATCAAAAATTTTAAATTTGTCATTCATCATGAATTGAAAAAACAATAATCTAGATGAAAATAAATATAATATAAAAGTGATGATTAAAAATAAATTAGAAAGACGAAACACAAATATGTAGAAGTGTGATGATTAAAATATAAAAGTGATTGTCGAATATCAGTTATATTTTCTTCTAGACACAATATTGTGAAAACGATGCATGTAAAATGTTAATGATTTTCTTTGAATTTTATAAACAAATATTGTTATTGAATTTAGATTATATCTTACTTAAAAATATTAATTAATATTATTAAAAATAAATTATTTAGTTATGTAATTTAAAAATTAGATATCTACATAATTATATAAATATAATGAGGGCACTTATGTCATTTTCAATACATTATATATAAATCTGTTTTTCTTTTCTCTCACTTTCCTTCACTTTTCAATCATACCAAACAATAAAATTACCATGTCATATTCTACTACTCTTCTTTCCTTCAATTCTCTTTCCTTCCACTTTCTTTCCATATACTTTCATTTCAAAACCAAACATAATCTAAATGTGTCTCATAAGTATTTAATATAGCCAATTTTTTAATATTATTAGTGGAGATTGAGATAAAATGTATTTGTATGTCTAAGGTAGTACACATGAATTAATTTCATTACATAATAAAGTTTGATGGATAAGGAAGAAAAAAAAGATACATCGTGTAACTACTTATTATAAAATAATAGTTTAGATTTTTTTTTGTATAACTTTTTCAAAAAAAAAAAAAACTAAAATTTAATGTGATCAAATCATCATTTTTGCTATGGTGTTTTTTATATTACAATAGAGATTTTTATACCACTCGACCAACGTCTTATTGATTTTGCTATGATATTTTACATATTGACATGAATTTCTTATTATATTTAGGGTTTAACCCATGACTTTTTTATGTATTTGGAGAACTAACATGATCCTACATTAGTAGATTAATACTACGTGAAAGATCTTAGATTTTCACTATGATATAATAATAAAAAATACTTACTCACTTAACAAATATATTATATACAAGACGTTGATTTAGTGATATAAAGTTTATTAAATCTCACGATGTCCAAAATATTGTTTAATTTTTGATTGGGACATTTATCTAAAAGATCAGTCATATATCCTATAAAAAAATAATTCTTTATTTAAAAAGTGAGGATATATAATTGATAATACAAAAATGTTAACAGACATACTTAGTCGTCAAGCTAGGTCCTCACGTATTTATTCATTTTTAATTAAAGAAGTTATTTAAATAAAAAATTAATCTACATCCTTTGCATAGCCCATTTATAAACGTAAACCGTTCCGTTTTTATATCACTCTCCTTAACGCCGAGTTAACAATCTCTTGACTCTTCTATTCTCATTTCCAATGATATAAACATGCACCTTCCAATCGCCACCACTACCTCCATTTCCGCCGCCGTATCACCACCGTCAAATCCAACAACTCGGTAATCCATCATCCAAATTAACAAACCACACACACATACATATGCATATTTTCTGCTGCGTCTCCTCCATCTCCAACCACTCTTCTTCACTCAAAGCTCCTTTCGCCACCGACTTCTCCATGCCTCCATCATCACCAACCGTTAGATCCGAACACAGTCACAATCACAATAGTAACAGTAACAGTGAAGTGAAGATTAACGACCTTGTTGGGAACGGAATCTCAGGGATTCTGTACAAATGGGTGAACTGCGGCAAAGGATGGAGGCCTCGTTGGTTTGTGCTACAAGATGGAGTTCTCTCTTACTATAAGATTCAAGGACCTGGTAAAATCGTTGTTAATTCTGAAACCGTGAAAAACTCTAAGGTCATTGGCGAAGAATCATTGCGTATAATC
This sequence comes from Lupinus angustifolius, assembly GCF_001865875.1. Classification (NCBI taxonomy): domain Eukaryota; kingdom Viridiplantae; phylum Streptophyta; class Magnoliopsida; order Fabales; family Fabaceae; genus Lupinus; species Lupinus angustifolius. The sequence continues at coordinate 18,308,728 of NC_032017.1, forward strand.
TCTCGTAATAATGATTCTCATGATCATCACCATAACTTGCAGTTACATCGACGGAATCCCTCCGGTGAAATTCACCTCAAGGTTACTCCATTAATTCATATATTTGTTGATTTTATAATTTAATTTCAGTTATTAAAGTATAAATTCTCATCCTATTTATTTAAGTTTTAATTAGTAAATGTTTGCTTATTCGGTGTTATATAAGTACCTCTGTAACTGTGTATCTAACTGATCCAATATTTTTATTTTATTTTATTTTGAATGCAATATCAGTGCTGAGATTATTTTGTTCGTGTTTAAAAAACTTGTAATTATAATAAAATGATTTTCCTACTGTAAATGATCAAAATCAAACATGCACTTATCTTATTTTGTTTATTTGTTTAAAAGAACTTGTGATTAAAATAAAATTATTTTTCTACTGTAATTAATCAAAATCAAACATGCATTTATCATGCCCAATTTTAATATAGACTGTTAATATTATTATTCTTAATTTATGATTTTCAATGCAACAAGTGTGTTTGATTAGTTTATTTGGATTTGTGTAATCGTGTTCAGAACAACTTATAATTACATTCTTCCTGATTTCCAACAGAGTTTTGGGAAGAAAAGAAATGATATTTTTCCCTCTGAAACTAGTCAAAACCGAACATGCACTTATCATATTCAATTTTAATATTTAAAATCATTGATTTGGACATGTGGTAGCATGATAAGTATCTGAGACCACGAAATCCTTGTTTCTGTTTGCCTTGTGAGTCATGAATCATGTTCATTACATTTATCCATGTCTCTGTTATTTCACTAGAAGAGATCATTTACTGTAGGTTTCAACTATTGGTGAGAGCAAATCAGATGACAAGCGGTTTTCTATCTTCACTGGAATAAAGAGACTACACTTGAGGGCTGAGACTCGTGAAGATCGAGTAGCATGGGTCGAAGCCTTGCAAGCAGTGAAATATATGTTCCCCCGGATGTCCAACAGTGAACTGATGTCTCCAGTAGACCATGTTACCATTTCGACGGAGAAACTGAGGCATCGGCTTCTGGAAGAAGGCCTGAGTGAGGTTGCCATCCAGGATAGTGAGCAAATTATGAAAAACGAGTTCACAACCCTACAACACCAGCTTGTGCTGCTTAAGCAGAAGGAGTTGACCCTAGTTGATACTTTAAGACAATTAGAGGTACATTTAATGAAAAGTAGAAAACGTCATGTCAATCTAACAGCCTATTCAGGTTGAGTTTCTACTACTACACAAAAGGTACTCATTTGTAATGCTGCCTAGAATTCTCAGCAAGGAAGGAGGACCATGTCATGTCTTTCTCATTTTTATTTAAAAGGAATCAGAGGCTCTGATTCTTAATTGTGTTTGGGCATAGATATTCTATATAAAAAATGTATAGGTTGAAATGAGACACTGTGATGATATATATTTCTGAGTTGTGTTTATCTGTTTTGCTCTAAAAGTTTTAAACCAGCCAAAAGCTCTTGCTGAGGATCAACTAATAATAAAAACTCTATACGTAACTATGACTTGACTGTTCTTAAATTTTGTTTTCTCTAATAATCTCTTCCAATTTATAGCCCACAATCCACATATTAGCTAATATTTGGTAGATTTTAGTATCTTTGTAACAAATTATGCATGTATTTTGCAATTGTGCCTCCCCCAGTAAAATATATAGTTTCTTTTGTCCTGGCAGACAATGTGCAATTCGTGATGTTTTTGCATCATGGGTGAAGTGCTGAGCAGGTTGTGGATAGGTTTTTAATTGTTGCTGATCTTATCAATATTATTTTTAATTACATCTCTGATGTTGACCCACACCCCTTTATTGTTATCAGTAGAATGTTAGACTGTCTTTTGGTAAGGTTGTGTCCATAAATCTTAAAATCCATCCAACCAAGCTTTCATGGTTTCCCTTGGCCCTTGATTAACATGATGGTTTTCTTTGTTCATGGAGAGTTTCTTGTTTGATCTACTTTTTTGTCATTTCTTTTTATTTGTTGATTTATTGATTAAGATAAATTTTGTTTACATTGTGTAGTAGTAAAAGTTTATCTATATTATATTATTGTAGACAGAAAAGGTTGATCTGGAGAACACTGTTGTTGATGAGAGCCAAAGACAGTTGAATGATGAAGAGGTTTCTTCTAGATTAAGGCAGGAGAAATCTAATGGTGAGTGATCCATATGTTTAAGATCCTTAGTTTGCTTGATGTGCTAACGTTTAGCTTGCTTGGTTTTGGCTATGCATTTTCTTGAAATTAGAAATTTATAAGCACTTGCATGCCTGCATTATCTCTGATGCACTGATTTTTTTTCTGAAATCTATACATGGTCTTTCATATTCACTTTTTAATCCAGAAGCAAGTCCAAGTGAGTCTGAGTATGATAGTGAGAGAAATGATGCAGAAGAGGAAGAAACAGATGATGATGATGACAACCCCTTTTTTGACACTCGTGATTTTCTATCGTCCAGTTCTTATAAAAGTGAATGGGATGAGAATCTAGATGATGAAGGACTCTATGCAGTTGAATCGGATGAGGATCTCGATCCTTTGATTAGATCTGTTGGGACAAGCTATCCATATGTTAAGCGGCGTAAGAAATTGCCTGACCCTGTTGAAAAGGAGAAAGGTATCAGTCTTTGGTCAGTGATTAAGGATAATATTGGGAAGGATCTGACAAAAGTTTGCCTTCCTGTATATTTTAATGAGCCACTCTCCTCTCTGCAAAAGTGCTGTGAAGAAATGGAGTATTCATATCTACTGGACCGAGCGTATGAATGGGGAAGGAGGGTAAGTCTGGATTTGGCACCTAAGTTGATATTTTTCTGCCGTTTTTTGTGGTAGCATAATCTTTCATGCCTATATTAAGTCAAGAATGAGCATTGCAGTAGAATGATTACATTTGATATGAGAAAATGTCACACTTTGCTCAGTTTTTACTTACTGTTACTTCTTCAATTTTCTACTGAGTCCAATGTCCTAAATATTTAACTCATTGGAAATTCTATGCAGGGTAATAGCCTCATGAGGATTCTCAATGTTGCTGCTTTTGCTGTATCTGCCTACGCCTCGACTGAAGGGAGAATTTGCAAACCATTCAATCCATTGCTTGGGGAAACGTATGAGGCTGACTTTCCAGATAAAGGCCTTCGTTTTATCTCAGAGAAGGTTTAATCTAAACGTAGACATTGTGTTATTAATATCTGAAATTCTTTGCGTATTTCTACTATGCCCCAGTTTTCAAATTTTTAATATTTCTGCTTCCTTTCAGGTCAGTCATCACCCTATGATAGTTGCATGTCACTGTGAGGGTACAGGCTGGAAATTTTGGGGGGATAGCAACTTGAAGAGCAAATTTAGGGGACGATCTATTCAGCTTGATCCAGTTGGTATTTTGACATTGGAGTTTGATGATGGTGAAATATTTCAGTGGAGTAAGGTATATTTAACTGCTTCAACTGCAATGTCTCCAATGGCCAAAAGAAATGCTACATATTTGGATCAAAACTGAAATGGACTTGTTCTTTCAGGTTACTACATCAATATACAATCTCATATTGGGAAAGCTTTACTGTGATCACTATGGTACTATGTATATACAGGGAAATCGAGAACACTCGTGTAAACTGAAATTCAAGGAACAGTCAATAATTGATCGAAATCCTCACCAGGTGCTTTATATCTGTTTCATGGATTCCATCTTTCCAGATGTAACATAACCTTTCCTATAATAGTAACTTGCCTTTTCTCTGTTTATGGCATCATTACTTTAATCTAAAGACTTCATATGCACAGATTTCGTTTTAATGCACAGATGTTTATATAACATAACCTTTTCATTTTTTTGTTCTTTCCAGTACTTGGCAAGTTAACATTTGTTGCTAGCGTCTCTCTCTTGATGTGTTTAGCATGCCTTTTCAGGTTCAAGGCATTGTTCAGGATAGAAATGGGAAAACAGTCTCTACTATATTTGGGAAATGGGATGAAAGCATGCATTATGTTAGTGGAGAGCACAGTGGGAAGGGTAGAGGTTATGACTCTGTGTCAGAAACCCACCGTCTCTGGAAGCGGAGCAAGCCCCCGAAGTTTCCCACTAGATATAACTTCACTCGCTTTGCCATCACATTAAATGAACTTACCCCAGGATTGAAGGTCTGTTGTGTTAACTGCTGCTTTCTTTTGTATTGCCAATAGGTTTTTTTTTGTCTTTTTATAGAAAAAAGGTTTAAGGTATTAACCACTGTCATTTTTGCACATGGATGCTTGAATTGGAGTAACTTCAATACTTGCATCAGCATGTGAACACAGTGATCATTTCTATAACTTGGAAGAGCTACACTGGATAAAATGTTTTAATGTAACAAGAAGATCCAAAGAAAGGATCAAAGTAGTCATATCTTCATACTGTAAATGTTATTGTGTGTGTGCATTACATTTATTTCATATTGATCATCAATTTAATTTGTGAATAGGAAAAGCTGCCACCTACCGATTCCAGGTTAAGACCAGACCAAAGGCATTTGGAAAATGGGGAGTTTGACATGGCAAATTCAGAAAAGTTACGACTAGAGCAGCAGCAACGACAGGTAGCCCTTACCATTTCTGCTGTGTTTTTCTTTCTTTTGGCTACACTTGTAGGTTATACACTGAGAGGTGCGTGTAGTTTATTTGGCGCTTTCATATCTTGCTAAGTTTGATGAAATCTGATTATCACTGAATGTCCAATACTTACATCCCATCTACCCTCGCATGTGTTTGGATAAATTTCCGATGTCTCTCCTTCTGGACAGGCAAGATTGATATAAATTCTATAATTTAGTATATATTAATGTGATGCAGCCCAATACATGTCTGGATAGCATTTTGTACATTTGTTATTTTCTAAATACTTCCTTCAAATTTTCCATTTTTGTAATTGTTTATCCCTTGTTTATTTTAATTCTAGTTAATTTTTCCTTTTATTGTAAAAATGGGAATGAAAGATGCTTTTGTGCTCAAGGACATCAGTATGAGAATGCCCTTGGTCCATGGAATTGTTAGCGTTAGGGTGTAGATTTTGTTCAGTTGAAAAAGGACATTTTAATATATTGCATACAGAGCAATTTTTATCAGTGATTCCAGTCATAGACAATTTTTTCTTTATCGGTTTGACTGTATGATCATTAGATGGCACACAGTAGGATTGATTTTTTTGTGTTAACATCGAGTATCTGATCGAATGGATAACGAACTAATCTGCCGGATTGAATTTTTGAATACATATTAGATAAGACCAGAAATTCTTCAATCAGTGCCTTTACACGGAGGAAATTGGAGTAACTAATATGCTTATCATGTTGCACATTTATTTTCCAAGTAAACATTATTTTTTTATGGTTGTAAATTGATGTAAATATGCGATTATAATTGTTTGAATGGGATTCAGGCTCGGAAGATGCAAGAAAGCGGTTGGAAACCACGATGGTTTGGTAGGGATGATGCAAGTGGTTCGTACCGTTACTTAGGAGGGTATTGGGAGTCCCGAGAACAACGAAACTGGGACTCATGTCCTGACATCTTTGGCCAACTTCCTTCTGATCAAGGTCAACTTACATTTTAGTTTCACTTTTTTTTACTCCCATTTTCTTAGCACCCCATGATATTCCCAACAGCCAATCATATATAAATTTGAGCACGTAATAATTTAATTATTTCCCTTCTAAGTCTCTTTTGATATATGCATTTTTGTTATAAAAGGACTAAATGTTTCAGTTTTTTTTCTTTTTTGTATTTGTTATAAAATAACAGTAATGTTGCTTTTTTCGCTTAATGAAACAGATAAATAAGAATAGATTTGAATTGCTACAAAGGTAATTAAAAAGAAAAGGAGGTAATAGTCTTCTGCTGAGTTTGTTTTGCATAGGTGTTACGTGGAAATACATATAAAAACAACTACATTACGTGCATCATAAATACTTTTTCATGTTGCTGAAGAAAAGAAAACACTACTGACGAATATCTCTGCTATTAAGACACCTCAAAAAATTCCAAGTCCAATCTTTAATTGGAGTAAATATAACTATTGATCAAAAAAATTATTAAGATTTTAACAACTTCATAATTTGTTTTACATATCTATACATTTTATCACAACCCTAATGGCTCCTAACTCCTTCTCACAAAGCTGCGTTACTTGATTCTTAGAAAAGGTCTGAGTGCTAAACACACTTGAAAAGTTGAAAGCAAACTATCTTTTTTTGGTACATTGGAACATGATAAACTGAGCAATATTCCCAGTCGGGTATTCTTCAAATAAATAAGGTGATTAGGTGAAATATTACAAGTGTTTTTTGGACCTGTGTTGAACCTATTATTCTTGGGAGTCTAAATACATAAGTTTTGGGCCTCAAATTATTAGAACTGAATTGAATAGAATATGATAACTTTCTAATTGATTAGATCTATAAACCTAGTAGTTAAATTTATTATTATTTCTCTGTTGTTTAATATATAAGGGTGGACATCCCAAAAGAAATTATGTGCAATCATGCTACGAAATTTATTAAATAAATAATTAGATATTAGAGATATACTAAACACATAAGATGATACGAGTTACATATTAACATAAAATAAAAACTGAATCCCATTTAATCTAAAAACAAGAAGTTATTATCCTATATATGCTCTTTCAACATATAGTTCCGGCCTAGTGGTAGTTGAACCATAAAGGGTCAGGTGCCTCCAATTTGATCCTATTGTCACAAACTGGTTACCATATTCTACAGTAGCTTTGTGTACTTCGCTACCTTGTGGTCCTATATCACATTTCTTCATTTTGGGAAAAGTTGAAATGGACGTTAGTTTTGTGCTGTATCTCTAATTGGAAGAAAAATCTGAAGGGGTGGTTGTTTTCACTTTGTGACCAATTTGGAAAGCAAGAATTGGCCATATTTTCTCTAAATTTAGGACCCACATACCCATGAAAGTTCAAATCCAATTTGTTGAGTTTATACTTTCTAATCCTTTTAAAAGTATATTTCTATTTTCTAACATCCATTAATTGCCTGAAATTATGGTATGCATTAATACAAAAAGAAAAGTTTGGTGATCGTTGTTTACCTTAGCCACCTTAATTTAATGTGTGCTTCTAGCAAGTAGTTATTTTCATGACATTATTACATCATGTCCCGGTCATGTTTGGTTTATGGTATCTGTTTTCATTAATAACCAAAACTGTTTATCTTTTGGTTTTTTATGAATTCGTAAAATGAAACATTATGTTAGAAATGTTTCTTTGTATGGAACACAATGTTGAGAAATTTATCCTAAGTCTACCTGTCAAACAAAGATGTGTAGCCATATATGTTTCCATCACAATGGACTTGTTTCTTTCAAATTCCAAGTGAGCCCTTGTAGGATAGCTGAATGTATGTGTTGTTGTTTTCAGATTCTTCATCAAAATTGATTGAGATTTTGAATTTTGATCTACTAGTGATCATGTCTTCGAATAGTAAATTTTCCTTCCTACATTTTTTCTCGCTTTTTTCGAATTTTATCACTTTCTTTTAAGAATTTATATATCGTCAATTTTTTCTTCAGTTCAATACATATGGAGTGGTAAAAACATATCTTCAATATAAAAAACTTTCCTGCTTAATTTGTTGGGGTGAAAATATAACATTCCTTCATCTAAGAAAATGAAGAAAAAAAATGGTTAAGTTAACATCTAAAAGTTTAAGGATTTAATTTTATTTATTTGCTAAATTTAACAAATATTATCATCCAATTACACTATTATGCTATTAAAGATATTTAGTCCGACAATGACATCTAAAAATTACTCATATTGTATTATGTGTTTAATGTTGCAAAAACTATCTTGACCTATGGTCCATCAAAATTGAACCCAACTTATAATAATCAAAGTAGTTTTCAAACTTCAAAGCATTCAACTAGTTGTTATGCATGAGAGGGAATCTCAACAATAGTCTTGTGGTATTGACTTATGAGTGAGCAGTCGAAAAATATATATTAGATATTAATTTTATGATAAATTTAATATTTGACGATTCATCTTTTAGATATTATAGCTTAAAAAAATTTGAAATGTGTATATTAGCAGAAATTATCTATTCTACTATACTTTATTGTATCTTTGTTACTTCTTAATCATATTTTACCATATGTCTAATTATTATGGTGAAGATCACGATTTACATAATGATCCAGGAGCAATTAATAATTTCACTTTTTATTCTTAATAGTCATATTGTTAATAAAGCTACACGAAAATCCGATTACAATATCTTCATAAGTTCACCATTCTGCCAATCCATTCAAAACTTTGCATGTGAAAAAAAAACAAGTTCACCATTATAAGTATTCATCTGAAAAATGATGAATCGGATCCAAGAAAAATCTGCATTCAATTCATGAAAGATTTCACGAAAACATTTCGTGCAACCTAATGATTTTATGAGCAATGATATTTCTCGTATAATTATAATTTACAATATGTTATTTCTATTTTTAATATCTTAACTAATAATTTAAAAAAATTCCATTAACAAGACCCAAATTTTATTGGAGCAAGTTTATCAAAGCAACATAATTATTTTATCTAGTTCTTTTACTTTTGGATGAAAAGCTGCAGAAAATAATGGTTTGACGTGTGATAGGGATTGGGTGGAAGTGGTGTAAAGTGGGAGAGTGAGTGATTGAACAGCTTCACCCACTTCCATTTTCCAATTCCAATGGAATGGAAATAGCAACCACTGTCTCTAGTGTTGTCATACAGAACTATTGTTTTGTAATGTCAATCCCACTTTTTATTACAATTTCAATTCCATTTTCTAAAATATATTATAGCCTTTTTTGTATCTTTGTAACTTCTTTCATTCCTTATGTAAATTCAATATTTTTTTTATGTATATGAATGATATAAGTATGAAGTTAATTATTAAATATCAGTAATTAGTTGAATAAAAATTATGTGGATAAAATATTGCAAATTTAATCAGTTTTATCATATTAAAACTAGGGAAAAAATCAACAAGACTCAAATAATATATACAAAGAAGGAGATGAGAATATAGACAACAATGGGTCTGGTTGGATCCGAGTAGTGCATTACCCGGATCCGTTCCGTTGCTTCATTTTTGGATCCAGACGCACCCCGGACCATGTTGATACCCACGGCTCCTTGGGTACCCAGCAGATCTGCGTACACACAAATTAAAAAACATTAAAAAAAATCAATAATTATGTAAATTTGTATTTGTTTACAATCTTATATGTTATTTAGGTAATCAACAAGAGAAAAAATTATAAAAAAATAAATTAAAGTTCTTAACACATTTTAAATTAACTATTTCAACATTATGACGTAAAATTGATTTAATAAGAATTGTTCAATCAATATAATATTCTATTATATTACACATATCAATTAACAACATAATATCACATCACTACTCAACAATGTAACATATTGTTTAACACCATATAAATTGTATTTATGAATTAAAAATATAACATTATGGATTACCAACATATATATATATGGATCCACATATTCCACATCTTAGGTTTAATCATCAATTTTAGGGAAATATGATGGTATAGATCTACTCACTAATTCAAACCATTGGATTTCCTTAGAATTGATGGCTAAGATGTGGAGTAAGTTATTTAAACTTACTCATGAAGTAAGTGAATCTCCTCAAATATATATAAATATGTATGTATGTATATATATATATATATATGAAGGAATGGCGGGTCCGGGCACCCATGGATATGAGTATCTCATTACTCGGACCCAGACTCATCCAATGGTGGGTCTTAAAATCTCGGGTTTCATTACTCACAGGTCCAAAAGCACAGACCCACCCGACCCATTGCAGGTATTTTTGGCAGGTACCCACAGATTCGGGTACCTATTACCATCCCTATATGAGAATTTGGCTCATTAAAATGATCATGAAGTTTCTTAATTTTCATATCCACATTATAATAAAATAATTTAACACAATAATAGTTATTTGTTTTTCATGAAACATGTCATGTTTTTAAGAGGAAAAAATTGGAGCTTATAGAGTTATAAGTGGTATACATATTTATGTAACATATCAGTTCTGGCTTGCGACCGCCTAAACTCATGAATATACTGAGTGTGACACCCACAAACTTAAATACTCCTACATTATTTTATTCCAACAAAGGGGAGCTTCCCGCGAGTCGAACCCGTGACCTCAAGAATAAATAGTCATTTTACTCATAACCTCAGGAATAATGATTTTTTTTTGTAACACCTCATTTCTGACATGCGACCTTCCAGACCCATGAATATACTGAGTGTGTCACTCTCAAGCTTAAATACTCCGTGCAATATTTTATTCCCCACAAAGGGGAGCCTTCCGCGACTCGAACCCGTGGCCTCGGGGATAAATAGTAGCTTAATGGTAGCGATATAGTGACTATTTATCCCTGAGGTCGCGAGTTTGAGTCGCGAAAGACTCCCCTTTATAGGGAATAAAATACTGCAAGGAGTATTTAAGCTTGGATTGACACCTTTCATTCTTGAATATAAGAATGAAAATATTCGTATTAAATAAATATTTGACAATTCACCTTAGGTTACATACTTTCTTCGTATAAGTTGGGGGTACACATCTGTTGTCCCACAAGTTGTGTCACTGCATGTGCCATCAATTGTGATTGGTCTAGAAAATAATTAACTATTAATTTTTTAACTTAAATAGATTTTTTCAACCAATGACAGACTAGTGACACATGTAGTGGCACAACTTGTGGACATATATGCTCCCATAGCGCGTTTCTCTTTCCAAGTTGGGAAGACAACCAATGTCTAACTATTTCATAATTAATAAATTTCCTTAAATCCATTTGTCTCAGAAATTTGGTATGGAATTGGAGTTTAAAATTCAATTTGGGCCTTCACATTATTTAAACTTCGAAATTGCTATGGTTAACATGTTGAGGATTATTTATTAAGTAAAGAAAATTGATTTCCGCCAACATATTAATGGGTTAAATTATTTACTAACTTGCTCTATTTAAAATAGTGCCGCAAAAATTATGCAAATATATTATGAATAATGACGGCGACACTGGTCGTTTCTAAGTTTATGCTACACTTCAAAGATCCTAGATTTCTGTATTTCTCACGTTTCTCCAAAAAAATTTGGTAAAACTAAGCCCTTGTCTTCTGTTAATTGGAGTAAATTTTGTATTTTTTATTAATTTCGGGTTCACTTCTAGTTACTTTATTAGTTATTTCTTCATCATACATACTACATAGTACTATCAATATGCAGCACAGTGTAACTCAAAGTTGTAGCTGAAATATATTAGTAAAAAAATTACATTAATAACTAGATGTTCATTATATTATTGGGCTTGAAATGAAATAAAATAATATAATATAATACTACGTATTTATGTATTTATTAAATTTAAGAACTGCCCGGTCAATGGGATTTAAATTGGATTTTGAATTATAATAATTCTACTTCTTATTTCTTAATTCAGCCCAAACAGAGTTATAATTTTTTTAAATAATTGCAATTCCACGCGTCAATCCAATAGTTGTTGTGCATGCCTTCAAAGGAATCGTCTCTACCAAATAATTCTAAGTACTTTATTAATTTTTATTTCTTAAACAAAATTATTATACCAACTTTATTTTATCAATTGTGCCACCCTATTAATATAGTAAATAGTGATGTTTGCAATACTTCTAATTTTAAGTAGTATTTATTAATGTTTGCAGTACTTCTAACCAATTTATAAAGTGAAAACTATGTAAAGAAAATGTTAAAATTGTTTATTAAAACTAGATGTGGTTTTACGTAAGATGACGCAAAGTGTGATATATACACATCCCAAGATGATAGATTAGCCAACCACAAACATATGAATTTGGTGTAAAAAAGAGAGAATGAATGCGACGTCTCTATCTCTCTCTGTAATCAATCTTTTCTAGATTTCTAGCATTATGGGACACAGAGCCCACCCATGCTATCCACATCACCTAACATTCTATTCCAAAATATATATATTCATACCTTTAAATTGATTAAATTTCCTCCACATATAATTTACTTTGCACATGTATTTATAATAATTTCATAAGGATTTGAATTTCTATTCAGTATAGTTGAATAAGTAAATTATATATTAATTATGTATCATATCATATTTAAAGTTTTAAATTAGTTATTTATTTCATCGGTATAATTTTATCTTATTATATTTAAAATTAATTATTTCATTTTTCTTTATTAAGAGGCTACAAAATGAGGAAACAAATCAAACTCCTCTAAATACAATTACATTTGTGTCCATTTTATTCATGATTGGATTTCAATTTTATTCTTACAACTAAAAAGAAGAAGAAAAAGTTATGTCTTCAATATCAGAGAAGATCATAATATTCCCTGTGAAGCATGGACAAAAATCACTAAAAATTAGCACAAAACTTTGGTGTAAACAATTCTGATTTAAATCACAAAACTGGTGTAACCAAAGGAAACCTTAAAATGTAGTTTAGTTCAATTTTGCGGTTCATTTTCACAATTTAGTTTGATAAGTTTTGTAAGGAACTATTTATTTTCGACTTGTTCATGGTTTTAAAAATTTACGAACCATTAAAATCCGGCCGCATATTAGAAAAATATATACTACAGAATAATGTTATAATATTGTTTGAATTTTTCGGTCAATTTTGTGCCTTAAATCATCAATTTTATTGCATTGTAGTGATATATATATTACTAAATTATTATTTTAATGTTATATATATATTACTACTTACTAAATTATTATGTATGTGCTACTTTCCTATAATCTTGATGATTTAAAACATATTTTCTAGCTTTAATGTTATTGAGTTTGAAACTAACATATAATATACATTGTTACACATGTATTGTTACATATGTTACTCATTGTGAATATAATATAATATAGAGTAAATTACACTGACACCCCCGAGTTTTGGCAAAATTACATAAACCACTCCTCAATTTTCTACACCTACACAAACCCCCTAATTATTATACTTTCATTACACGGACCACCCCGACATGAGAAATAAGTGAAAAATTTTAAACAAAAAATGTGATAAATGTAAATAAGTTAAACAAAATATAATATATTGTGGAGACAAGTCCAAATAATATATGAGTCGATACCTCTTTATTATTTTTTTTCTTTATGATATAGTATAAGAGCAATTTAAACAACATCTCTTTAAAATTGTTGATGCATTTTGTAATAAAAATAATAAGATACATTGATTTGTATATTATTTAGATTTTTCCTCATAATATGCGATGTTTTATTTAACTTAATTGCATTTATCACATTTTTTATTTAAAAAATTACACTTATTTCTCACGTCGGGTTGTCAGTGTAATGAAAGTATAAAAAATATGAGAGATTTGTGTCACTATTCTATATATTACTAAAAAGGGTGAGTAGCGGTTCTCATATAAAAATTGTGAGAACAATAGATCTAAACCTTACAAATAATCATAGATGGTTATGATTAAAAATTAGTTATTGGTGACATGATAATCATGTGTATGTATATTTTAATCTTAACCATTCAATCAAGATCTAGTAGTTCATACTAAGTGTTCTCATTTCTAACAATAACGCATTGTTCTCACGTGAATACCTCATTGTTACTAAATTGTTATGTATATTATCAATCATAAATTATATTTTTACATATGCTATTAATATATATATAGATATTACTAATTATTATAATATTATGTATCTAGTCATTCATTTTAATTTTCGTCTTAAATTTTATTTCATTGTTAGCTTTCTACTCTAAATTTGTGTTCAGGCTTTTTTACAATTTTTATAATAAAAATATAGAAATCATTAAATTGAAAATAACAAGAAGTAATTTTTGTAATGCCCCGCAAATCATTTCATAATTACTATATTTAATATCTTGGAAAATGGATAAATATTTTTTCTTTTATGTAACATATAACTTACAAATCATTTTTTCCATTTTATATATTCTCTTTCAAGACATCACATTTTCAAACATTTGCGGAAATAATTTCTTAATACTTAAAATATAATTGAATGAAATACAATTCTTTTCTGAATATTTCTCATTAATCAGTTCCTAAATTTGTAATACGTATATCATGGTTTATAAAATACAATGCGAAGTCTATTCTTCGCCCTAACAAAGACTAAAAATACAAATAAAATAATATTGGGGGCGTTGGCATTACGAAAGTATCCTATATTAGTTCCCTATCAAAAGAAAGAAAAGAGCTCCAAGACTAGCCGTGCACTAGAAACCTCACTCGGGTCTTCCTCGATCTTCATGTCTGAAGAGATCTTATGACATCCACCGAGTCCTCTATGCAAATTAACTCTATACAGTCATCGTCCTCGTCCTCCACCACCTCATATGCTGCCCAATCCATCGAAAGGTCTGGGGTGTACCCCCTAGGCCCTGATGTAGTAATCATGCCTCCTCCTCCCGTCCCTCTTAGCGTTGAGTCAGTAGATGAAAATCTCGGTTGGGGCCAGGTCCTAACAACATTCAATCTGCCTCGTGCCTCAGCTAGTGCGGATGAACCGGCAGGTATGGACCTTCGCTCTGGTAGAGTGAACGATGCTTCCCGAACTGCGTAATATATCGGGAGATGCAACACAAAGCCATCACATACGTGATCCAATTCCATGTCATAGAGCTCGATGTAGGTGTATTTGTTTCCTTCATCGCTCCATGCCCTATCCTGGGACATATTAAAGCGGTAGCCCCTGATCATCGTCGATAGTCCATCTAAACATGAATGTATAAGAGTACACCAAAAAGAAAGAAAGAGAGGGAGTAAAACATCTAATGAAAAACTTATCATTGACGTCGTGAAATTACATAGAATATCACCCCAAGACAAAGAGCAAGTACATATATATCATATGATCATACACACATTATTAATGATGAAAGAAGTATAAAACTTATGATTTTAGAATAAATATCGATAAATATTATGTATGCATGCTATGTATATGTCCACTATCCTTACACCATTATCTTCCAAATAACTATTCGGAAATAACCGAGTGTGCAGGTCCCATAACAAGCCGATTTGATCGCACCAAAAATTAATTCTCACAAGGATATATATATGATCGATCTATTCCAACGGAACTGTCCATTTTAGGAAGGTATCGTACCAAACACTTTTTGGGTATCCCATCTCTCTCATCGATCCTGATTGCAAGAAGGAGGTTGTTAGAGATCGTCTAGTTTGCACTGTGAGGAGTATCCGATCCAACCGAATACCTCATCCAGGAATACACGAGACTCGTCTCACTTAGACTCTCCCTCAAGACTTTGCTGACGAATCACCGTCATCGCCGTCCCTCTCAACATCTTAGGGCTCGTTCGTCTCCCGTAGATTTCCTCTCCACTATTTCATTATTCACAATGAATATGCACACTAACCGAAGTTAGCAAATTAAATATTTTAATCCATATTTTATAACGATATGTCCATCCTAAGACATCTCCCATCGGGAATGATTCTAGTGAGACTCGATCTTAACATTTAAACCATGAGGAATAAACCTCATCACCACTACGAACCATCGCTGAATCACCCTAGACGGCTCTCAAGCCAAGCCTCTTACGGTCAGATGATCTTGCTGCATAGGCATATAATACTTCTCAGCACCACTATGAACCATTGTTGAATCATCTTTGATGGCTCTCAAGTCAAGCCTCTTACGGTCAGGCAATCTCGCTATATGGGCATGATATAACACTTGCGAGCCTCGTCCTTAACCATGCAAATCTTTACATACATCATTTTAGATATGACAACTCTTATTTATATCATTTCCAATAATTTCATATAATTATTCATTTTTACAACATTTACTTATTGAAAGAACATTATCTCCAATAAAGGTGTTTTAGGTTTTATTGAATAGGATTGGAAGTGAATGAATTCTTGATGGCAAAAATGTCATTAGACTCTCTTGTTTGTATGGAGCCATCTCGCTCAAGCGAGAGCTGTCTTGCTCAAGCGAGGGAATCACCATTTTTATAAGGCACTTGTGACTTGAGCGAGAGCTGTCTCGCTTATGCAAGAAAATAACCAGTTTTCTTTGTGCATATTTCAACTCGGGCGAGAGCTGTCTCTCCGAGGCGAGAAAACCCATTTTCTATAGACATTTATTGCTCAAGCGCGAGCTGTCTCGCTCAAGCGAGAAAAGCCTAAAACTTTGTTAAATTTCTTTTCTGAAAAATACATAGAGATGAGTTATGAACAAACTTGGTATATATTTTGACTAGAAATAATATTTAGAAGCCAACAGATAAATCAGAATTCAATTCCGAGTTACGAAACTAAAAAAATGGGCGAAAACTCGATAAAACGACCAGAAATCGTCTCGGAAAATTTTATTCTCCAAAAATCTTGAAAAAATAAGGAAAGCAATAATATTATAATACAAGACTAAAACTCAACTGAGGTTTAGCTTAAAACTTAACTGAGGTTTAGCCTAAAACATTACTAATTAATTTCTATATTTAATTCATTGACAATTAATTATTTCATTAAACGTGATCGGAAAAACATGATGTTACAATTTTGATGATTTTATAATTTTATAAAATCAAATAATTATTTTTATTTATTCATGGGTATTATTGCAATTCTTGTGTGACAACCACGTTACTTTATTGCTATGCATTGCAAATCAATGGCTGCCATATGTTAAAGTTATTGCTTTGTTCACCCAACCCATTGTTTGTCATGTGGTGGAGTCCTTCTAAAAGATTTTTAGACTACTTTATTTTTATCTTATTTATTTATTTGTTTGTTTGTTTTTGAAATGATTATAATTACTAAATAATCCATTCCTTTATAGTTTTTTGTTTAAATCATTTAATAGTGTTAAATAATTTATTAATTCCTATATCATATCAATATTTTTGTAAGTAGTTATGATTGAATAAATAAATAATTGTAATAATTATAATTAAAAAATTTTAAAAATACTAAGTACTTTTAAATATTTTAAATTGTTTGACATTTTTTTTGAAATTTTAATAGTTTGGTTATAACTCGTATTGTCTCTTCCTTTATATTCAAAATGAATAATCGATCTATGATCAATGTCGTCTCTTGGCTATTGATGTCATGTTAAAAATAACTAATTAATCTTAAATGTAATTTTAATCACTTAATAATTTAAATCATTTTAATAGTCCAATGACTCTTGTTTCTTCCTTCTTGCACAAACATGAAGTCGATTTATGGCCAATACTAATTACATTGAAAAATTTAAAAATAATAATATTTTAATCACTTATTTAATGAAATTTTAATAGTCTTTCATAGCTCTTGTCATATCTTCTTTTGAGTTCAAAGTGAAAAGTCGGTCTGCGACTAATATAATCTATTTACTATTAGTTTCATTTATTTTAAACAAATTATTATTATTTTTAATTATAAAATTTAATAGGATCTTAATAACCCATTCATGGCTTATGTTGTTTATCCCTTGTTGCTCAAAGCAAGAAGTCTATCAACATACAATGTCATTCTTTTGTTATTGGTTTCATATAATTAAAATGAAATAATTTTATTTTAAATATTATAAATCAAATTAATAATCAATATGTAACTCAATTATGTTGACTTCATTTTCTTGTTACATTTATAGATATATAAACGCATGATAAACTCTTGTGATATATAAAAATGATATATATATATATATATTATTTTGTTTTATTATTTAAGATTATAGTCAAGTAAACTAAATCTATATTTATTTCATATAATTTACGAAAATATTGTCTTAATACAAGAAGTGGAGTGCAAATACATTCCTAAATTCAGCATTCATTTTCGAGCTTAGAATTCATATTTAATGACCAAAATTTCATAAATTGAACATAAAGAAAATTTTATACGTTTTAACCATAAAAAACGTAACGTGAGTTCAAATTAGTTAATATAGATTGAAATTATATTTACATATTCCTCTATTTTTAGAATCCTCATTAAGTATTACATTCTCCTAGAGAAGATCTCATCCACAAATCCACTACTAGTAGATCAACGTTATGAGGTACGTACTAACATGTAGAACACTCATGTTTCACATATGAAACTAGTTTTCATTAAATTTCTCGGCTTCAAGCCTTTATTAGCCAAAATTAATAGATTAATGTAGTTTGACTCCTCTACCAAAAACGGTTATATATAGTTAAGATCAATAAATTATAATATTCACAAATTACTAATTTGTGTTATCTCTTCCAAATAATTAGAAATAATACAAATTGTCTATCCATTTTTTATAACTACACAAATTACCATAATTACACATGTAGAATAGATAAATATAATTTAAAAAATAATAAATATAATTAATTTAAATAAAATATGAGTATATTATAGAGACAAATTGAAATAATATATGAATGAATATTTCTTCACTATTTTTATTTGTTAAAATATACTATAAGATTAATTTAAACAACATCTCATTAAAATTATTGATGCATTTGTAATAAACTAAAAAATAATAAAAATACATTGATTCTTATACTATTTGAATTTCTTATCACAATATAACATATTTTATTTAACTTAATTATATTCATCACACTTTTTTGTTTAATAAATCACACATTATTTCTGATGCATATATAGTTAATGTAATGTATATATAAATTAGAATCCATTGTGTATGTAAAAAATAGATAAGTAATCTATACAATTTTACTAAATGTCAATCTATTTTACTCTAAAAATTCTCACTTAAAATTTCTCTACCTCCTTATACTGCATCTGCCATCTACTACACCTGAATAAAGGTTCATACATTATTGGTTTTAAGTTTTAACATCCATCGATCAGTGATTCAGTTCGCACAAAGAAGTTTAGGTGTGACTTTATTTTATGGGTACCGGCTAATTAAAATTTAGGTGATAGCTAGTTAGAATATTCTAATCATTTGGCTAAAAGGAAATTATGCACGTTCATAAATTGTTGTTGTATTTTTACTGCAAGTTTGCAACTAGGTCAAGGCAATAACCGAAAGATGTTTGGTTAGTACATAGTTGATAGTAAAAAATAAAAATGTATTTTCTTTTACTATATTTTTGGGAAGGTGAAATAATACGAATCATCTATGTATCAACCTTCCACTTTAGCTGTATTTTAATTGATAGTTAGGACCACAGGAAATGTATATGATGCATTTATGCATACTTACCAGTTGAATTAAATTAAGATGCATGTGCCATGCTTCAACCTTCGTAGTTCTTTTAATTTATTTTAGGTGGGAATGAAAGATTGCAATCGTACATTTGGATGGGAATCACTAAGCTTTAGCAGTGCCAGAGAATATTCAGTTTCCTGATGTAAAATATAGCTTTAAGTACATATGATATATCTCTTTTGAGTGATTAACTTTTTTTTTATATTGTGTGAGTGAGTGACTTGCTTCCAGGAACTTTGTCACTGGATGAACATCGAAGACTACTGTCATGCATGGACTAAGATTGTTGCTTTAATTCTAGTTTTCAGTTTCACTTTCAGTTTTTCTTAGTAAAAATTGCATATTAAAAGTAACAACATTTAATTTCTACTCACATCTCTAATAATCTATAGTTCTCCCCTGATCATGATTCCATGTTTTGAAACTTGTAAGTCACCCGAGGTTTCAGTCTCTCCGATCCTAGTTTCCTTTCACAGCTCTAAAAAAATTTGTTTAGGGAATATTTGAAATATGTTATTAAATGAAGTGCTCATATTGTATAGTATTAGAATAGAGTAATATATTAATGTTATATATTAGACTCAAGTTGTCATGCGTACCAGATATAAGCACCAACTAGAAATACCCATATGGGCAGTTAGGTACATGAGTGTATTAGTGTTTGTTATCCTTATTCTCAAATAATATATTGGTTGTCGCTTAGTGCTCCCGGGGACGTACGTATGCACAATTGGCCGAACTCCGTTAACACATTCTCTTGTTTCTTCTCTTCTATTTATTCTATGTAGTTTATTTGATTACTTGTGGCCAACGCTGCGCAACAATCACTTCCGCTGCACCAACAATTGGTATTAGAGCCATTGGTATCAAAGCCAATTGGTATATGACTCTTAACCCAAAACAACACATAATGGCTAAAGAGAGTGAAGGGGTGATGGCTACACAAGGCACGTCAAAGGTATTACACAAGGATAAAGTAGATGAGTTGAAGGAGAAGAAAACATAGCGGAACTGTGGTGGGGACGATATATGTTGATCAAAAATCCTAGAAATTAATGTATTGAATTAGGATCAATGTGGAGATAGTGACTCATGAGTTGAGTTTGACCCTGAGACACGTGCTGACAATATATCTCTAGATGTTGAGAGAATGATCTTATTTGAGATGAAAATTGTAATATCTAAATGGTATGTCTAGGATGTAACGCCCCGAAAATCATTTCATAATTATTAAATTTTAATCTCTTGGAAAAATGAGTAATTTTGTTTTATTCTTTTATGTAACATATAACTTACAAATCATTTTTTCCATTTTCTCTTTCAAGACGTCACATTTTCAAACATTTGTGGAAATAATTTCTTAATACTTAAAATGTAATTGAACGAAGCACAATTATTTTCTGAATACTTCTCATTAATCAATTCTTGAATTTGTAATACGTACATCATTGTTTACAAAATTCAAGGTGGAGTCTATTCTTCGCCCCTAACAAAGATTATAAATACAAATAACATTAAAATAATATCGGGGCATTGGCATTATAAAAGTACCCTACACAGGTCCCCTATCAAAAGAAATAAAGGAGCTCCTATACCGATGGTGCACTAAAAACCTCACTCGGGTCTTCCTCGATCTCCAAGTCTAAAGAGATCTCTATAACCTCCACCGAATCCTCTATGCAAATTAAATCTACACGTTCATCGTCCTCGTCCTCCACCACCTCATATGTTGCCCAATCCATCGAAGGGTCTGGGGTGTACCCCATAGGCCCCGATGAAGTAGTCATGCATGCCACCTCATATTGTAATTTGAGTAACCGATTATTCAAAGTGAGTAACCGATTACTCTGTGCTGTTATATATGTATTATTTTTAAAATTTGGACAAATTTTTTCCTGCTTATTTATTGTTTTTAAGTTATTCTGCATATTCCTGGACAAGTTACTTTATGATGTTTTGTGTTTTATTGTTCCATTCCTGGATACATGTTTGAAACATCTTATTTATGCATTGTAATATTTGCTTATATATATATATATATCTTAATCCATACATGAGTATATGCTATCATATTGATATATCTTGATTATATAAAGTGTATATATGCTATATATATTGTGCTAGAATCTCTTTGTTTTTCTACTTTTTGATGAAGTCAAAAGGGGGAGAAAAGTTGGGGGAAATGTATTTTCTGTAAAATTATTCCAGGCACATTACTTCAAAAGATAAGGGGAGCATACTCATGTCAAAACTTCAATATATCTCAAAGTATGCTGCTCTCAAGAAAATTACACTATCAAAAAGATCTTGGTTTGTCATCATCAAAAAGGGGGAGATTGTGAAGAAGATCTTTGCTTCTGACCTTGACAAGGTTTTGATGAAGACACCAACATCACCAAAAAGAACAAAATGAAGAATACTTATGAAGACAAATAAGATTAAAGCTTCAAGACGATTAGATTAAGTCTCTATAGGTACTTCTATCCTAAAAATCTTAAATATGCAAAGTAGTAATGCTCAAACTATTTTTTAAAGAAAGTTGAAACACTTTAAAAATACTTAAAACAATTTGCAAAAATAGTGTGTAACGGGTTACTTCATCTAAGTAACAGGTTACGTGTGTGAGAAATGAGTTATTCAACTTAAAATTGTCCAGAGTAATCCATTGCTGCCTTTGAGTAACAGATTACCAGTTTTGAAAAAGTTGAGTAACCGATTACCCAAATTGGTGTAATCGATTGCTCTAATTTGTTTTTAAAAGACCAGTGGACAGAGAGTTTGGGTAATCGATTACCCACTGTTAGTAATCAATTACTGAGAGCTGTTGCATCGGATTTCAGATTTCAAAATGAAATGTTTTCATTCCAAACGAAATCTCTTCACTTCAAACAACTCCCACACTTTCAGAAAGGCACCATGGGTGTTTGGAGAGTCTAAAGGCTCTAACTCTCACAACACAAACACAACAACAACACACAACTCTTATACAATTTCCAAAAGCTCTTAAACTTATTCTGAAATTATTTCTCTATACTTTTTGCAACTTGCACTCAAACTTTAAAGTCATTTTTCTGAAGTTGCTTAGAAGTGTTTCAAAGTTTTCCAAAGAGCATTATTACTTGGTATACATAAAGAGTTGATTGGATTGCAAGTTATACAATCTGCCATTGTTGTACATTCTTCAATATTGTTGCAGAATACTTTCTTTCACGGGGTGTGAAAAGAAAGGGGATTAGAATCACTTGGAAATGTGTTTTCCAAGAGTGAATAAGAATTAGAGATTGTGCAAGGTACATAGAAATCTCGGGGTGAGATATTGTAATTACAACTCATAATTCTTAGTGAAGAAATCTCTTGTGCTGCAAGAGTACTGGACGTAGCCTTCGGTGGACTAGAAGGTAAACCAGTATAAAAATCACTATGTATTCTCTTCTCCCTTATCTCTTTCATTTTATCTTGATTATTTTTCTGCATATATTTTCCGCTGCACATTAACTCTTGATTTTGCAGAAAAAATGACCATAACTTTTAAGTCAACTAATTCACTCCCTCTTAGTTGCAACCTCGTTCTTACACCATCCTTCCTAAAGGACTGTTGTAAAAACTTTGATAATTTGTATAACATATGTGGTTTATATAAAAAAAAGTTAAAACATTTTTAGTAGTACCATGATGCATGATTGCTTAACACGGTACACATTTCTTACATTATTTATATGTTCTAATCAAATTCTCATTTTAATGTTATTAATCTGTTTTAGTATACCATTCTCATTCGCTTGTCTAATATCATCCAAAATAAATAAATAAATAATTGAGAAGGTTGACGTGACTAGTTGAGATTTTAATATTTATCTTCTGCATTTTCTCTTTGGCAACCTAAACCTTAAGCCTCCATGCATTGTAATTGGGTATCAAAATAGTAGAACTTTTGTTGCCATCAATTCCATATCATCAAACAGGTGTAAAGATTATAGAAAAGATTTTTTTTTCTCCACGAAAAAGTGTTTTTAAAGTTTTCTCAACAAACCATTGTTTAAAATGGATTTTAAGATAAAGATTTGTTGTCTCAAATAATACAGTTATTAATAATTTTTTTTTGGAATAGGAGGGGAATGCCTGGTCCTTACTAATTATTTAATAATGTGGTATATTAGCACCCATTATTGATTAGGTCCAAGTTTTTAAGTCAAAACGTTAAAGAAAATAAAATAAGAGGTAAAGAGATTAACATTTAGAAATATATCCTTTCTTTAAATGGCGGACAAAAGTATTACCATGAATTTACATGCACACAAGTGAAGCTTTTCCTACTATTTCCAACAAAAATAAAATAATACCAGTAAGCACGTAAACATGATAAGCTAAATAATGTTAACAAATAAAATACACATATACAAAATTATACGTGGCACCAAATGGTTTACATCTGTTAATTATTAACGTTAAGCATGTTTCTTTGAATGATATATATTATTCAAATAACAGCATATAGCTTAGTCATCGAGAATATTAATACAAATAATTTAATAATTGAAGGCTCAAAGTTGATGATCCACAAAACTACAAAAGTAAGAGAGTTATAATATTTTATAATATTTAAGGGCAGCTTTCCAGCATTCTTAGCCTCTAGTTCAAAATTCCATCGGCAATTGCTAACCATGAGTTTATATCGTACCATTTTATACTCAATTTTTAATTCCTTACGTATTTTATTTTTCTTGCACCTTCACATTTTTAACAAATCCACACTTAACTAGAAAAGAGTTAAAAACAGTAATAAAAATAGTTGCACTGTATAAATGTTTTTAAAATCGAAATTAAATTTTAAATAAACAAAAAATTAAATTGGATTTAACTTGTATGATATTTTCAATGAATTGAACAATGTTTTAAGGCCATTTTCACATTGCATAAAAGGAAAAAATAAAAGATTTTTTAAATAATTCAAATTTAAAAGTTAAAATAATATGAATGAGAGCATAAATTATTATAATTAAAATATGATAATCAATATGATTTTTTTTTATAAAAACTGTAATGATGAAATGTATATTGGGGCAGAACATTATTTAATTGTTTTATATAATAATGTTCATATTATATAATTTTAATATAAGTAATGTTATTATATGTAATTTTAAATTTATACAAAAATATAATTTAATTGTTAGAGTTAGAAGAGTCTAATTAAAAGTAGACATATTAGCCTATTTAAATGTATGCATGTTGACCTATTTTAAGATTATATAATATAATAGGCATTTAAACAGACTAACAGACCATACCAAGTTTTTAAACATACAAGAATCTATGCTTTGATTTTTTTAAACAGACTAACAAACCAAACTCCTATATGTTATATAAGCTATGCTTATTAAGGCAAAATTTGGCCTAACATGTTTTTACCCTTACTTAAAAGTTGGAATAGATCAAATGTAATACATTTTCATTTTCTATAAAGTTTTTTCAAAATTATTTGTAATTTGACATTTGAAATAGTATGGTAACATTTTATTAATCATATAATATATAATGATAATGGATAATGAATCAAGAGTTTAATATAATATAATATATATATATATATATTATTGTAAAGATTTATATATTATCGGTATATTATTTATTATTCAATTGTATTATTTTTTGAAGAATCAATGATAATTAAAAGTGACTGTTATATGATGAATTTTCAGTATCTAAAACTCTTACATTATCATTAAATAACCAACAAAAACAAAAACAATATTAAAATTATATCATTATACATATTTTGCTCAAATGTATTATTCATTTTGAGTCAAAAAGATATCATTAGCATGTATAAAATTAAACATATACATATAAAAATTATGAGTAATCATGAGGTGGGTCGAGCGAAATCATGTTTATCTCTTATACAACTCTAATAATTTATTTAGTTGGGGAAAGAAAGTTAGAATTAAGAAATAAGAAAAATAATAAAGAGAAAGAAAAATGTGAGAAATAAAGTATATTTTTATATTATTTAGTATGAGAAAAATGAAAATGAAAATGAAAGAGAAAATAATAGAATATAGATATGTTTTGAAAGATAAAAATATCCTTAAATAATAAAGAATGAAGAACTATTATTAATTAATGGTTTTAGTAGTTTTAAAATTCATTGCATATACAAAAATAAACTTTGTTTTACTTTTAATTAATAATTTATTTAAACTTATATAAATGCGTTTAAAAATATTTAACATATACATCTAATTAGATTATTTTTGAATTACCACATTTTTTATGCTAGCCTTGTTTTTAGGGTTATATTTGTCATTTCATAAAATTCAATTATCTTCATATAACTTTCTCCTCATTTTGTATTAGAACGAATTTCAATTAGTCCCACGCCAAATGGGGGTGAGAAACACACTTTATCTCTGATTTCTTTCCCTTCTTTCAATGAATGAAAACTAAATATTGTCTGAGTATATTTTTTTAGCAGGACATGAAATTGATCAAATTCAATAGTATTGAGGTCTAATTATAATGGGGACAAAACATGTGAGGAGGAGGGTCCTCCTCACCCCAATAGAATCCACGGATGAAAGTGGGGCATAGCAGCTGAAATAGTTCTATATCTCTATAATTACATTTTGTCACCCCATTCCCGAAGTTCGCATAAAGTCACGCATCATTTTACAATTTACACTTTCTATAGGGTTGGTGATTAATTACAACCTAAACCAGCCATCATATTCTCATCTCTATATTATAATATATTCACCCGAAAATGATATATTCCCCTTCTAAATCATTTTACTAATCTTCATTTATAAGAAATTTACATGTGTCATAAAATGATAATTTATTTATTAATGATTGGTTTACAAGTGACATATATCACTGAATATAAAATTTTGTAAAAAAATTTAATAGGAGGATATCACTATATCTCACCAATTCAACCAACCAGTAATAATCAATAAAAAATGATGGTTCATTACGTGGATGTAACAATATACATAGCACAGCACTATAATTGTGAGCTTGTGGCAGATGTATTGTCCAAAAATTTAAGATTAATAAACTAGCATATCCCTTCCATAATATAATAATCATTAAAGAAATTGAACTTTTATACAATTTTGATTGAAATAACTTTTTAATTCAAATTGGAGAATAAATTAAATGAAAATGAAGAAATAAAAAGTGAAAAGATAATTAATAAATAAAAATATCATAGGAAAATAAATAAAGATATAATAGGAAAATAAATAAAAATCTGTATTGTATTTATAAAATATTAGAATATTTGGAATAACACAAAAAATATTAAAATAATATGCAGTGAAATGGGTATATTTTTTAATTAAAAGTAACTAAAGTTCTATCCATGGACCACACCTAATCTTGAATTGGAACTTGGATTAAAAACTACTCTAATTATTACAGTAGTCAAATTGTGTTCAAAATTTGTAATTTACCCTAAGATAGAGAAAGATTCCGAGACTGTGATAGCATGTACCAAATTTGTTTTTTTAAATAAAGTAAGTATTAGATACTCACACTCCTACGAGATTCCAAAACGTCACGATGAAACCCAAGAGAGACTGATACACTAACTTTGGGGTATAAGACAAACAATTACACATAGGATATAAATATATAATTGTTAATAATTTTATATATTTCCTATCCAAACATCAGAATTACTCATAATTTGGTTGTTAA
Organism: Lupinus angustifolius; assembly: GCF_001865875.1. Classification (NCBI taxonomy): domain Eukaryota; kingdom Viridiplantae; phylum Streptophyta; class Magnoliopsida; order Fabales; family Fabaceae; genus Lupinus; species Lupinus angustifolius. The sequence continues at coordinate 18,335,744 of NC_032017.1, forward strand.
AGTTTCAAATTTAATTTGAACCGAAAATTACTTATTAATCTAGTTTTTTTTTTGTTTTTTATCATTCAAAATATACATTAAATAGTATGATTTAATATATTAAACTTGTATTTTACAAAAATAATATGATTCATTAATTATTTGATCTATGTGGTTATGTCAAGTTTTCATTGGTTTGTTATGCTTTGACATATTTATAAAAAAGAAAATCTTTGAGCAGATTATTTAGCTAATCTTACTTGTGGTGGTTATTTTAATTTTTAATGAACACCTTTTCTTATTATTTCCCTGAAGGTAGATCTTAAGGGAGTGACGTTCTATCATTTTGTTATTATTAGTATTAAATTTGGTATTTTCAGTTTGATTAGTAAAATAAATTATTTTAAATATATTAAACTAAAGTAGATTTATACCTTTTAAATATAATAAATATATATTGTAATGAATTTGAAATTCAATACATACAGATCGGTTCTTTATTATAGAAATTAATCAAAAATGATAATGATATGATTTTCTTCACTTTTATGTTATTAGACGAAGATAGTTTATTTTAGATAAGTTTCCATCTGAACATCTCTAGCTACCATATACTGTAAGGAAATAAATTTATGATAATATGAATCAGATTCAGAGGCTACTTTATAGTTATGTTCATGCATGTATCTCTCCTAAAATTGCTTCTCATACATGTTTTAGAATGGAAAATGCTCATATACTTTTTCCACAACTCATTGAAAAACAAGTTTACAGTTGAAAAATTAGTTACGGGTAGTACAGTTAAGCCATGTAAGCATTGATAAATTAGCTAATTGAATTAGAAGTTGTTTTAATTATGCACAAGAGTTTTCTTAGGAGATTTTCCAATGAGTCTTTTCTATACAGAAATAGATGTTAAACTCCTACATCATGTTTATGGCTACCAATCATATTCAATCTTAATTGAATTATAGACGTTTCTTAAATTTAATTTATCAATTAATCTTATTGGCTCACCCTATTAGATAGATATCCCTTGTACTCGTATTAATACGTTTTCCTATGAAAAAATTAGTTAATCAACCACAAATCAATTAAATTATTGAATCAAGACTTATTTCCGTAAAACATCCATCATAAAAGATGGATGATGACTTATTTTTGGTTTTTAATGAATTTAAAATTTCTTCAATGATACACCTAATTTACACTCACAATAATAAAAGAAACTTTTCTTCCGAGATTAGTAATCAGTTTTATTAATTCAAATTCAATTACTAATAGTGTGAGAAATACATTGATATATTTTTTTTGTAAGATTATTAATAACTAAATTTTAATTAAAATTAAATATTTAATATATTATTAAGATTTTATTAATTAAGATAAGTTTCTACTTTCTCTAATAATTTATAGAACTTTTGCTCTACTCATTAATTGAAACAAGTCTGAACAAGAAAAATTGAAAATACACAGACCTTATTATACCTTCTGTACTCTCTTACTTTTCTATCTGCTTGGCTTCTGTGCTTTCTTTATTCTCTCACCCATTTTCTCCCAAACACCTTCAAATCGGTGACAGACAAAACCAAACAAGGAGAGAGAAAATCCCAGAGAGAGAAAATTTGTCACCGGCGATATTACACGGTAGCAAAGTAATGTACAGCCAAGTTTTTCACTGAATCGTCGCCGGAAAATGCATTGATATCAAACCTTACTAAAACACACATCACCACAAAAATGCGAGAACCATCTCACTCTACTGGTCCAAGCGACATCGTTTCAACCACCAAGAACATGCCTGAGCGGCCGCTGTCTCCGCCGCTGGTCCTCAACTACCGGAGCAGGTCACAAGGAATCGGAGCTCGAAGAGTCACACCAACAACTCTAACCATCGCCACCGCTGGATCCACCGTGGAGAAGCTTCTCCCGAACGGCGATTTCTACGTCGGGAGATTCTCCGGCAACGGGCCTCACGGATCCGGAAAATACTTATGGTCCGACGGGTGCATGTACGAAGGAGAATGGAAACGCGGAAAAGCTTCCGGCAAAGGAAAATTCTCGTGGCCCTCCGGTGCGACGTACGAAGGTGAATTCAAGGCGGGTCGAATGGAAGGGTTCGGAACATTTGTCGGATCCGACGGAGACAGTTACAGCGGGTCATGGAGCTCCGATAGAAAACACGGGTTCGGGTTGAAGTGTTACGCAAACGGCGACGTTTACGAAGGATGGTGGAAGAAGAATATGCAAGACGGTGAAGGACGTTATATTTGGAAGAACGGGAACGAGTATGTTGGGGAATGGAAAAACGGAGTTATTAACGGGAAAGGGGAACTGGTTTGGATTAACGGAAACCGTTACGGAGGGCAATGGAATCACGGAGTTCCGAAGAAGACACAGTATTGGTTGAAAGGAAATAAGTTACTGATGAATGAGAATTTTGGGGTAGCTTTGAGGAAGAGTGGTTCTTCAGTTACTTCTGTTGAGGTTGGAAGAGGTAGTGTTAACGAGAAGAATTTTCCGAGAATTTGTATTTGGGAATCAGAAGGTGATGATATTACTTGTGATATTGTTGATAATGTGGAAGCTTCGATGTATTACCGGGATGGAACGGTGTCGGATTATAACGAGGTTAAGCAGTTTCAGCGAAACCCTTGTTGTGGTTTTGCTTCCGAGGTGAAGAGACCGGGTCAAACGGTGTCGAAAGGGCATAAGAATTATGATTTGATGCTTAATCTTCAATTGGGTATAAGGTAAATTCACTTAGACTGGGATATTGGTTTGATTTTGGTTTTGTGTTATGACCACTGAATTGTGTTTGATGTTGGATTTTGCTATTGTTTTGTGTAGGTACACCGTTGGGAAGGAAGCTTCAATGACCCGAGAGCTTAGACGCAGTGACTTTGATCCCAAGGAGAAGTTTTGGACCAGGTTTCCCTCTGAAGGATCGAGGATTACACCGCCCCATCAAACTGCCGAATTCCGATGGAAGGATTATTGCCCTATTGTATTTAGGTATAACTTTCTGTTTCTTTTGGCTTGCCATGATATTAATTTAATTTTTAGTACATGTCTGCATGTTGGTCACCGTGATGATTAGGGTACCCTATTGAAAACCTGATATGGTTGTTTTGGATGCTATGTTATAGAGTTCTCTTGCAACTACCAACTGCTTTTTGGTATGCTTTTTTGACCGAGTTCTTGTTTTGAATCCTCAGACATTTGAGGAAGCTATTTCAGGTGGATCCTGCTGATTACATGTTGGCTATATGTGGGAATGCTGCTCTCAGGGAGCTTTCCTCTCCTGGGAAAAGCGGCAGCATCTTTTACTTGACCCAAGATGACAGATTTATGATCAAGACTGTGAAGAAATCTGAAGTCAAGGTTAGAAACATGTCTTATACTTTTCGATTTGTGTCATGTAAAATTCCACGTTCATTCCATGGCTGAGAATATAATCCAGTATGCTGCTTTGCTTCCTACTTCAAAGCAGTAGTTCATGAAGTTTCCAGTAGAACAGATAACTTGGGCTTTGGAAGAGGGAGTTCATGGTAGTGTTTGGTAGATGTGTTATTATGGGAGAGATAAAGTGTGTAAGTTTTGTTCTGTGTTTGGTGTACTTTGTAAATAGAATGGAATAAACATAGGAGTTAAGGAACGGGACATTTTAGTTCCGCCAAAAGGGTTGAATGAATGAGAACATAACACTATGTTTCATTTGGCTGTCAGTGCACTGAACGTTACCTATATGGCTAGTTCATATTTTTCAATTTCACACTGACTCTTAGTTTCTACAATGTCTATGCTACCAGGAATCTCGGCTTTGTGCATGTCTAGATTACCTCATGACTTTTGTTGACTTTCTTTCAGATTTTACGATTCGATATTGACTTTTACCTTCTTTATCCTACTAGAAATGTTTGACTTGGTGCATATCTGGATTAAGGCATGTTTTTTTAGTAACCTTTATATTTTACAATTAAACGTTGACTTTTAAATTAAAAAAAAGGTTTATCCTTTGAGAAATCATTGGAGGATAAACCTTTGGCTTGGTGCAATAGCTTTTCGGTTTTATGATTAAACATACTCTTAATTTTATACCAGAAATGTTTTGCTTTATGCATATATTAATTGCTGCTTGATTTTGTGACTTTTAGGTTCTTATTCGGATGCTTCGAAGTTATTACCAACATGTATCTCGATATGAGAATTCACTCGTGACAAAATTCTATGGTGTACACTGTGTGAAACCCATTGGAGGCCAAAAGGTATGAATTGGTGGTTATATCATAGCCGTTTTAAGGAGTTGGCCTTTGCATATCTAAATAATTGACTTTTATTGTCATTGTTAAATCAGATTCGGTTCATTGTGATGGGCAATCTGTTCTGCTCCGAATATCCAATTCATAAACGATTTGACTTGAAGGGATCTTCACATGGCCGAATGACAGATAAGCCTGAGGAGGAGATTGATGAAACTACCACCCTCAAGGATCTTGATCTCAATTATGTGTTTCGTGTACAAAGAAATTGGTACCAAGACCTCATTAAGTAAGTTGTTCTGTTAGTTGTGTCCCATCTCTAGTTTTCTGGCTGCTACATAGCAATGAAAACATTATACATATATGCTGATATAGTCCTAATTTTATGTTAAGGCAAATTGAGCTGGATTGTGCATTCTTGGAAGCTGAGAAAATTATGGATTACAGTGTTTTGGTTGGCGTGCATTTTCGTGATGATAATACTTGCGACAAAATGGGATTGTCACCGTTTCTTTTACGCACTGGTATTGATCCACCATTCTTTTGATGCAGCATATATATGATAAGGTTTGTGTTTTACAAATTCTGAAAGTCTTTTTGTTGCACCTTTTAGGCAATCGGGATTCTTATCAGAGTGAAAAATTCATGCGTGGTTATCGCTTTCTTGAAGCTGAGCTGCGAGATAGGGATCGAGTTAAGTCTGGAAGGTATGTCGTAAAATGTTCTAGTTCCTCAAAATAATGTATAGAGTCAGTTCTTAATTGATAAAATGATTGGGTTGTTGTAACATCTGAACCTGTTGTTTGGATGGGCACATGGAGTGTTCCCCAAGTCAGTTGGAATCGTTAACCATGATAAAATGAGAACTGTTTGTTTGGGGGATGTATTTTGACTATATGCAAAACTGGTCATATTGCCGTCATAGGGAAATTAATAAATAGTATCATGTTATCATCTCTTGAAAATATCACTAAGATGTTGTAGACATGTACATGGGTGCTATCTTAAGTTATAATTATTCGATGGCATAAAAAATGATTAATAATTTCTCCATTTTAATTGATATCTTGATAATAATTGAAAGTAGTTTGCATTATTTTGGCAACTCAGTGGGCATCGTATGGCAGGCAATAGTTGTCTGTGGGGCATGTGTAGGTTGTGGTCCTAATTTATTAGATAAAATTTGGATTTCAATTTGGCTGAGACTAAATTCATCAAGTCAATGATGATTGTTGAAGTGTGAATTGTTATCTCCATTTTATCTTTGCATTCATGTTCCTTCATGAAATATGCTGCACTTGCTTATACAAGCACAATTATACACCATATCAACTTCTAGTTACTTAATGGTTTGAAGATTCTAAATTTTACAATTTTGTTGCATTCCTAAATTATTCAAGGTTTATGATTTTTATGTTAAATGTGTATTTGCAAATTTGTTACGTATTAACCTAGATGATTCTTGTTTCAGGAAATCATTAATCAGGCTAGGAGCCAATATGCCCGCAAGAGCAGAGCGAATGACAAGGAGGAGTGATTTTGATCAATACACCGGTGGTGGAATCAGCCATTTGAATCCCTATAGCAGTGGGGAGACTTCTGATGTCATTCTATATTTTGGGATTATTGACATTTTGCAAGATTATGATATCAGCAAGAAGCTTGAGCGTGCTTACAAGTCCTTGCAAGTTGACTCCTCTTCAATCTCTGCTGTTGATCCCAAATTCTACTCGAAGAGGTTCCGTGATTTTGTTCGCAGGACATTCGTTGTAGACTGGTAGCATTGACTACAAAATAAGGCTCTGCATATATTGAATCATGAAGGTTAAAATCCCCCATTGTTCACAACATCCACGGGGGCAGGTCTCGCAGAATACTCCGGTCAAGTGGCCGATGAAGCTAGCCAGAATTAGGGTTGTTTTATGGCTGAATTTTGAAGATACAGCCTTGATAGTGATGGTATGCCGAAAAGACAGTGAGAACATGTACATGGACAATGGGGCGAAGTTTTATTCTTTTTATTGTTTTCTTTCTGGGATATTATTAGGTGGGGCTTGTTAATCTGTGATTACAAAACATTATATGAATATATGATGTTGAAGTTAGCAAGGGGAACAAAGCTAATGTTTCCTAGAGAGATTAGAAACAAAATGGGTATGTTTATATAAAAAAAAAATCAAAATGGGTTGTTCATAGTTGGGAATAAAAAAATGTAAAGTTATTAGTATTTATACGAAATATGAATAGTTGGAGGGATTTTTTGTTGGTTGGCATTGATTTCTCTTGATTTTGTTAAGAGACATTTTGAAGACCAAGAATTGTTCTCTACCACACTGATACAAGTCTCATATCTGTTGAATAAATATAAGTGGAGGCTTCTGTGCAGTGTTATTAAAAATAGGGGTTGTTGGGTTAACTTTTGCAGTGAAAGTGAGAGCGTTGGGCTTCAAAGAGTTTTGTTTGCATGAAAAGCAGAGAAAGCTGTGCTGGCGTTTCTAGTTTTCCCCTTCATTTTGATCACTTTCTCCTGTTTTTTGCTGTTTCTAGTTGTACATTTGATTTTTATTTTTATTTTTAAAGTTGTGTGTATTTATTATTATTACATAAAATTGGTAAAATTTGACCATTGTTATTCAATTTTTGGTCTTCATTAAGAAGAAACACTCTTCTGTAATCACGTCACGTGAAACCTATCTTGGTAAGTGAAAATATTCTTCGCTTCCACGTTCGCAGATTCTTGGATATCATCATTTTTATTACCCTAAAGATTCAACTTTTCTTTACAACTGACAACTGAGATTCTTTACAAAATTTCATCTTATTATTTTAATAATGTGTCTAATATTTAATGTGAATTTAGTTACTTTATTTTGAATCTGCATTAGAAATTATTTTATTTTAAGTCTCTCATCATTTTATTTTATGAGTAATGGTGATATTGTCACTGACTTTTGTGATGATATTTTTAGATGCATGTAGACATGAAATATAAGGAATAATAGAGAGCAATAAATTCAATACTAAAAAAATGTCAATTTTAAGTTATACAAATAACATTAGTGTACCAATAAGAAATTGATCATGTAGGTCTCTTTAGATTTTTAGAAAGATCAAAAGGTGAAATTTTCGCCTGAAAGTGATAATTGTTAGGAGAAACATTCATGAATTTTGAAATGAATTAGTTTTTTACCCATAAGACGCGGGGATATTTTGATAGTACACAAAAAATAACACAAGTCTTTAATAATATATAAAAACACATTACTAGTTATTATTAATTATACATAATTGTATAAGAGTCTTTAAGAATATATTTAAATTTATAAGAACATATTCCTTTATTTTTAGTTGACTAACTTGTTTTTTATGAGTTAAAATGCATGCTTTGTAGAAAAACCATATTTGAGAAGTATTGGATTGGTGTACCCTCCACGGTTCCACCTTGAAGATTAGGTTAAAGTGCAAAACCATTGACAAGGTAACCCTTCATAACAGCAAAGCAGGAATTGGTTATTCATCATATTTGAAATGCCATTCTTTATACTTTTGCTTATCCACGTGCACTCATTAAATAATCGCTTCCTTACTACTACCAAACAAGTCACTAACAACAAGTTACTTGTATGATGTTTCCTTCTTAAACTAATCCCTATATGGATATGCCATAACTAAAGTAAATCATATTCTTTGAAATATCTATAAAAATCAAACATATAACTAAAAATGAGAAGGAACATTATGTGGCGTCCCATTTTTTAGGAATGTATTTAAAATATTTTTTATACTAAACACTACCTTTTGGAGGCAGCATTTAATTGAACCTATTTTTATTATGTATTTGGTAAGGTTACCAATAAGCTTACTTGACAAAAAAACTGAGATAACTATTGATGTTTGGCAAAGGAGCTTATTTCATAAGCTAAGAGTTTATAAGTTGGTATTTAGTAAATTAGTTGAGGTAGTTTATAAATGTATAAGTTAATAGGTTTATTTCATTTTATGCATATCATTTAGCTTATAAGATAAACGTACCAAAAATTCTATTTAATCGGGTCCTTATTTTATGCTTGTAATTTATAAACCTTTTTTGCATATGAACCTTGTAAACATGAATGAGTCTATTAGTTGTGTCAAAGATAGCTATAGTTACTTAACCCCTTTGAAAACCATGTGTTAGAATGTTTTACTTTGCTGTAAGCAATTAAGAAGGAATTTTGAGCAGTAACATTGCAAAAGGTAAATTGTGATAAAAGTTGGCATAACGAGTCTCATGGCTTGATTTCAAATGTTGTCCAAAACTGATACAAGGAGGAGGGTTGGTGAGAGTTATTGGTTGTTTGATTATCAATCAAATAGTAATGCATTGCTGGCTACCTAACATTAATTGCTTGGCCACCACATGTTTGGAAAAAGGCAGAATCATGTCCAACAATAGCCTTATTTTGGAGGGGACAAACTTGTTTTCCATTGTCAATTGCTTTTGCATATGATAACCTCAAAATTTTCTTAACTATCTATTATTAAAGCAATATTTTTTTGGCCATAACTATATTTATATTTTATGTGTAATAAATTAATCTTTATCGGAATGTAGGAATGTCTCTCCCAATAATATTGTTCACAAAAATCGAACATTTAATCTTTAGTCTAGTATGATATAAGTTGATATAGTGAAACCTTAAAGTAATTTACCAATGTATTGTTGGTATTGTAATAAAAGAAATGTAGGTTGAACATTTCATTATTGGAAATATTGGTTAGAAATATCAAATGTATTATTTGTGAATGTAAATATTTTTTTTTAATTTCCTTAAACAATAGGTTAAAAACACTTGTTAGCATTTTCATATAAATATAATAAATATACCTATAAAAAACAATGACAAGGTATTTTAAGAAGAAAAAGTTCAATTTCTAAACAATTATAGTGTCTCCCAAACTCAAGTTTCCAATCATGGAATGGTTTAATTAGTACAAAAGGTGTTTGGTGGCTAATTAAACCCTTAATGGAGTATCTCACTTTTCCTTCTAGCAATGATCACTCTACTAAAAAAGGAAAATGTCAAGCACATATACTAGAAAATCATCAAAATTGGAATATCTGTTTATTAAAATAGTTTTACACGAACCTAGATTCTCTCTCAGGATATGGGAGTGGAATAAGCATGAAGTTTAAATTATTATGTCGAGAGTATTAATCTTTTTTGGGTAACATTTTTGTATTAATCTTTTTTGCAATATAATACTCAAAATGAATAAGTGTCGAATATTTTTGTGTAACATTATAGAAATCTAATATGAATACTCAAAATGGATAACCTTCAATGGTTTTTTTTATATTCAACCGGCGAAAATATTCCAGAAAAACAAGCCTAAACAAAAAAAAATCATAATAAATTATAATATCTAATTAGAGTGTTATAAGAATAAAGTTGTATACATGAATCTTTTACAACTCATTCTCTGATTATCATATCTATATAGGGTGCCATAAGAATAACTTGTATAGAAAAATCATGATAAATTATAAAGTCCGCTAATTATTATTTGGTGGCCAACATTTTATGATAGACTTTGTATTTTAAACAGCTGTCAAGATATGTTGCTAAGGTTGGATATTAAATAATTTATCCTATAAAAAATGATTCACTTTTTCTTATTCTGAACTCAGTTTTATTCTTTAATTTTTATTGGTAGATTAGTCCTCATTCAAAATATTTTATATATATCTGTCTAAGACTAATTTTACAAACACCGAAAGGATAAAGATGCCTTTCCAAATAATATTTTTTTGACCATGACAATTTGTTTGAGTCAAATATATGTAATATATAGGATTGATTCTCATTAGGAGTTTTTGATATATACAAAACACAAATCCAACATATTCAAATTAACCAATCATTTTGGCATGTTTTCCAAATTATTTTCCCACGACAATTCCAATTTTGATATTTGATTTAAAGACATGGGCATATCTTTTCTTGATAGTGTACACCAAACTATAGTTTGTCAAAATCTGACTTGATTCAAAGACCCGGTTTTGTTGCCAAGGAATTTGTTCAAAAATGATGTCACATTAAATTGGATTAAGATATTTGTACCACCTAATTAATTTGGAGGACATGACAGAGTGGTTTAAGAGATGTCCTCTACCGGTGGGTGCTTGCTAACATCCTCCAAAAATGTGTGAGAATGTTATCTCATTCATTTAAACTACAATTCGCAACAGTAATTTGGAGTTGTATTTTTTAGATCATGTCTTATTTGTTGTTTCGGACAAATAAAAACATATAATATTAATTAAAAAAATTAAACGTCATTATTATTAGACCAAGACAACATATAAACTATAATATGGAACCATCAGATTTTTATTCCATAGTACATCTTTCCCCACAATTGTGTTAGAAGTAACAAAATAACAACCTCAATTTAAAAAGTTAATTACTTTATTTTCCATATTATTTAATTACTTTGTTTTCCATATTATTTAATTACTTTGTCTGAGGAGGATGCTAATAGAAAGTTTTTCTTATTAATTAATGTATTTTTAAATTAAAGATATAAATCTTATATCTTCCGAAACAAAGAGGGAAGCTTTATTACATTAATTTTAAATTAAATAACTAATCAATTTTAATTTATTTGAAAATAATGGGTGATATTCAGATAATTAAAATCTTGCTATTATTATATCCACTTTGTCAAGTAAAGTAGACTCAAAACTAGCCAGAAAAGTCGTTTTTTTCTTTGGATTGTTTACTTGTTATAGATATGATTTTATCTAAGATGGAATACATATTTGTTTTGCATTGATTAAATTCCCTTTTCTCAGAGGTCATTTTCGAAGGAGAAAGAAGTCCCTTCATTAGGACTTAAAATGTGCACCACAGAACATGAAAACATAAAGTAGACAAGGAATGTCATGAACAATGTAACGTGCAATGGAACAACACCTTAGGACTCAACTATTTGATTTTTTTGCCAACACAAATAATAATCTACACATTATCCAAACACCCTCATGGGATGTTTTTGTTTTTGCTGAGGTCTAATACAAACAATATAAACTTTATATAATTCCTCCTTATCCTAATAGTATGATAATGTTTGACTTACAAATGTGGTAGAAGGATATTTGAGATCAAAAGTGGAGCGCATCTTTTATTTTATAATATGTGTCATTTCATATGTCATTAACTGTAATTGGTCAAAAAACACTTAAATAATTATTTTTAATTTAAATCTATTTTTTTAACTAATTACTAGTTATATCACATAGAGTGAAACAATTCATAGGACAAATGATAAGCTCCTAAAAGTATTGCGGTTGGTAAACCTTATGATTGCTAAGTTTGATATGAAGCCTATAGTGTGATTTTTAGCTTTGTGTTGTGGTCCTTAACTTTAAGAACACTAGGCTGAAAATGAGATAGGCGTTCATTGATAGTTCGATTTATAAAGTTCCACTCATTAATGGAATCATGTTAAGATTTAGGTCCCCCAATTTTCGGGTGTTGAATTTGACCCTGCTTGGAGAATATTTGGCAGGATAATCAGAGCACATAGACACAGACAAAAATAGGTTTGGATTAGAGGACTTTAAACCAATTTAGATATAGTTGATCAATGTTAAACTTATCATGACTGACTTAGATCTTGTGGAAATTTGACCAATCATAAAACAGAAAATCAAATCTGAAGTCAAGCAAAACGAACACAAACCCCATGTCACATCATGTTGTATCTTTGATGTAGCTACCATAGACATTTAACATGTCCAACTTCCAAGAGGCACCATTGAACTAGAAACAAATCCTTCTCCAAGATAACACATTCCTCATATTCTGCCACTCCAAATAATCTTAATGTGTAATGCATGCAACAAAGTTGATATCCAAGTAGTATTGCCTAAAGTTGAGTTGTTCCTCCACATCTAAACCCACTAAAAACTTTGTATAAAGAGTAGTCCATTACAACACTTGTAGCTTTCCAACATGTCGCCCAGAAAGAAGGGCAGTCAAATCAAGTCTCTTAAGGATTCCCGACAATTACGGAAAATATATATAAAATTCTCCATACATGTATGACATCTCATACAAATTGGATTTATTGTAATGTTTATTTTGTAATGTAGCTCGCTAAAAGATGAAGTCTCGTGAAATATCAAATCAACACATAAATTTTACTTTCTCTAGAATACTTAAATACCACACCTACTTCCAAACATCACACATATAATCTCCTTCCACCTCGTAGTAGTTAAGCCAAAGCCACCATAACATTATTTTGCAGTATATGCACCCGTTTGATTCTAAATAAATGATACATTGTTTAGTTGAGTGATGAATACACAAAAGGGAGGGACTCCATGTTTTTCACTCAATGCATGAGCTGAACATACTCAATAGTGCGTTTGTCGGTCTGAATGGTGGTTAGAACTTTGAAGCTATGTAGCCCATCTCGCTGCTTGCTCCAGAATTTCAATAAGACCTTTTTCCATTGAGGCCCAATTATTTATGTAGAGACAGCAACAAGTTTTTAAAAAATCACCTCTGATATTTCAATAATTGTGTGGTTAGGTTTAAAATTTTGATTTTATAGGATTTGAATTTTTAACTTCCGGTAAAATCATTTAAAAATAATATAGAATAATCACTATATATATATATATATCTTCAAGTTTTTCAAATGACCACTCACTTCCAAACATGTTTAATGAGAAGTACTTTTCTGTGCCATTATTATTGTAATTTCATATGAATAAATATCATTTTTTTAATACCACACTTGATTAACTTTAAAAAAATTTCTCAGTAAAATCCTTTTCAATCTACTTAAAATATTTTCCAATTTTACATAAACTATTTTCGCATTTTTTTAAAAGAATAATTTTTTTCTAGACCTAGATTAACGAACTTCAATTTATTTCCACCTAAGTCATCAACGTCAAAACTTAGTCTAATTATTTAAGGCCTGATTTGGTTTAGTCTTTAGTTTTATTTAAAAAAATTAAAAATTAAAAATCTATGTATTAACAGTGTAAATTTTTTACTAACTAATATATAAATGATGATGATTTATGACAATATAAAAACACTTAAGTATATCCATATTAAATCTAAAAATTAAACTCAGAGCATGCATGTAACAATGTATATGTGAAATTCCATCTACCCATCACTACTAAATAATCTGAATAAAATTAAAATAAACAAATGAATTTGGCCAATTTTATTTTATTGAAACCAAAACGAAAAAAACCTTAATTTTATATAGAATAAGAAAGTATGTAAGAATAAGGAAGATTAAAGAACCCTTATATATTTTTATTTTTTTACGAAATTAAACAAATATTTTTTGTTAAATATAATTGTTTACTCAAATCATTCGTGAAAGTAGCTCAGCTGAGGTGAAGAGACTTGTACGTATTTCACTGCTACCTAGCATCTAGACTATCATATGTTAGGCATTAATGCCTCTATTAGAATGATCATAATTTACATTTTTCAAGTTATCAAATTCAATCTGTTTAGCCCAATGAAGTAACTATGGATACCCAACTACACTAGCTGTTTTATTCCGTGTGCAACAATAATCAAATGCAGCAGTAGTAGTAATCATCATTATGATATATTTAATTATTTTTCTAAAAACAATTAATACAGAAAGAATAAGATGTATATATTAATAGTAGAAGAGTTACTTTATCATCCACTATTTATCTTTAATTATTATTGACTATTAAATAAAAGTAATAAAAATAGAAGAGAATTATATACTATCTGCGTATAAATATTTACACTATTAATGTATAAATGTTATATCCTTATGATGATCTATGATCTTAGGTTATACTTAACAAAATAAAAATATTTTTATTCTAGTTTTCACTGTGTCATTTTTATTTTCTGTTTTTGTTTTTAAATAAGAATAATTATATGTTATTTTTAGTGAAGATAAAATGAGTAGAAAAATAGATATTGTGGGAATGATATTTGCTATTGTAAAAAAAGTAAATATTGTTATAGGAAGTTATAATAAATTGTAAAGTGTGTAACTCAAAATAATTTTTGGCTATTGTGCCACTCTTCCCAATTCCCAAAACCATCTACTAAACTCACTGCTTTACTCTCTCTACTCTCTCCCATCATTGCTATATAAAGTTATAAACCCCTACAAAGTCTCCTTTTTCATCTTCACCTCTTCTTCTTCCATCGAAGCGCCTCTATTTTCAAACCTCTTTGGTCGATCATGGCAACTCGCCCTCTTAACCCTAACGCTCAACCGTTTTACCCTCCCAATACACTTCATAACCAACATGTTTCTGCTGAATCTACCAACCAAAATATAACGAGGAGTGGAAGGAATAGGGCTAAGTATGAATGGAGGATGAAGGGAACAAGACCAACAACAAGCAAGGGAAAACTTCCATATAATGATGGTTGTGCAACTCGTGGAAATGTGATTCCATTTCCTACAACCATTGAGAAATCCAGCATAACCACTGTTATGATTCGTAATATCCCTAATCAGTTCACGTAACCACACACTCTCTCTCTCTAACCCTCCTTTCATATGCTTTGACATCTTTGTTTTCAATAATGCCACATTAGTCTTACATTCGTGCATGATATACCATTAGTATGTGTCATGTGACTATGTGAGATTTTGCTTAGTAAAGTTCTGAACATGGCTTATCTACTCTTCATAATTCTTAGGTTCTGTGATTTGTTGAAAATACTAGATGAGCACTGTTTCGAGCTAAACAAGAACGCTGAAAATGTTGCTGCTTATTCCAAGTTCGATTTCCTCTATTTGCCTATGGACTTCAGGTTGAAATTTTAGGAACCATTTTTTCCTTTGATTTACTCTGATTTGTCTAATAATCATTTATTTGGTTCATATTATATCAGAAAACATGCGATAGAGAAAAAGTTATCCAATTTGGGATATGCCTTTGTGAACTTCACCTCTCCCTCTGCTGCATTTAAATTCTATATGCGATTTAATGGTTTTGTTTGGAACGTCACCACAAACCGCAAAACATGTGAGATAAACGCAGCACAATATCAGGTTTTGCTCCCATATCATGTACTTGTTCATAATTTTTCCTAACATTGTCATCAAAAAATGTGGTTCACATAACTTCCGTTTTCCCAATTTTATCTCCTTTGATTCTGTTATTGGTGTGAAATAATCAGGGTGTAGAGGCTTTGATACGAAAATTCCGTGAAAAAGTATTCCGTTGCAAGCGAAGTGATTTTCTTCCTTTCGTGTTCTGGGAACATCGTGACGGATTCAATTCCCAAGTGGTGGGAACCACCGTGGGAAAACATATCTGGGGTTTGCCTCGAAGAACCTGAAGGTGTTTGGTTTTTCTTGGTTCAGATCTTCATCTTTGAAGTGGTGATTGATAATGTAGTATACATTAGTAAGCTTAGGTTTCTTTCTTTCCAAGTGTACTGTAAAAATAATTATTAGGGTTCTTAGCTTTATGTTTAGAGATACCTTCTCGTGTTTTCATTCTCTCCCTAGAACTGATTAATACTATCTGGGGTGAATTGGAAACATGGGTTTGGGAATTGCTCCATAGAATGACTTTGATGGATTTATAATCCCTTAGATATTACCACGGTTAATCATTTAGTGTTTGCATTTGCTTCTTAATGTTAGATATCATGGTGGCTTAGGGTTCTTTAGTTCATGTTATGATGTTCAGCTATTTCACGTGTTTGATATTTTTTTCCTTGAAAAGTTATTAAACATTTAAGGTTGATAAGAATGTACTCGGTATTTATATAAGGTTCTTTGAATAGATCTTTTTAATCACCGTTTTAGTTCATTATTTTAGTTTTAATATCGCTCCACATGTTTAGTCACATCAGTATCCTAAACTGGAATTAAAATGAAAACAAAAAAGTAGTGTGAAAATCTCAATTCAGCATATTTTAATGAAAAACATTCAATTTCTTTTTAAGCACAGTTTACCTTATCTCTAATTTCTACTGGTCCACCAGTTTTAAGAATGCTAGTTAAGTTTTTTGAAGAATACTTTAGTTTTCGTAATGATTTATATGATGGTTGTATTGTAGAACTTTCAGAACATAATTTGCATGTGACGACAAATTTACTCAAATTTTGTTGAGATTTGTGTTCTTAATTGTGTTTGTTTCTCAATATCCATTTTAATTTGTGTTGTTAGACATGGTAGAGCTAGAAGAAATAATTGAAATTAAATGAAAAGAATATTTAGTGGTTGAAGGCATAATAGGAGAGGAAAGGTCAATTAATACGTCGACGGATATTGAGTGCAAAGTAGTAAAAATATTAACCCATCTTTAATTTTAATTTATGAATATAATTTTCTTGCTTTACATGAGCGAAGAGCCCTAGACAATGTCGTAGTTGTAACGTTTTTCAATTTATTTTAATTTGATGTATTTAGTGACGAGTAATATAATGGCAATACATGATTGCACCAACAACGATCCTCCATTTCTGTTTATGTTTTTGTTTTAAAAGCAAAGTTCTTCGATAGAGATCTAGTTGAGTGTGATTGATTTTGATAGAGACTTTTTGCTTTTTTGCCTTTTCTTTTGAACAGGCAAACTTTTATTTTGGGGAAATGGTCGATATTAAAATTAAACTGAAACAAAATCCTTGGAAGTGTTCAAAAAATCCCAAGAAGATAAACCCCTCTCCTTTTTATAGGAATATAAAATATACTTAGCAAATTATTTTAATTTTTATCTTTAAGTAGTTATGCATGCACTTTATCACAACTGATTTTATTTTTAATATGTGCAATTAGGGACAGCCAACTCGATCGACATGTCTTTAAAACACGATTCATTATTTATTTTGATAAACTTGGTTTCTTAATTAATAATTCCTTGTGTTGTAGAGAATAAAGTAAGAATAAAGAAATATGTAAGAGAGAATGAAGATAGAAAAAAATATGAGAAATAGAATGAGTTTTAATGTTGTTTGGTTATATATAAAAGAAAGCGAAAGAAATGATTTTTTATCTTCACTCTTCCCCGACAAGAATCCGTTGTCCCAAATTATTTCCTAAACTATATCCTATATATATGAAAACATGTCATGTCAATTAAGAAATTAAATATTAATTATTATTTTTCTCAATATCATTGGTCTGAAACATGATTAAGAATACAGTTTGTAACAACATATTCTAGTCTCATTTCCCCTCTCATTTTCACCTCACTTTAGAGGAGAAAGAAATCTCATAAACCTCACTCCATTCTCATTCTTTCCCCTAAACCAAAGGAGAGAAAAACCCTATTTCTCTTTTACTTTTCCTTTCTCATTCTATTTCTCTTCTATTTACACTCTACCAAACAAAGGCTAAATGAGTTGTAGTTAAAGAAGTTAAACTTGAACCCCATCCACTTCTGAGTTATTAGTTGAATCAATTGTATACACAACAGTGAATAAAGCAAGCATTTCTCACATAAGAATTAAGACTAAATTAAGCATTATCATACAATTGTAGATTCAAAGCATTTCTCACATAAAAATTATGAAAAACATTAGCATACAATTGTAGATTAAAAGCGTTTCTCACATAAAATTATGATTAAAGTAAAAGCATTATCATAGAACTGCAGACAAATAAGATTAAAAGTTTGTTAAGTTGATAATCATATAATTATTTAAAAATAAGATATAATGATAAATTAGTTATTTTTATTTTTCATATTAAAATTTGTTCTTATTTGAATTACTTATATCTATAGATAATTTTCATTTCCACTTTAATTCACAACTATATTCAATATTAATATTCAAAAACTATCTCAAATGTTTTACTTCTTAACATAAAGTTTTATTTTTTATTTTTTTAAATTAAGTAAATCACATAACTTAGGTATCTTATTTATAATGTATTATCACTAGTGTTAATAGATACTTTAATATATATGCTCGCATTCTTATTTTATAATATTAAGTATTTAATTTTTGTATATTCAATCATAGAGAATTTAGAATGTTTTCTTTCTTTGTGTATACTATACTTTCTACTATATATTTTAGTAAATCTCATTTTAATCTCTCATATTTTTTAATCTTATTAGTTTGGTTCTTTAAAAATTGAGAAATTCTAAATGATATTAAAAAAATTAAAGATTGGTCAAATTTGTTATTTTTAGCATGACTTAAAAGAGTAATTTGAGTTTTTCAATTTTAAGAGACTAAATTGGTAAGGTAGAAAAATAAGAAGTACTGGAATAAATATTTACTTTTTTAGAATATACAATGTTATATAGTTTTCTGTATAAATTAATGTTGGACCGGACTGCTACCGGGGAGCCTCCAACCACCGGGGAGTTCCATTGTTACATGGGCATGGGAAGAGTGAAGAGTCACAAGTAAGACACCACGTCTTTAACCAAAACCTTAAGGCATTAGTTCCATGGGTCTTTCCTTCTTATAAAGGCTTTCACTCCTCCCTACATATCCAATGTGGGACTTCACACTCACACTTGAATAAACCCAACAATCTCCCCCTCAAGTGTGGGTACCACACACTTTCTGGTCCGCTCCCCCTTGAGTCCACCATGTCCCAGCCGAACCATCGGCTCTGATACCACTTGTTGGACCGGACTGCTACCGGGGAGCCTCCAACCACCGGGGAGTTCCATTGTTACATGGGCATGGGAAGAGTGAAGAGTCACAAGTAAGACACCACGTCTTTAACCAAAACCTTAAGGCATTAGTTCCATGGGTCTTTCCTTCTTATAAAGGCTTTCACTCCTCCCTACATATCCAATGTGGGACTTCACACTCACACTTGAATAAACCCAACAATCTCCCCCTCAAGTGTGGGTACCACACACTTTCTGGTCCGCTCCCCCTTGAGTCCACCATGTCCCAGCCGAACCATCGGCTCTGATACCACTTGTTGGACCGGACTGCTACCGGGGAGCCTCCAACCACCGGGGAGTTCCATTGTTACATGGGCATGGGAAGAGTGAAGAGTCACAAGTAAGACACCACGTCTTTAACCAAAACCTTAAGGCATTAGTTCCATGGGTCTTTCCTTCTTATAAAGGCTTTCACTCCTCCCTACATATCCAATGTGGGACTTCACACTTGAATAAACCCAACAATTAAAAAAATATTAATGACAAAACAAGAACGTAAAACTAAGTTGATATATTTTTTATAGATAGTATAGATATAAATGTAGATATGTAACTTAAAAGTTTAATATCTATGCATAAATAATATAAATATTTACACGATTAATATATTGTATCAATTTTTTTTTTTTAATTTAATGATTAATATTTACTGTTTTGTTCATAATTTGAAGCTACGGAGAAGTGATGGAGGAAGGGGTTTAGGTTGAAGTGAGAATACGCCGCCAGAGAGCAGGTAGGTGCAGAGAAAGTGTACCTTTTGTCTTGCAACAAATAAAATCTATAATCATCATCATATTTTTATTGGGAAATGGTGAGTTAGACAACCCTCTGCCACTACTTTCCTTCTATTCTTATCACTAACAACAAACCATACCCCATTTATCGTTTCCCTTTTGCCTCCTCTCTTCTAGCACTCCTATATATTTTTTACTTTCTCATCTCTAATTTTTACTCTTTCTACTAAATTATTCTATCAAGTTTCACATTATAACAAATAATTTGAGAGAATTAAATTATCATATCATAGTATATGTTACCTTTTGTGAATATAAAAATTAGTAAAATAATATAATAGAAGAATATATCATTTTTTATTCGATAACTCTTCCCGATTGTACTCACAAAAGCCCTTTACGGCTTCAATCCCCAAATAGAAGCAATCACTCTAGGAAAGTATGTAAGGGCCCCAGAAAAAACCATTAGAAGCTGTCTTTGTTTATACAAACCCTACGAACATAGCCCAATCCATTCCCTACATTTTTTCTAGGTTCGGCTTCTTCTTGGTCTTGGAATTGATAAATCAATAGCTGGTTTTTAAGTCTAGGATAGTGTGTTAATCATTTCTCCTCGTTTTTCTCACTCAGGTTTCTTTCTCTCAATTTAGGGCTACAATGTGCACTAACTATAACCATTCTACAGTGTGTCTCTAACTTAACTGTGATTTTTGGAAGGTTGATATTTTTTGTGTGTAATTTTTGTTTCATGTTTTAAAAATTCAAATATAAAATATATTTATTTATTTTAATAATGCCCTTTTTATCAATTTGTCACATCCATTTTTTATCTCCCTACATTTGTTACTCCTACTGCATACACCAAAGCAAAATTATAAAGCTCATTGCGAATTTATCATGGTGAGAAATTAAGGTGGTTAATTTTGAGAAGTATCATTAGATTAAAAGGAGCATTTTAGTCCTATCAAATTTCAATATTGTTATATTACATTTCTATATATATATATATATATATATATATATATATATATATGATTAAATGAAAATACTTAATCATTTTAAACCTTTTAATTGGAGATAAAAAAAAATATAATTTTACTACTTTTAAAAAGTATTGGACTTTAACTTCTAAAGTCCACATCTATTACTCTCTTAATTTCTATTATTTTGATGTTTAAGGTAAAAAATCATTAAATGATATAAAATTTAATACAATTTTACTTTAATAGCCTATCTAAATCGGAAACTACATTAAAGAAAAATTAGAAATAATAAGTGAAGGAAACACCTAAACTATATACATATTAAATCTCTTGATTATATGTAAGCTTCCAAATTGACATAACACTAACTTTCAAGAAATGCTAACATAATTATTCTGTTAAATCATTGAAGTGATACTATAAGTGAATTGCTCAACATTCTTGCAAAGTTTTCCTCACACACTCAATTTTATTGGAAACACGTTGTTATGCCAAATGTGTATAATGCATCTCTAGCAGATTATTAGCTTTAATTATTTCTGTTTTGGACGTTAGAATAATTCAGTAGTCCTATTGATTTACAGAAGTGTGGTTTGGATCCGTAAGGTGGAAATGAAGCTGCAAGAGATAATTTGAAAAAAAAATCATTTGCTTTGATTGAGCGAAAAAATTGAGAAAAGATAAAGAGATGAGAGATAATAAAGAGAAAAGACTATATCTTTATATTATTTGACATGACTGAAATGAAATTTAAGATAAAAAATATTTTCTTCCATATTTATCTTGTTTGGTTAAATACAAAATATGAGGAAACTTTTATATTTAAAAAGACTAAAACATGCTTAAAGATAGAATAAAAGGTGTTAATAAAAGTATTATAAATATCTATTATCATATATAGGCCTATGGGTCTCCAATATGAATCTTATTTTTTACAACAAACCCTTTTCCATTTATAAGGCATAAATGAAATCCAATCATTTAGGAATTGCAATGTGATATATTAACAATGATGAAATAATTGGTAGAAACATGTAATTGAAAACTTCTTCTCCAATAGTTTGATGATGAACTTTTCATATCACTATAGAGATTAAATAATTTCAACAAAGAATGTTATGATGGACACAACCTCACGAATGATTTTCTCTCACACACTTAAGGAAGTACTACGCATGATATTGTAATAAACAATAGTCATTCAACAACACAATTTTGAACAATACTGTTAAAAATGAGGCGGAAGAACATAAACAACGCATAATAAAGCATGCGCTGTCAATTTGTGTAACTTCAACAACGCATTCTTGACAATACGCTGTTGAACATCAGTGACGTTAGCGCTGACTTGAATGATTTATTTTTAACAGCGCATTTGATAGTGCAACAATGCATATTTAAGCCAACATTGTTGAAGATGATATAGTAATCGCGCTTGTTTAATTATGCGCTGTTAATGTTTAACGACTTTTCAAGCGTCCGAGAAATTAATGGTAGAGTAGTAATGCGTCTCTTCGTTTGTTGAAATAGTAATGATTGAGTGATTATGCGTTTCTTGAATGTTGAAATATTAATGGTTGAGTTGTTATCTGTTTCTTGGTTGTTAAAATATTAAGGGTTGAGTGGTTATACATCTCTACGTTTGTTGAAATATTAATAATTGCTCATCTATAAATATTGTGGTTCACTCAATGTTTTAATTCATCAGTAAGCTAAAAGCCTAAGAGTATGTGTTTCTATAAGAGTATGTTCATGAAGATAGGAGGAAAAAAACACAAAGTAGTAAAAAAGATAGCAAACTTCAAAGAGTGAAAAGAGAAAAAACACCCAGATTTGTATAAAGGAGTCGAGGACAAAATTGTGTTTCTGTTTCAGAAGGAAGGTGATTGTCATACAAGATTTGCGTGAGATGAAGATTTGCAATTGAAAGTAAATAAAAGGAAAATGGGAATAAATTATTTAGTTCATTGAGCTCTTTCAATTTTTATTGATCTCTTCCAATTATTTTTCTTCATCATCTCCAACAATTCATTGAGTTCATTGATTTACTTCATGTCAAAATGACCTAGATTTTAAAAGAAAATCAATGAACTGTTATACAAGATTTGTGTAGATGAGTCGAGGAAAAAATTGTGGAAAAGTTATTTTCTCTTCTACCAAATCATTTAGTTCATTATATTCGCATATACCAAATCATTTAGTTCATTATAATGTATTTTGCCTCTCTTGATGAATAATAAAACAATTATTTTGGATGTTAATTTCTGTTTTTTGTTAATTATTTGGGTGATTATTCTTTTTAATACTTTTGCACTGTTCCTTATTAATAAACACAATAAACAAATTATCAATACTTAATAAATACAGAAACAAATTAACAAAATGTAATGCTTAATATTTTATTCAGTTTCGTATTAATAAACACAATTATATAGTAATAATCTACTTCATGACAACTTCATGTTAATTTAAGTAAATTCATGTTGTATAAATATTTTACATTTATGTAAAATGTTAATTTAAAAACGCATAACTACGAATACGCTGTTAATTTGAAAAATGTTATATTCAACAACGCATAATTCAGATAGCGTTGTCATTTAGATTATAATCAACACCGCTATATCTCAATAGCACTGTTGATGTGTTAATGAAAATAAGTAGTAAAGAGCTGGGTACGCAACAACATTGTTGAAGATGTTAATACAACAACGCTATGTTAAATATGCGCTATGAAAGAGGTCGTATTTATAAAATGAGTAGTGTACAGTTGGATACACAACAACATCGCCATCGTTAATATGTGTTGTTTAAAATGTCAATACAATAATGCTACCGCTAATATGCGTTATTGGAGAGGTCAACACAATAATGCTACTGTTAATATGCGTTGTTAAATGGTTATTACAGTTTAAATATCTAAAACATGAATTGTTTCCTCTATGCTCTCAAACTTACTCGAAAAGAAATCGTCACACTCTCAGCAAGTCCTCATACTCTCATAAACCCTCATACTATCATAAACTGAAAACGCTTCACCAATAACTTCCCAAAGTGGCGATCATGTATCTCACAGTGGTGACAAAGCTACACCGAATCCATAAAGCTACACCGAATCCATAAAGCTACACCGAATCCACAAGACAAACAAATCGTTTATCAAAAACGACCTCCACGTGGAATGACTTCCATGAAGAATGTCATTCGGTCAAGAAGTAAAGATGTGAAGATAAAAGTTCAATGGAACTCTAAAAGCCAACCATTAAACTCGAAGGGTGGCAATGCATTAGTAAGCTACGTTGGTGTTGTTGTTAGGTGGAATGTGAAGCTAACCTTCAATAGATGGAGTGATATAGGGAATGTCGTGAAAGAGCGTATTTGGAATGAAATAACAGTAAGTTTATGTTTTCAGGTTTTGTGTTTTCATGCAATGTACGTATATGTGTTATGTTTTCATGCAATGTACGTAGAATGCAATATATAACGTATATGTGTTTTTCATGTTGGTGAAGAATATAAGAATTATATCCTTAAATCGGCTGACAAGACTCTCCGACAATTCCAAACTGATGTCAGAAAATTAATCAGAGATGCTGATGGCAATGTCAACCTAAAACCTCCAACTAAATATGCAAATGTCGTTGATGAAGAGGATTGGAAGACTTTTGTCACCCTATAAAAAAAAGACGAGTCTTTCTTGGTAAAATTATATTCTTTATATTGACTTTTGTATATATGTTTTTGTATATGATTGTTGATACTAATATTGTTTATTATTTCAGAAATTAAGTAATGAAAACCGCAAAAGGGCATCCAAGCTTTTATATCCATATTGAGCTTCTCGAGCGGGTATAGAGGAATTGAGGAAAGAATTGTAAGTGTTGTTAATTTGTACATTATTGGTTATGTTTTGTATGCATATAATTTTAATTACATTATTATTGGTTATATTTTGTTAGTTAGAGAATAAAAGCGATACATCAATGACTCCACATGGATTAGAACTCGATGTTCTATGGGTGGATGCCTGTAAGAAAAAGGACGATGTCATCGACAATGAGGAAGTTCAAGAAGCGACAAGATGTGCTGTAAGTGTCCATATTTTTTAATTATACTTAATTTCCATACTTTATTTATCAAAATGTAATTAATTAACATTATGTTTTTTCTTGATTTGTCAGGTTGCCCTAAAAGAAAAGGAAACAAACCCGGATAGTCGCATAATACTTGACAAGGCATTAGGATTGTCTATCTACTCTCACCGTATCTGAGGTGCAGGATTTGGGGTTAGCCAGCGGATATTTATACCCCATCCAAAGCGTGCAACCAAAGCTCAAATGAGTCAGGTTTAAAATTAACTAGATGGTCTCATGCAACGGTCCAATGAATTTGAGCAATCAATGAAGGCGAAGGAAGTTGAGTGGCAACGACTAACTAGTAATGCTGTCATTGTTCCTTCAACCGTCAATGAAGTAATTCCTTGTTGAAGTTGTGGTTTGGCCAGTAGACCTTGTTGAAGTAATTTCTCCTAAGGTATGATTTTTCACCTTACGCTCACTCAAATTATATATATTGATCTATAATTGATATGTTTTTATTGAATATTTCCGGAAAATGTACATTCCACCCCAGTAGCACCCAAAGGCAAAGCCATCTTCTGGGGATGTGAGCTCAAAGTCATCTACTGGGGGATGTGAGCTCCAAGAAGACTACCAATTATTGTACTCCGTTGATGGAATATGTACAGAAGATTGGAGATGATATGATAATTATATCAATTCCCAAGGAAGTCTACAGGGATAATGTTGATGAATACGTTGGCATGAGTGAAGTCCGAGATGTATATAAACGTGATTGTATAGGTGCAACTGTTGTATGTATATATATGAGGTAAATTATGTTTTCTTAACTTCTCACTTTTGCATGACGGTATGTTATAATTAACTAACATTTGTGTTATATATATTAGGTACTTGTATGAAATTTTTATTAAGGTAAATAAGAAAAATGTGATGTTCATATCCCCACATCTTACTGTTTTGATGTCACACGAAAAAAATGAGATTGGGAAAAAAACAGAACGAATTACAGATAATCTCATTCATCATAAAGAAAATGCAGATTTATTTCTTGCACCTTTTAATACCGAGTGGGCATTTTGTAATTGTCTTTTATATTTCTTTCTTTAGTATGTTTGTTGTGCTTAACATTTCCTAACCATGTACATATGTTTTGTTAGACAACATTGGGTTTTGGTTGCCATCAATCGGGTCAATGAAGAAATATACTACTTTGACCCATTAGCACGTGGTGATATGAACAACTATGTCGTTATGAAAGAGATATATTCTAAGTAAGTGGACTACTCATTTAAACTTTTAGTTACACTTTCACTTTCCTAGTTGTTTATTAATTAAATACATTTTCTATTGTTTAGTGTGGTGAAAGTTTACAAATTGAATAATCGTGGTAGAAACAAGTTAACAAATCTCAACAAAATCAAGTGGACTCGTATACAGGTATTGCCACAAATCATCTCAAACAATTATATGTGTAATGGTCAACTAATGTTATGTTTATATGTTTACTTCATTTTAATTGTAGACCACTTGCCAAACAAACGAGGTAGATTGCAGCTATTACGTGCTGAAATTCATGAAGGAGATCATTCAGCATTGACCAACTAATGAAATCAAGTTTGTTGGCAAATCATATATAGATGACCAAGTCAACCAGATTAGAGAACAATGGTCAAAGTTTGTACTTAGTTTAGTTATGCACAGATTGTAGCTTAGGGAATTCAATTAATATTCAATGTAATGTATATGATTTGGTCTATGTAATATATGTTTATGTAAATAGTGTAATTAATGTTCAATAAATAAATTCAGTTGAAATTCAGTTGTGTTGATATAGTTGCCATTTGGTGTTTTTATATGCATTCATTTTGTTGTTATGTTCTGTTTCTGTATGCATCAGGATATTTTATGTTATGTGCGTAACTTCGTAAAAGTAGGAATAATGGTCTTCGACAACGCTTTTGTATTATTGCACTCTTGTTATACCCATACAACATCGCTTTTTTAACAATGCGTTGTTGATTACGTTGAATTCAACAGCGTATTCTCAAAAAAGCGATGTTGCTTTCGTTGAATTCAACATCGTATGAACAAAAAACAATGTTGAATACTTATCTCTCATTCATTCTCTTTTAGCTTTACAACAATGCATACGGTAAGAAGCGTTGTCGATATGATCAAAATTATTTCATATGCACTTAATCGCTTAACACATAGCTTAATCGATTAATTGTTTGAATGTTATTTATTGTTCTATATATTTAATTAGTTGTCATTAATCGAATGTCATAACGCAATTACTATTTTGAATTTCATTAAAAAAATGAATTAGTAAAAAAATTATTATATCTTTCATATCGTTTCCTTAAGATTGCATTGTGGAACACTTAACTTCATATTTGAATGGAGAGTTTTTCCACAGCGTTGCCTATAGGTTGTGCTGTTGATTATATATCATTGATAGCAACATCATAATTATGCGCTGTTGAAGATACTATCAGACCCTCAAAAATTAAAATTGTAATACCTCAGTCCTGACATGTGACCTCCCAGGCCCATGAATACACTGAGTGTGTCACACACCAGCTTAAATACTCCTGCAGTATTTTATTCCCTACAAAGGGGAGCCTCCCGCGACTCCAACCAATGACCTCAGGGATAAATAATCATTATTCACATGAGTCGCTACCACCAACTTAAATACCCCTGCAGTATTTTATTCCCCACAAAGGGGAGCCTCCTGCGACTCGAACCCATGACCTCATGGATAAATAGTCATCATTAGCAGCGAAACACATTTACCCTCAAAATCGACCTCGAAAATCATTCAACCTCAAAATCATTCACTCATTCAACACCGAAAATCATTCCCTCATTCAACACGAAAATCATTCAACACCGATTTCAAAAATCCTTCACTCGTTTAACCTCAAAATCATCATTCACACATTCAACACCGAATTGAAAATGAGTTTTTATTATAGTTATTTGTCTTTTTAAGTACATTATATTTAGCTTGTATTGAGTTATAAATATTTTTCTTATAAAAATGTGAAAGTGATTTAACTCATTTATCTTGTATTGAGTTGGGGTTTCTGACTCATTTAGATTACATTATGAGTTAGGGTTTCGATCATAATAATTCATTTGCTCTGCTTGGTGAGCTTAACTCTAAGCTTTAGGGATTTACGCTCATTATATTTTTGTTAATAGAAAATGGATGAGTGTCAATCGATTGAAGAAAGAGTATGAAGAATGAGTGAAACCATTTAATAGAATTGTATGTCCTTGCTTAAGATGTTGTTACTCAAACCGAATTACTCCAAATGAGTTAAAAGGTCATTCAGTGTGTCATAGTATTGATCAATGTTACCCATGTTGGACAAGACATGGTGAGACGAGAGATGTTATGGATTGTGATGATGAGATGCATATGAAAGACAACTACACAAATGCATATGAAGACGATCATTTTGAGGAAATGACAAACATTGTCGAAGAGGATCTTCAGGATTATCCTGAGATGTTTCAGCGGTTGATAAGTGGTGCTGAGAAATCATTATATGATGTATGTACTAAATTCACAAGATTGACACCGGTGTCAAGGTTGTATAAGTTGAAATCTGTTAATGGATGGACCGATAGGAGTTTCAACGACTTGCTTGCACCTCTGAAGGATATATTGCCGGAAGATAATGTGCTCCATTCTCGAACCTATGATGCAAAACAAATGTTACGCTCCATAGGCATAGACTACACTAAGATACATGCTTGTGAAAATGATTGCATCTTATTTTTTAATGAGTAATCTTATTTTTTTAATGAGTATGTTTCATTATAGTTTTGTCCTAAATGTAATGCATCACGATATAAGAAGGAAGACTCAATTCCCAAAAAAGTTGTATGGTATTTTCCCATCAAAGCAAGATTCAAGCATATGTTTAGCAATGCCAAAGATGTAAAGAAGTTGGGATGGCATGATGAAGAAATAAGTAAAGATGGCAAGCTTCGACATCCTGCATATTCTCCTCAATGGAGAAAAATTGATCACGACTATCCTAGTTTTGGCCAATAATCAAGAAATCTACGCCTGGCATTGCCAACAGATGGAATTAACCCACATAGTGTAAAGTTGCTTCCACAGTACATAGCCAGTGATGTTGGTGATATACAACCTACCTCATTCTCTATGCATAATATCTATGTTAATTTCTGGACCTAAACAACCAGGAAATGACATAGACATATATTTGACTTTATTAATTGAAGACTTGAAGCAAATGTGGGAGACATTCATAAATGTATATGATGTGTGAATGGAAGAAAGCTTCAACTTGAGGGTTTTGTTGTTCGATACAATCAGTGATTTCCATGTATATGGTAATCTATCTAGATATAGTACAAAAAGACATTTTGCATGTCCTGTATGTGAAGACAATACTCATTCAATGAGGTTGGAACACTATAAGAAAAATGTCTTTCATGACCATCGTAGATTTTTGCCTTCAGATCATCACTATCAACGATGGAGAAAAGCATTTGATGAAAACAATGAAGAAGGTCGTGCTACTTTGTCGTTGACAGGTGACCAATTATTTCAAAAGCTAAAGGGTTTGAATACTAACTTTGATAAACCTTTTGCAAAAGAAATTGTTAGAAGTAGGTGGAAGAAAAGGTCAATCTTCTTTGAATTGCCATATTAGAGTTCATTATATGTAAGACATTTCCGCAATGTTATGCATTTGGAAAAAATGTGTTTGAAAGTCTCATTGGTATCTTACTCAATATCCCTAGTAAGACCAAAGATGACTTGAATGCAAGGTTGGACTTGGTTAGTATGAGAAAAAGAAAGGAAGTGGGGCCGATGATGAAGGGAAAACGTACATTTCTACCTCCGGCAGCTTATACTTTGTCGAGGAAGGAGAAAATGGAATTTTTGTAAATTTATTCATGGTGTTAAAGTTCTAGAAGGGTACTCTTCCAACATTCAGAACCTCGTATCAATGAAAGACCTCAAGTTAAAAGATCTTAAGTCTCATGATTGTCATGTACTTATAGAACATTTCTTGCCTATTGGAATACGGTCAATTCTACCCAAAAGAGTTGGAGGAACCATAACTAGGTTATACTTCTTCTTCAAGGCAATTTGTAGCAAAGTGATTGACCTTGAGAAATTACCTACATTGCAAAGACAAATTATTTTGACTTTGTATGAGTTTGAAATGTATTTCCCACATTCTTTTTTGACATAATGGTTCATCTAAGCATTCATCTTGTTCGAGAGACACAACTATGTGGCCCTTCCTATATAAGATGGATGTACCCCTTTGAGCGTTATATGAACACATCAAAAAGGTATGTGAATACCCGATCAAGACCAGAGGGGTGTATTGTCAAGCGATATGTTGTTGAAGAAACTTTGATTTTTGTACCAGATACCTTACCGCTGGTGTTTTCATGGACATTCCAAAGCCTCGATATGCAAAAAAAAAACATTTGATGAACGTATTACTGGGAATGAAATATTGACTATAATAAGAACCGAATTTGAGCAAGCGCACTTATATGTTTTACATAATGCCGACGAGGTTAAGCCATATGTCGAAACACACAAGGAGATGCTAAGGAAGTGTTACCCAAGTAAGAATGAAAGTTGGATTTCCAAAGAGCATAATTGGTGTTTCATAAAGTGGCTAAAAAATCACATTAATGAGGATTTGAATATAAATGCACATTCGGTTTCCAAAATATTGAAATTGAAATGGGTAGCCAATGATCCAAGCATTCATGTCTTATCCTACACTGGTTACCTGATTAATGAGTTCACAATTTATACGAAAAAACAAGATGATCAAAGTAAAATGCAAAATAGTGGTGTGACTCTTATTGCTCAAACTTGACACATGTCAAGTGCAGAAAATAGAAACTCAATATATGCGAACATGTCATACTTTAGAGTGATTGAAAGCATATGGGAAATAGATTACACAATGTTTAGGATGTCAATTTTTTATTGTATGTGAGTTGATAACAATAATGGTCTCCGAGTTGATGAGTTGGGGTTCATGCAAGTGGATATTAATATGTGAAGATATAAAGATGAACTATTTATTCTAGCATCACAAGCTCAACAAGTATTCTATGGTAGTGATTCAACTGATATAAAATGGTTCATTGTTCTTTTAACTAACAAAATAATCGTCAATAATATTGATGACCAAGAATATAAAGATATTGATAAAGATGATCTTTTTTTGGGAAATATCAGTCGCGTGAGAGCGGACCAACTACGGATAATAATTTATATTCAAGAGATGATCACGATGAAGGGCTTTGGGTAAATCAATATGCTCCTCCAGACAAGGATGACCCTAAAAGACAAAAACAATGAAAGAAGAGGAAAAAATAGGTGCAAGTAGTTTTTGTATTATTTTGATTTTTTGTAATTTGTATAATATTGTTTCTTTGTAATTTGTGTACTTTTTTTATCTGTAATTATGTACTCTGTCAAAACATAATTGGCATGATATTCATTGTTTATGGCATGTATTAATGTGTTTGTGTTGTTGAGAATGTATAAATGTTTGTGTTGTTGAGAATGTATGTTCTACTAATAAATGTATATACAAATATTAATTTATACAAATCAATAGCGAATTGTAGGGAAAGTCCTGGCATGTGCTGTAGTTAAAGGATAACTACAACAACCCTTTTTACAGAAAGAGTTGTGGTACATTATTAATATAACAGCGATATGCATGTGATGCATTGTTGTATTAAGGTGTTGTTTGAAAAGATTTATGAATAATACAACAACATTTTTATGTTAGTGCGCTATTAAATATATGAACTTTAACAGCGCAACAATAAGCGTTGTTAATAAGACCTATAAAATGTGTTGCTTATGTAAGACCCACATGACATTGCTTTGTGGACGAGGTGTTGTTGTATTGATGCACTAAATGACAGTGCTTTTTATTTGTTGTTTTGCGGTATATAATCAATACAACAACATTTGTGAAGCGCTGTTAATGATGACCGTATATTACTGCAGTCAAACAAAAAACGCATGAAAATACTATTATACATCTAAAATAAGCATAATTGAATGACAACTCCGTTGAAGTAAAGTAAGAGAAGAGAATGTTACAATTCTATCATTCACTTTCAACTTTTAGGATGGAAACAAGGAACTAATGTTTGTGATGTTGGATTACTATAATTTCTAATTGTACTGGCTTAGTAGTACAAAGTAGTAGTCATGTTAATTATTCATGTGCTTGTTGTCTATGTACTTTTTGTGGGGATTGTCGTGAATATCAGAATATGTACTTATCTCAACTCTCCAAAATCATATTGTGCTCTTTTTTCCCTCAAAAAATATTTGCAAGTGAATGAGTTCAATCAAAAGTTCAGCTGAGCAAGTATGAAATCAATTTTAGTGAAGACTTAGAGTAACTTTTAGATATTGTTATATATATATATATACTGCTCACAAAATTAAGGATATAAGTTTAAAAAGAAGAATAAATAAAAATAAATTAGAAAACAATTAAACTCGGTTTGAATAAGATCAAACACGATTATGGTTATCGATTATGTTAATTATTTCCCTCAGCTAAATTAGTAAGTACTCGCAAAATAACATTCAAATATTTATATGCATTGTATATATATACATAATTAATAACAACTATCAAATATCTAAAAGGAAATCATAATTGATATCCAACAATTATCAAAATCTTAAAAAACATAATATATA
>NC_032017.1:18368320-18584181 GCF_001865875.1 Lupinus angustifolius
TATATATATATATACTAATTTAAATATTTATACACGGTCAATGTATCATATACTATATAAATATTGATTAGTAAGATAGGGCAACAAACCGAACCATACGATGATACGGGTCGAGTACAAAAACAATTAAGTATCTGGACTTTGTAGTCGAACAAAATAATGTTTCATTATATTAAATAAGTACAAATATAATCTGGTTAAATCTAAAATATGGTATCAACATTAACAAAGTCGTCTCTATACCCGGCTCAAAGTAAACTTGAAGTTGGGTCAAACATACAGTACACAAATCAACTTTGAAAACAAACCGAAGGAGTAGAGAATGAACATTGGGCCCTCATTTGGATTGGACCTAAACACAAAAACACTCAGGTTTAGATGAGAACTCAAACAAATCAAAGGAGTACATAGTAATAGTATACAACAAAAATTTTAGTGAAGAGATTGATCATGTGGTATAAGGCTCTACTAAATATCAAAATAACAAAAATGTCAAGTGTTCAATTTATGTGAGCGACATTTATTGAGAGAACATATACATATATAAAAAAAGATTAATTCCTTACAAAAAATAAGATGATACCCTCAAAAGTACAAAAAATGAATATACAAAAAATACCATGATTGAGGTGGTGATCATCATCTCTATTTTGAATAATTGACAACTCAATCAATCAACAAAACTAAGCCACACACAGGTTTCATATAATTATATTTATTTTTATATTAAATCATGATATATAATAAAAGTATAAATCAGTTTATACCCAAATTAAGTTATATTGATTATGATAAATTTCACTTATATAATATTAATGATTATATTAATATAGAATAATAGTTTTTTGGTAAATAATATAACTTAATATGTAACTACGTTAGACTTATAAACATTTTATATGTCATAAAGTTTAACATATTCAGCTAGATCAATGTTGTTTGGACTAGAGTAAGTGGTGTAACTGATTCGAGTACATACTGGATATCAATCTGCTTTAAATCCTGGAAATTCAGCTGAACAGTTTAGAATTACTTTTAAACTAGTCGGACATTTTAGATATTACTTTTAAACCACTTCAAATTATTTATTATTAACTTCTAATTGACTGTTTTGCTAATATTAAAAAAGAACAAATGTGTTAAAATAAACTATAAATCAATAAACTATAAATCTTTGTCTATATAAACTATTATTTATTATTAACTTCTAATCCATATTTAATTATATAATATTTAGCTAGGTTAACCGATCAATTAAACTGGTTAGAACCTAAATGAGAATGAGGTAAATAGATAGAGCCTAATCCATTTAACATGAATCAAAGTGAGTGTTATAGGTCTAATAGGCTTGCCTAACATCCATTAGCAACAGAAAAATATTTATACCCTTCTCTCATCTCTTTGCCTCTCTTCTCTCAATTTCACACATCGCACTCTCTTCTCTTCCACAAACAACAAAACCCTATTTCCTTATTTCGCACTTTCATTCTCTCTCATTTTTCCATTCTCTATTCCTTTCTCAACCCCATTTTCCTCTTTGCACCTTCTCCTTCTGCATTAAAAGTTCTCTTCTTATTCTAACAACGCATTCTCTTTTTCGCGGTTATTCGTAAAACGCCGACGTTTCACTTTCATCTTCATCAATCACTGCATCGTCATTAGGGTTAAGATCGTTCACAATCCAATTTCCCTAAATCCAACCCTAAGTTCCTTTGATAGCGATACTCATCAATCACGTGCGTAAACTCGAGTTTTTTAATTTTTTATTTCCCGTTTTTGAATCGGTGTTCCATACTGAATACATCGTCGCCTTTAGGGCTCAATTGTTTTAATTTTGAATTTTAGGTTTATTTTATTTTTTGCACAATATCTATTGTTTTACCATTGCTGCAATAGTTGTGGTTTTGGACCGGGGTTCGATTTTTGCAATTGCTTTTATTTTACTCTCTCGTGGAGAGATGAGGCATCACTGAGTGATTTGTAGTATTCTGCAAATTCTTACTTTGGTTAAAAATGGAGTTATAGCGTAGACGAAGTTCTTCACTCATAACATTGTCTCGGGTTTCATGTTTGTTTGATTAGAGAAGGGTACAGGAAACTCTCTGTGTCTTGAGGGGTTTCGAAGGGCCCATTTAGTTAAGCATTTATTTTTTGGAGCATTTACGAGTGGGATAATTTTTTGATAATTTGAGAAGTATCATATTGTTAACATTGCATAGTTAACTGCTGGAGGATACGGATTTTGTAGCACGACTGCTGCTATTTCCATTTGGAAAAGACAGCTGATTCAAGATTAGTTTCAGCATCTGGGATAGAAGATGAGTTGTGCAAATTAGAGCGGGTAATTTTTCATAAAGTACCATACTGTGCTGTTCAATAATAGAGGCGAAGAGGTTTGCGTGCTCTTTCGTGTTAATTCTGATCATGTTCAGTGTTAGTCATGGAAAGAAGTGAACCTGCATTAGTTCCAGAATGGTTGAGAAGTGCTGGAAGTGTTGCTGGGTCTGGCCATTCAGCCCAACATTTTGCATCCTCATATACTAACACAGGTGCTTCGAATATTCTTTATGGATTATTTAAATGTTGTAATGTCACTTCAATTTATTCAGAATATATGTATGTTATCATATTGAAGAATCATATTCTGTTTTATTTGCATTCGCGTGTTTGAAAACTGGGAAGTGAAGTTCTATATGTTTTATGACTGTCTAATGCCCTTGAAAAATGAGAGAAATAATAACTACCTTACTACTGTTGTGTAGATACTTCTTCTGAGGCCCATCACACAAGGAATAGATCTTCTAAGACAAATACTGATTTTGATAGCTCTCATTCTTTGTTTTTTGAACGATCCTCCTCATTGAATTCTCGGAGGAGTACAATCAATGGTACTGCAAAACATCCCTACAGTAGTTTCAATAGAAATCATCGTGACAAGGAGCGTGATAGAGAGAAAGATAGATCCAATTTTGGAGTCCACTTGGGTCGTCAGAGTTCTGACCAACTGGCCACCCTCTTCTCTGCAAGGAAAGAGAGAGATATGTTGACACATTCTCGTTCAACGGTTTCCAGGAACCAGAGTGAAATTTTACCCCGTAGAGTTACAGTAGATACAAAATCTGGTGGCAGTGGAAACCAGAACTATGTAAATGGCATACTTTCTGGTGGTAATACTGGTAGTAGCATTCAGAAAGTTGTATTTGACAAGGATTTTCCCTCACTTGGGGTGGAAGAGAAACCTGAAATTGGGAGAGTTTCCTCTCCTGGTTTGGGTGCTACCGCTAGTCAAACTATACCTGTTGGAAGCTCAACTTTGATTGGAGGGGAGGGATGGACATCTGCTCTCGCAGAGGTACCTAACATAATTGGAAGCACTAGTACTGGATCTCTCACAGTGCAACAAACTGTTTCTATAGCTCCTGGGTCTGTAACTTCAAGTATGACACCTGGTCTTAATATGGCGGAAGCATTGGCACAGGCACCATCTCGAGCTCGTTCTGATCCTCAGGTAGTTGAGCTAGTTGCTTCCGTTACTGGCGTACTCATTCTCATTCTTTCAATACTAATGGTTTTATTTATTTCCGCGATCAGTTTGTAAGGCTTTAATCAATTGCAGGTGTTGGTTAAAACACAAAGGCTTGAAGAACTGGCTATTAAGCAGTCAAGACAGTTGATTCCAGTAACACCATCAACACCTAAGGCTTTGGTAAGAGAATTGGCTCGTGAAATATTTTTTATAAGCTGTCTGTTGCAAGCTTTGTTTAGTGTTAGCTTGTATATGGGAAGTTGATTTCTTATCATAAAACCTATGTTCTTGTGTAGCACATTTTATATCTAATCGCCATTTGTTTAATTTCTCTTACCACATTTCCATTATTGTGATTCCTTTTCATTGGTTTTTCATGCTTACTATTTTATATCTAATCGCCATTATGGATGTTTCTTTCTTGTTTCCAATAAAAGATTATGCTTTCTTTGATCTCAAGTCTCTAGTGGTTTTCTTGTCAGGTGCTGAATTCTTCTGAAAAATCAAAGCCAAAAACAGCTGTCAGAAATGCTGAGATGAACTTGGTTGCCAGGAGTGTGCTGCAGCAACAACCTTGTGCCTTGCAGCACATTGCTAGTCAATCTGTTCGCAGTTCTAATGCCAAAGTCGATGCTCCAAGGACAACTGGAAAGTTTACTGATCTTAAATCAGTGGTGTGGGAGAATGGTGTTTCCCCTACCTCCAAGGATATTTCAAATCCAACAAATCCATCTAACAGCAAACCAGGAAATCAACATGCTGTTGCTTCTGCACCTTCAAGGAACACCAATAACCTAAAGTGGCCAGCAGGTCGAAATCCTAGCTCTATGGATCTGAAATTAGGCTCTGCTTCGGACAAGAAACATTCCTTGTCTCAAGTAAAGAGTAGGAATGATTTCTTCAATCTTATTAAGATGAAAACATTGACGAATTCCTCTGCAATTATTCCAAATTCTGGTTCCTTGGGTTCATCCATGGTGGAGAAATCTGGTGAAGAAAATAGGGAAGTAGTTAGTCCTTCTGAAAGTTCTCGATCTCTTAGAAATGGTGGTGAAGTGACCAGCAATGGCAATTGTCATGCCCATGAAGAGGTTCCCAGATTTTCTGATAACGAAGATAAAGATTCAAGTCCCTCCGCTACTATATATCCTGACGAGGAAGAGGCTGCATTACTTCGTTCTCTTGGCTGGGAGGAGAATTCAGATGAGGGTGAAGAAGGCCTTACAGAAGAGGAGATCAATGCCTTCTATCAGGAGGTGATAAATCCTATCTTAATTTAGTTTTCTATTGATTCTATTTTGATCATTATAGTTCAAACCTGCTTAGTTTCCTCATGCATTGAGGTGAGATATTATGTTAATTTAATCTTTCTAATGTTAAAAAGCCTTGCTTTCTTAGAAGAATTGGGTTCAGAATTACTTTGTCAATCACACATAAAGTGATGTGTACATGGAAAAAGGACAGATGGAATTCTACAAATTGTACTATTGTAGGATACAGACAATTCATATACATCGTATATAAAGCTGTATCTAAGAAACAAGATTCATAGTGATAATATCTTAAATGTGTTGGAGCCTAAAAAAAAATAATTTAAAATCGGATGATGTTGTACTTATGTTGTACAAGTGTGAGTGTCTGACACATGTTTGAGTGATTTTTCTTGACCCACGGAATCCCATTGTTTCGGAACTTACTGTGAGTGGCAGCTGAGTAAAGTTTTGGAGTTATCAGTTCATGTTTGGCCAAGAGGTCATTATAGATGCTTGCTTATAATATGTTCAAAATGGTGTTGGTTTACTTATTCTTTATTGTCTTTTGTTTTTTTTAGTGCAAGAAATTGGGTCCTGCCACATTCAAGCTATCCCCTGGCATGCAGCCGTTGTCCAAGTTGTTGGAATCTTATGCATCAGCTGAACTGAGCTCATCTGATCCTGTCTCTGAAGCATGATGTAATTATTATTTTCAATCATAGTTATTTCCAAGCTTCAATTTTTTATGGCAGATGGTTAGTTCTATTCCCTTTTTTCCTATAAGAATGCTGGTGATTTATGAGTGAAAGAAGAGAGTGGGGAATTACATCTTTTGGGGTATTCTGTTCCATTACTTCTCTTTTAAGTGGGCTTGATTCTACAGGATAAACTTTCTGATGTTTTTGGTCAATTTTACAATAAAAAGGAAATTTAAAGTTTAATCTATTATAGAGCTTGGTGATATGATTTATTCTTGGGGGATGTATCTTGTTTCTTTGGGCATACCCCGGCTCACATTCTGCTAGTTTCTCATCCCACTGTAAAAAAATCATATAAACTAAATTGAGATACAAAAACAAAACAGATTCACTATCTTTAATTAATTTATTCGTTCCTTTTATATGTAAACCTGATGAGATGGCAATGGAATGCTATTGCTAGCTTACAAAATCAATAAATCACGAATGAAAATCAGACACAGTGAATGTATTTTTAATGACTTTCCAATACTGCAACTATGAAAAGAGAGGACCATCAAATCACCTACATTTAGACCTTCCAACCACCTCTATCATTCAGCACATGAATTTGGATGAAATAATAGTTAAACATTGGATGAAATTGTTTCTACCAATGATGGTTAAGTGTTGTTGGGAGATAAAAATTCACTCATCACCTAGAGAGGCATTAGAGTATAATACAATCTTTTCAAGTTTGGAATGTATGATACATTCTAACTTGTGGAAGATGTTAAATATATTTTTAGTTAGTTTTAGTAAGTTTTTATTTTCTATGCATAAATAGTTTACTTTCATTTAACCTAACATTCACTCATTTCATTTAATACTCAAATCCAATCATACAAAGAATGAAATTTTCTTTTTGTTCTTGATTCTTAACAGAAACAACACTACTAATCCTTAATCACCAAGTAATCATTTTGGAGTCGTTACATATGCCTTAGACCACTAGTATTACGATACCCTTTCAAAATATTAAAACATTACAAACATGTTAGTAATCCCTAATCATGAAGTAGATATCAAGAAGAGAAAACACTTTGTTAACCAATCAAAAGAATAAAAAACATGAAGAAAAAATCAAGAAGCCATAGAGATGTTAAAATATCAAAGAGGCGAATCGATGAGGCACTTGTGGCGATAGCGAGGGGGTGTGGATGACGATGAAGTACTTTGAAGTGATATAACCTCCACCTCTTAGGGTTTCTATTACTGGTGTGACTCTACGCCTCTCCTTTATATAGTTATGCATTTTCAATTTTCAAGTGTTCAACCTTATTTTTTAATGTATATCAATCATCCAGTCTAATAACTCGAGTTATCTTGGTTTTAACTCAGTTTGACTGAATTGAGCATCTAAATAAGGTCATCTAATTTTCTGAGTAAAACAGAGTCGTTGCACATTCTATCCACAATTGGATCAGTCGAACCGTTTGATCAGGTCAAACAACACTTGAAAAAACACATACGATGGACTAAGGTTTTAAAACTACAAAGAGGCCAAACCTAAAGTGACATTTCACGAAGTACAATTTCAAATAAATCTCTATATAGTGATTAATTTCTTACCCTTAAAAAGCTTTTGAGTATAAAATATACATGAAGTAAATGACCCAAATGTAATTAAATAACAACAATGGTTACCAAATCTAACATTGTCACACTAATAAGGAGGATAGCATGACTTAAAAAATGATTAAGAAAGAATAATCTGAATCTGAACATTATTAGGTATCATTTTCTTAAGAACATGAATTGAACAATCAACCTTTAAAGAAATCAAAGTAAACATATATGTCTTTGTTGTGATTCTCTTTACAAGAGAAGTATTGGCAATGCAAGTTGGACTAAACAAGCCTACTACTAAATCTACCCAAAAAATACAAATAATAGTAGTGCAAACAAATTTATACAGGGAATCCCCACTGTATCTAATTTTCATTCCTGATTGAATGACAATGTACAGCTAGCAATAACATTCCATTGCCATTTCTTCAGGTTTAAACATAAAAGGAATGAAGAACTAAATTACAGATAGTGATTCTTTGTCTTATATCTCAATATCGTTTATATGATTTTTGAAACTACAAGAATAAACCATATGATCAAGCTCTAAAATAAAGTAAACTTTAAATTTCCTTTTTTATTGTAAAATTGACCAAAAACATAGTTTGTCATGTAGAATCAAGCCCCACTTAAAATATTCCCCAACCCTACCAACTCTATAACTTTTTAACTAAAAATAGAATGGAAAATATATCCTGACATAGCAGGCACAATTGAGGCACATGTAGCTTATTACAATATTTGAAAAATGCAGGGTTCCAAACAAAACCTACTCTCTATTCTTTCTTTCCTAATTCATCAGCTTTCTTTTAGAAAAAAGAAAATTGAACTAACCACCTGCCGTAAAAAGGAAGGTTTCTTATCGAAAGTGGGACCTAATTTCATATCCATGGCGACATGCCTTCAACCTGCTGGGCATTTTAGGTTATTGGTGTTCCTTAAAGGTGCAGAAGCAGCAGTTTCTGAAGCAACAAAATGTTGCAGCTAGGTCTAGATGGAAGTTATGAGCATTACGTTCATGTATAACTTCCATACCAAGGTTAGCTCGGTTAATAATATCAGCTCAGATATTAATTACACGACCTTGACTATCAACTACATATTGGTTGAAATTGAAACCATTTAAGTTGAAAGCCATGGTGCTGATACCTAATGCGGTTAAACCAGATACCTACTACAGGCCAAACAACTAGAAAGAAATGTAAAGAACAAGAATTATTGAAACTAGCATATTTCCTGGTTTGCTGTTAGGATGATTTTTTGGATTTGAAACATCCTTGGAGGTCTGGGAAACCATTTTTCCCACACCACTAACTTAAGATCAGTAAACTTTCCATATGAATTTGGAGCATCAACTTTGGCTTTAGCACTGCAAACAGATTGACAAGCAATGTGCTTCATCTCAGCATTTCTAACAGCTGTTTTTGGCCTTGACTTTTCAGAAGAACTTAGCACCTGACAAGAAAGCCACTAGGGACAAGAAAAAAGCCTTGCTTTGTCAAAAGAAATGGGATCGAAACTACTTTGTCAATCAACTTTTACTATTGTAGGACATGGAAAAAAGACAGATGAAATTCTTCAAATTGTTCTATTGTAGGACATAGACACATCATATACAATGTATATAAAATTGTATCTAAGAAACAATGTTCATAGTCATAATATCTTAATTTTTAGTGCATGAGATTGGGCCATGCCACATTCAAGCTATCCCCTAGCATGCAACCACTATCCAAGTTGTTTGAATCTTATGCATCTAACTTGCAAGAAGCTTCTGCTGATCCCGGATCAGAAGCATGATGTACTTATTTTTTCAATCACTTATATCCAAGCTTCATTTTTTAAGACAAATGGTTAGTTCTATCTCCTTTTTTTCTGAAAGAAAGTTGATGATTTAGGAGTGAAAGAAAAGAGTGGGTTTTGATTGGAACCCTGCATTTTGCAAATATCACAATAAGCTACACGTGTCTCAATTCTGCTTGCTTTGTTAGGGTATATTTTCCATTCTATTTTGGGGGCTATTTTGTCTATAGTGGAAGGTGCTGGGAATTCCATCTTTTGGGTATTCTGATCCATTACTTCTCTTTTAAGTGGGCTTGACTCTACATGATAAAGTTTATGTATCTTGTTTCTTTGGTGATATCCTAGCTCACATTCTCGTAGTTTCTCGTAGCACTGTAAAAATCATATAAACGAAATTGAGATATAAGACAAAGAATCACTAACTGTAATTAATTTCTTTCCTTTTATATTATAGAGCTGAAGAAATGACAATGGAATGTTATTGCTAACTGTACAATGTCAATAAATCTGGAATGATAATCAGATAGTGGGAATTCACTATTAAATTTATTTACACTTCTATTATTATTTGTATTTTTTTGGTTAGATTTAGTAGTAGAATTATTTAATCCAACATACTTTGCCAATACTTCTCTGATTAAGAGAATCATAACAAAGACATCTCTTTCAATACTTCAGTTCATCTTCTTAAGAAAATGATGCCCCAATAATATTCAGATTCAGATTATTCGTTCTTAAGCATTTTCCAAGTCATACTATCCTCCTGATTAGTGTGGCAATGTTAGATTTGGTAACCTTTATTATTTGGAAAATTGCATTTGGTTCATTTACTTTATGTATATTTTATCCTTAAAAGATAAGTTGTCAGGTTTGGTCTTTATGTACTTTTAAAACCTTAGTTTATACTAGGGTTGGAAACGAGTCGAACCGAGTTGAACCAGAGTTCAACTCGATAAAGAATGGCTCGGTCGAAACTCAACTCGAGTTCGATATGACTTATTATTTTAGCTCGAGTTCGACTCGATTAAAGTTTGCGAACAATTCACTTCAGTTCGAATGGTTCATTTGGATAACTCAAATAATTAATTAAATTTTTAAAAAAATACTTCAAAAAAGTTTTATATATATATATATATCGAGTCAGCTCATGAACCAAACGAGTTGAACTATATCCAACTTAAGTTTGGCTCGTTTATTTAACAAGCTCAATTTTCAACTCAAGTTCAGCTCATTTAGTTTATGAGTCAAGGTTATCGTCTTATCAAACTATAATAACGAATCCATTTTTGAACGAATACCGAGTTCATTATCAACCCTAATTCATTGGACTTCATAAACTTTTATGTGGGGAGGAAGGTCATGTCAGTGACATTATGTCCTTTTAATATCATAATCACCAAATGTTTCTCTTTAAGATTTTTTTAACAACTCTATGTCAACATTTTGAAATTTCTCTTTATAGTTTTCTTCTCTAGTTTAATCATTAAAAAATGATATATTTTCCTACACATAAGTAAGAAGATGACATAGGTCATAAATAAATATTTTATTTATTAATGATTGGTTTATAAGTGATATCTATCACTTTCTTATGAGCATATGGAATACATACAAGTAATAATATCTATACTTCTATATAAAGTCAAAAATATCAACTACCTACATATAGGCATATGGCATGATTTTCTTTTGTCTATTTTACCATTCTAATTAACTATTACTATAATGTTTTCTCACATAATAAAAGAAATATTAATGGAAGTTAGAGTAAGTTACATACACAAAAAATATTAAATAACCAATGTAAGTTTTAGTAATATTACAATTCATTATCATATTTTTCTATTACATAAATTATAATATTATCTATACTCAATAAAAACTGATATAATTATCTAAAATGAAATATATAAAAATTAAACATTAATACTAGAAAATAAAAATGTGGATCGACATACATAAAATGACTATCGACACACTAGTATATATAAAATAAAAACATTACGAATATATCTATTACCTATATAATAAAAAAAACTCTCTCATGACATGTGTCAATCTCTCAAGCCATCATGGCATGTGTCAACCTCTCATCAAAACTAAATGTCCCTCATGACATGTGTCAATCTTTCAATGACATGTGTCAATCACTCAAGAACTCCTTCATGACATGTGTCAATCTCTCAAGTCCTCATGACATGTGATTTATTTAAAAATAAAAGGAATATGATTACCTATACAATATTAAAATATAAGGTTACTATAACAATATTAAAATAATAATAATAATATGAATCATAACATATTGTTCGTAGCTATTTTAGAGTTACATAATATTTATTTTTATACTAATCTTATTTTAGAATCAAATAATAATGAAATTATAAATTTATTGATGATTTTTTTATTAATAGGATATTACTAACTATATCATGTTATGTATGTGTAAAAAACAATGTTGAGAAAGTCGAGCAAGGTGTTAAACCAGTAGATGACCCATATTATGTTTATCCGATTTAAACAGTTAAACCGTATGGTTTGACCGTATGATTTTATATATAATTAATAATTTTTGACAATATGAATACACTGGTAACATATATAGTTTTAACCATGCGAATGCACGAGCAACATACATAAACATACATATTCTTGCTAGTTTGCTATAAATAATCGTCTCTTCACCCACTACCATTAAAAACTCAAT
The DNA here is from genome assembly GCF_001865875.1 of Lupinus angustifolius. NCBI lineage: Eukaryota > Viridiplantae > Streptophyta > Magnoliopsida > Fabales > Fabaceae > Lupinus > Lupinus angustifolius. Next base: position 18,379,916 of record NC_032017.1, read on the forward strand.
GTTATTCGGAAGATATATCGTCTCTTTCCACGTATCCATTGCTTGTTGAATTTATGATTCATTTGTGAAAATAGTGGTTTGTTGGTTGGGGAGATAAATTCATAGGAAGATTGAGTAATTAAGAATGTTGCAAAGGATGTCTAATGTAAACTGTACAGAGTAATTAAGAATCTTACAAAAAAGGTAAGAACGTGGAAGAAGATCTTAGACTTGATGAGATCAATTTTATACTTTTGGAAATTGTTAGGGCCGCATGATATTAAGCCCAGAGAATCTCAAGTTATCCTCTCATTCCTTTTTTATATGAAAGCTGCCTATATTATTAATAAAGGGCAAGATGTATTCATTCATATTTTAAGATTTTTTATGATGTTATACATTATTTTTTGTTCATATTTAATTGTTATTACATTTTAAGTATAAATAATAAAAATTAATAGTAGATAATATGGATTGTATATGAATCTTTTTGATAGTGCATATATATTAAACTTTAATTTAAATATGAAATATTCATATAGAAACAACAAAAAAACCTCCATAAAAAAATAATGATATTTATTGGAAGCGGATGTATGATTTTAGAGTATTATATTTGAGAAAGATTTGGTATCTAAAAAGTGTCATTAATGTGCCATCAATTAATTGATTAATTTTTTATTTAAATTAAAATTTTAATATTAAAAAAACCACACTTTGTGAGAGAATATATATATATATATGCTCTCATAATATATATATAGCACTAATTATATATATTTATACGATATATAAAGGTAAAATATGGTTTAACTATCATCATGAAGTAACTTTCACTTTCCTATTTTATTTTTTGATATTTTTTAATTTATATAAAAAAGTATATAATTCTAATTAATCACTACATACATATTAACCACTTCTATTTGGACATTATAATAAAATCGAAAATAAAATATAAAGTATACTCAATATAAAAAATGTTCAATACAAAAATATATTTTAATTTTCTAAAATAAAATATATAAAAATTAAATATTTAATATCATAAAATAAAAATATGGGCCGGTATACATAGACATTCTTATTCATTTAGTAATTATTATTATAATGGTATTTTGGTTTAACTCTTTAATTTTATTTGGAAAGATATTAATACTTAATAATGATTTAATTAAAATATATTAATTACTTAAGGTAAAACATTAAAACCAAAAAAAAAAAATTGACATGCTAAATGCTTCGAATCAGTGCTATCATAGTGGCTGAACCAATTTGACTATGTGGTCATACCAAGTCAAATATAACATGTAATTTTTAAGAGAAAATATGTATACATTGATAGTGTATAAATTTTATATTTTGTCATTATATCATTCTCATTTATGTTTAATTGTTATTATCCTTTTAAAGAAATAATCTAAACGAATGATGACTGATGTTTGTGTATAAATCTTTACATTAATAGTGCATAAATATTATACTCAAATTTTAATATATATTTATATTAAAAGTGTGGCACACTGAAAATATTTATACACAATTATTGTAGCACCATTCATTTATACTATTTTTATTTCACATTCACCATTTCACATTCACCGATGATTAAAAATGAGTGGTCCATAATATTATGATAGTGTAAAAATCTCTTAGGTGTATACACTTTTTTCTCTTATATTAAGTAGAATTACATATATTAAGATCAACTATCAACTTTTACATTCCTATTATTCTTTTCTTCTCTTCAACTACCATCCTCAAAATTCAAGAGATTATAAAATTATTTTCAGTTACGCACATACACAGATACACTATCACAAACTTGCGCTCTTACAATAACACACACTCTCTCCCTCTCACACATAAACACTTTCTTTCTCTTTCCTGTCGCTATTTATTTGACACACACTTACACATTCTCTTTCTCACTCAGCCACAAACACTCTTTCTCGGTGCACAAAGCCATAAATTTTCTTGTCGTTACGTTCCTTTTTAGTTTCGTCATTTTCCTTCAAAGGTGACCAAACAAGTTTACCAAATCAACTCGAAGCTGTTACGGGAGTGCGAAGGCAATAAGGTGAGGCAATCACGTTTTGGCCCTAACACCAATCATGTTTTATATACCACGTTTTTGAACAATGTTGTGTTTATGCTTTATCCTTAACTCAAGTGATTTTTATTTCTCTAATTAAAGCGCGCAATTCAATGACACTTGTTTTACATGCTTAACCTAGTTGTTCTTATGTGTCGAGTCTATTTGAATTTGGACAATGGTCGAGACGTTAGAATTTTTGTTTATTGGTTGAATTAGGTAGTTGTCTAGTTTGGACGGTCTTATGTTGATATTTGAAAATGAGATTCTGATGCTCAACTTGACATTTGGACGTAGAAAGAATACATTGTTTTTCTCTTGTGGGTAGCTTCCACTACTTATATTGTACGATGAAGTGGATTGTATTTCAAGGGGAAGTGTCATTATTATGGATAACATGGTCTTGTCCTTTCAGTTTCATACTGATAATAATATAGATTTGGACTAATTCTATTGTGTGGACAATGTGAATCTGCCCTTACTCAGGTGGCATGTCCTTGCCTTTAGGGTGAGGAATTTTTTTCCGACCTAACATGCATTTACCTAACCCTATCATACAGTTGTCACCATTTCCCCTGGCTGGACCTACCTTCTGAGCATGATCGATGATTTCAAAGACTATGTCTTGTTTGTTTTAGCATAATCGACAATCGTTTAGACTAGTTCTTGTGTGCCCAACATTTTACCTGAATTTTGATAAGCAAACAATTCCAAACGGTATCATAGTGCTAGTCAGTGCTAATATTGATTAGGCAAACTACTATATATACAAGATCTTATCTACACGACTGTCTATTATGTTCAAACAGACATGACTTGATCTATGCGACTATCGATAATGTCTAGAAGGTCAACCTAGTTAAGGGAAAGGATCCCAACGATAGTATAGGGCCATGTCAATGCCTACTGCATTGAAAAACCTTCTTACACGCCAAATGCAAATGGACACCACTTGAGTAGTGGATAGGTTAGGATTATCGACACGATAGAGGTTGTCCAAATCCGCATCATTGTCAGACTAAGGCTGAAAGGGCAAAGCCACACAATTAACAATGATGGCACATCCTCCTAGTATGCAATCCACTTCACACCACAATATAAATGGGTGAAGTCATCAATAAGAGAAAGACAATATATCTTTCATATCTTCTCTCTCTAAATATACTCTTATAAATAATGACTTGAATGTTAGAGTCTCTTTCAGGTATCCACCTAAGATAGTCTAGGATTGGTCATTGTCTGAATTCAGCAAGACAAATCATGTTTTGACAACTGCTCTTAAACATAACACCAATCGATCATATTATTCCTAGTTAATCCGAACGATCTCATTATCAGTGTAAAATCATAGTTGTTTTCAATCATAGAAAACTTGACACACATATAATTATTCTGAATATACAAATTAATCTATGAATTTTTATTTAAATTCCTTTTAGTTTTATTGTATAACATGTATCAAATAAACTCATATTGTACCAAAAAATTTAGTAATTTATAATATTTTTATTAATTATCTTGGTTACTTAAAGGGAATTTTTTATATTTTTTTATATTTTCAATAGGTTAAATGCCTTTTCTGCCGGTATAAACATTAATTTTGTCATTAAAAGGTTAAATGTATTTAATTCCATTTAATACTTTTTATTTTTGCCGATAGAAAAAATACATTTTATTTTAATTGTTAGGTTTAATTCTTTAACTTAAACCTATTAAACCCCTTCGAAATAAATAAAATAATAATAAAAATTAAGATAGTGAATTATACACAAACTCATTCTTTGTCATCTCTCGTCACCCTTTGGTATCTTTTAAAACCGCCAAATTCTCTATCTCTCCTTCGTCACTGAAAAATTCGGTAACTCACTCACTCACCGGTAAACAAAATTATTATAATTTTAAGAAACAGATCCGAAAAACCACTTTCAAACCATAACCACCGCATATAAGGGTTTATCTCAAGCTCAACCGCGATTGGAATCTAGGGTTAGGTTTTTTCGCTGGAATCTAGGGTTTCAATTTATGGAATGTTTCATTTATTACTGTGCTGTAATCTATTGTTACCAACGTGACCTTTATGTTTATTGAACGTGATTTTGGTACGCAGGGAATGCCAGTTCCGACTGAATTTCCGGTTCCGGTGACGACCGGACCTGAGATTTCTGAACATTCTGGTCTTGTTCTTGAAATTGACTGCTTTACGCAAGCAAGAAAAGCGCTTAGCTTGCGGTGCCCTTTTGATGATAAAGATGAGAATTGGAGTCCTAGAAAAGCTACTATGCCTAGTGGGCTAGCAGCTTTTTTGAACTTTGGCTCTGATAATCGGAAGAAGCGCCGAAAGAAGTCTCATTCTAATGCCAATGCAGATAGGAAAAATATATCCAAGTGTCGAGGTCCTATCATTTGGACTGAAACTGAGGAGTACTTCAGGGATTTGGCATTGCCTGATATTGACACCTTGTTTGATGCATCGTCTTCGCCTTCTAGTTTAGTTGCTCGTGAGTGTTTTTCCATTCCGGTTGTTAAGGAAAGTGGCCCAAAGGACAATGTAGTTGTTAGTAGTGAGAATGAAAATGGGAATGATGAAAATGTAGACAGTGTGGCTGTGAAAAATGAGGATGGTTTTGTAGGAGTTGATAGTCTCAATGACAAGGTTGATAGTGTTAATGACAAGGATCAAGCTACTTATGATAATTCTGATTGTGCTGTTAGTTTAGAGTGGCTTTTAGGTTGTAGAAATAAGGTTTCTATAACTTCCGAGCGCCCTTCAAAGAAAAGGAAGGTTTTGGGTGATGATGCAGGGTTGACAAAAGTTTTAATTACTATTCCCCATGATGGGAACTTATCTTATTGTCATTATTGTGGCAGGGGAGATTCAGATTTAGAGTCTAATCGGCTAATTGTCTGTGGTTCTTGTAAAGTTGCGGTTCATAGGAAGTGCTATGGTGTGCAGGGTGATGTGGATGGTGGGTCTTGGTTGTGCTCCAGGTGCGAGCGAATGGATGATATCAGTGAAATAGCGAATCCTTGTGTGCTTTGTCCGAACAAGGGTGGTGCTTTGAAACCTATTAATATAAGTGGGGAAGGTGCTGAGTCTTTCCAGTTTGCTCACTTGTTTTGTTGCCTTTGGGCACCTGAAATTTTTGTGGATGATTTGAAGAAAATGGACCCAATTATGAATGTGAGTGGAATCGAGGAAAGCCGGAGGAAACTAGTGTGTAATGTCTGCAAGGTGAAGTCTGGTGCATGTGTTCGGTGTAGCCACGGTATGTTTTGTTGCCTTCTTGAACTCTGCATTATTATTCATTATTTAGGCTGCTATTTTGAAGAACATTCCAGTTTTTGGATACTGTAGTTGATTCTGCATCTGGCATCTGACTTGGCATGATAAATCCATGTTTCTAGTTACACTATTGTTTTTATCTATTGCACTTTGTGTTTTAGTATGCATGGTTCTTGTTGGCAGGTAAAAGATGGTTAGGTTATTTTCTGCAAAAATGGTTTGTGTATTAAACTTATGTAGCGAATGAAAATTGGCTCCATTTTCTGCCTGATTAGAGTTTGATGCTTTGTGCATTGTATCATTTTTCTGGGTCGCTTGTGATGTTGTAGACTGCACTGCAGACCAAACATTTTGATAGCTTTGCAGAGGTATTTTTGTACTGGCTAAGCATACAAACATCATGTTAAGGAAATACCGAGAATTTATGGATGCAAAATGCTGCTTAAAATTTCAGAACTTGAGTGGTTCTCAGACTGATTCAAGTGCTTATTTTTACTGCAATGATAGTTAAGCTAAACTATCATAGTATCAGTGCAATTCAACATCAGAGGAACAGGAACATCATGCTTGTTTCTTAATGAATGGAAGTCTTCATTTTCCTTCTCCTGAAGCACACACTTCTCTATACTAATGCTGTTTGGCTTATAGTGATACTTCGATTTCTGAAATCTGATTAGTCCAAATCAGAAACAGAAAAACTTATGAAAGTGTTCATTTGCTATTGTGTCCCGGGTCACCTCTTCGCCTTCACTAGGAAGGTTGAAAGTGGGATTGCAGAACTTGCTTTGTATCTGACCTAGTTGTATACATAAAATGAAAAAAAAGATACTATACATTTTGCTGCTTAAGAAAGCTTATCTGGTGGGCTTTCACGCAGAGTCATTTGATTTTTTTATTTATCTGTTTCTACTTCTGGTTTGCTATACCATGGCAGGATATCATATTAGCCAGTTTTGCATTTGCTAGTAAAGAGAGGGGATGGTTGTTCATTTTTTATGATTGACAAGTCCCAGTCCTTTACAAATTTGACATTGTACCTATATAAACAAGGGTTGATATATATTATCAATGGGAGCAAAAGAGTGTTACTATTGGAAGTTGGGTGTTTAAGCTTTCAGGTTGATCATTTTAATAACCCTGCAAGGTATTTCATAAATGCAAATGTTGATAGTTTTGGGATATAAGATTTGGGGTTAAGTATTGTTTTGTAGGATTCTCTGGGCAATGCAGCTATTGTTTCCATGCCTTGATCTAGTAGATATTTCAATTGATGCATTCCTTTTGTTCTGGCATGTCAGTCGTGTTGAATGCTAGCATTCTCAACTATCTTACATACTTTAACATTTCAATTTCTGTTACTTAATAGCTTCTAACACTTCACTGTTGGTGATGTTTCAGGACCCTGCCGGCTTTCTTTCCATCCTTTATGTGCAAGGGAAGCTAGACAAAGGATGGAGGTTTGGGCGAAAGATTGTTCTGATAATGTAAGTTACATGTGTTTTCTGGAACTAAACCCCCCTTTCACCTTCCCAAAAAAAGTAAAAAACAAATCAAACAAAAAATTAACATAGGAAGAGCTCCTACATTGTTAATATTGCTTCCAAACATCATCATGTGTTATGCTTGATCAGGTTGAGTTGCGGGCTTTTTGCTTTAAGCACTCAGATTTTCAAGAGAAGAGCAGCATCTTGCTATCAGGAGATTCTGTTGCTACTGGCAGTGAATTTTCAGATGCCAGTGTCCTTCAAGTGAGTTTTCCTGTGAACAACGAAAACAATTTAAAAAGTGGCTGCAGAAACAGAGATAACACTGGGGCAATTTCTGATGGTAGTCCTGACAAATTGAACCATAATGAACCAGAAGATGGAATTAGTCGGTTAAATGCTCATAAGGTGTTGGGATGTGATGCTGAGCAGCAATTGTATAATATTGGGATGGTGGGGAGGACCAATGAGAATGCTAGTGCATCTGATACCCTCAAATATGCACTTGTTTGGAAGAAGGTACTCTGCATCTTAAGTGTGTGTCTGTGTGTGTGTATATATATATAGCATGTGTGTAATTGGTCTGATTATTTGCTTTTGTCAAGTCTAAAATTGTTCTTTTTACAGTTGATAGAGAGAGGAAAAATCGATGTGAAAGATGTAGCTCTGAAGATTGGCATTGCTCCTGAAGAACTAACTCCAAATATTTATGTAATGATTGAAGTTTATCATGTCGAATTTGTGGAGAAGGATTATTTGAGAGTATTATGTTTTCTTTCTATATTTGTTATAGTTGATGCCTTAATTTTATCCTTGCAGGAGGCTTGCATGGACCCTGATGTGCGAACCAAAATAGTCAATTGGCTAAAAGCCCATGTATATACTAATGCATGTCATAAAGGTTTGAAAGTCAAATTCAAACCAGCCAGTTCATCCAAGGATGAAGATGGAGCCACTGATGGTTCTGATACTTCACTGATATCAGATCCAGGTTTGCTTGATCCTGTTGCTGTCATGTCAGTAGTAGCACCAAGGAGAAGAACCGCCAACAACATTAGGATTTTGAAGGATAATGAAGTGATATGCTCATCTGAGGCGGTTTCTAGTGAGAATGGGATGCCAGTGGACAAGTGCATTGTAGGTGAACCTGACTGTGGAAATCCAGGAACCTCCAATGAAGTATCCATTCCTGAAGTATCTGAAAAGGTTTATTTTGTGTTCATTATTTTCCTTTGCCACCTTGAATAATTACTATTATAAATAATTCTGGTGACTAAGATATCTTGAAATGTTTTAAGTGAATAAAAAAAGTACCAAAACTTGTTTTGGGATTTTGTATTTATAGGCTGTTTTACTTCCCCTCCTAGAAGTTCAAAACCTGGTTAATAGGATCTGTTATCTTCTATAACACACCTTTATCTTTACATTATAGTTTTGAGGGAATTTATTAACCTGCCTCTTTTACTCTGCACAGAATTTAATCACGTCTCAGGATACTTTACCTGAAGTTCAAGGTATGGCTCTGTCTTAAAACTATCTTTTCAAGAAACCAACTTATGCCGTTTTCTTTCCCCACTCCGTTTTCACTAGAGAGAATGATGAGGCATGGTTGTATATAATGATGAAATCCCTAGTTTATATGGATTCGGAGTTAATTTTAATTTTTAGCTGCAGAGTGGTTCTGAGCTAAAGAATATAGGTATATTATGCAGGCTGTGCTGATGAAGTCGAACATAGCAGCTTAGCAGGATGCATTTCAGATGAAAAGTTGACTATATGTTTGTTGAAACCTTCTATGCCTTCTGAGCATTACCTTCCTGTCTGTTCTAATTCAGAAGTACCTGATTCTGGTTCCATGTGAGCTTTTTCAAAGTGGCTATATTTGTTATTTGCAGCTCGTACTGGTTTCTGTCTTTGTTCATGTGTTACTAGAACACTATGATGTGGTTTGCATAGATTAGAATTTTTAAAAAGCCGAATTTCATTTTTGTAAAGCAGAAGGATAGAAGCAACATCTAGTTACGTTCACCCATACATCAGCAATCAATTGATTCAGCTTCATAATAGCGTGCTCTCAGAGGATATTATATGTGAGTTAAATTTGTATATCTTTTCTTCAAGTATGTTTGGAATAGTTTAATTGATTTTAGATGTGGCAGGTCCAAGGAGGGATAGAAATTCTTCTTTGGTTGAATCCTTGAGGGCCAGTGGTCATTCAGGTAACCAGCATCAGCATTTATCAGGTAACCAGCATCAGTATTTAACTTGCCTTGATGATTGCAAGTCTGATCAAATGAATATGGAGCAGTTGGTTAGGGCCAGAGAAATGGGTGTTTTCAAATATTCTCCAGAAGATGAAGTGGAGGGGGAACTTATATATTTTCAGCATAGGTTATTGCAGAATGCAGTGAAACGAAGGCAGATTGCAGGTTTGTCTTCTATTCAATTTAATAAAATTGTATTTGAAATCTTTGTATATTGAAATTAATTTAAATTTGTTGAAATTATTTGTTTTGTATTGTACCTACCATGGGGCATGTGACAAATGGCAATATTTGATTGCTCTTGATTTTGTAATTACAGATAATTTAATCTTCAGTGTTGCCAAGAGTTTGCCAAAGGAGATTGATACAGCACATCAGCAAATGTGGGATGCTGTACTTGTTAATCAATACACGTGTGATCTTAGGGAAGCAAAGAAGAGGGGCAGAAAAGAGAGAAAACACAAGGAAGCACAAGCAGTTCTAGCTGCTGCAACTGCTGCTGCTGCTGCTCCTAGGGTTTCTTCTTTTCGGAAAGACTCTTTAGCAGAATCCGTGCAACAGGAGGTCATATTTGCATTTTTCTTCAATTTTTAAATCATTTTTAGCTGTTCTTGTTGACAACTGAATATAATTATTTCCAGAATTTGGTAAAGTTGGATACATTAAGTGGGAGGGCTGGTGTTTGTTCTCAGCCATTGCCACGAGCCAAAGAGACACTTTCAAGACTAGCTGTGACTAGGACTTCATCAGAGAAATATTCCAATTTTAGCTTGCCGTCTTCAAATCTTTCTAAGGAGCATCCTAGATTGTGTGATGTATGCAGACAACCCGAGACATTGCCAAACTCTATCCTAGTTTGCTCTAGTTGCAAGGTGTTTAGACTACAGCCCTGGTTTCCTTTTTCATGAGTTCAATTTTGACTGTGTTCCTTAGTAACTTCTTTCTGTTACAGGTTGCAGTTCACTTGGATTGCTATGGTAGTGTAAAAGAAACAACAGGTCCCTGGTACTGTGAATTATGTGGAGATTTATCATCTAGAAACTCTGGGGCATCTGCTACAAATTCCATGGAGAAGCCTTATCTTATTGCAGAGTGTGCTCTCTGTGGTGGTTCTTCTGGTGCATTTAGGAAGTCTTCTGATGGCCAATGGATTCATGCCTTTTGTGCTGAGGTTAAGTATTCCCACTTGATTACTTTTCAACTGCTTCTGTCATCTTTTAATACCTTTGTTTGCTGAAGTGTTGACTTCCTGGTGCAATATGTTTTAGTGGATTTTTGAGTCGACATTCAAAAGAGGACAAGTAAATGCTGTTGAAGGGGTGGTATGTGAAATGTTTTTGCAAATGTGTTGATTTCAAACTTGGAACTCCACCTCCCTCCCTCCTTTCAATATTTAAAAAATTAGCATTTAATATCTAACTTAACACATCTGTGCTCATTTGTTGATCACCAGGAGACTGTGTTGAAGGAAGTTGATATTTGTTGCATCTGCCACAAACATGGTGTATGCATCAAGGTAATAAGAACACCAGAACTTTACATGAATGTGAGAACTTTACAAACAAGTATTAACATAGTGAATACAGTGTAGCTTTGGCAATTGTCAAACCAAGTTCCATCCATCATGTGCTAGACGTGCTGGTTTTTACATGAATGTGAGTACTCCAGCTGGCAAGCCACATAAAAAGCCGCATCACAAGGCTTACTGTGAAAAACATGGTCCAGAGCAGAGAGCAAAGGTTTGAGTTTGAGGTTTTCTATTCCTACGGCTCCTCCTACAAATCCTCTTATTACTAAATAAAAAAGGATTCAATACCTTCTTTATTTTGTAGTAGAAGGATTTGTAGGAGGAAGTTGTGGGTAAATATAATATTTTATTTTGTTTATGGTGGCAAAATGTACTTGTTGATCCAGAATAGTTATATCATATGATTGTCTTCCTTATCTGATCAGGTTGCCGCAGAAGCTCAAAAACATGGAATGGAAGAGTTAAAAAGCTTCAGGCAAATTAGGGTGAGACTTCCACTTGACCATTTCCTCAGATCCTTCCTCATTTTTAGTGGAGTTACTTTTTTTTAGATTCATGTCTTTGTTTATTTTTCACATGTTTAACAATGTATTTTAACCAATTTTTTTCATCTAGAAGGTGTTGAACTTGATTAATAAGGTATATTAACAATTTTCTCACTGTAAATTGGAGTACTTTTAGTTGTAGAGTTGTAAGCTCTGTGTGAACATGAAGCTTTCTAAATTCGCTTTTAAAAATATAAGTTGGCTTGGTTTTGGTCAAATATTTGGGATAGGCTGGTCACCTGAGAACTATGATGGATTATCAGTATCAGGGTGGTATTGGTTGCATCTTTTATTTGAGTTAAATTAATTAAAGAGATTGCAGATTTTATCCTGAAAATCACCTCTTCGCTTGTGAGGGTATGACTTTGTACATCTACCCTCCCAAAAAGTCAGTAAAATGAAGGGTTAATGACCTTTTGGGGTTGGTAAGTATCTTGTGTCTGTAATGGTTGCTGCAGGGTTATTGATTTTGATTGGTTAAAATTAGTGATGTCTTGACACTCACTTGTGTGCTTGTTATTTCACTTTTCATATTATATTTTCTTCTACATATAATATGTAGAGAAAATATATGGGTCTTCAAAATTACTTCCCAACCAAAACAGTTGTGTCTTGAGGTGGTAAGCAACATCAACCCCCTAGGACGAGAGTTTGAATTGAGAGAAGCAACTTGTGTGGGAGACCACCTAACACCCATGCTCCTACAGTCGAATGGGAATTAAGTCTCATGGGTAGTAGTTCAAATTAGTTGGTGTAACATGAGCTCATCTCTGTATTAGAACTGCTGCTAGTGGTAAGTGATGGGATGCTTCTTTTCTCAGTTTATTGAATGACTTGAGTAATTCTCTGTAAATGCTTACAGGTTGAGCTAGAGAGATTACGTCTCCTTTGCGAAAGAACTGTCAGGCGTGAAAAAATAAAGGTAACCATTTCTCTTAAACAAAAAAATAGAGTCTGATTGAAGAGCTTTTCCACTATTGGGAACTATGTATGTCCTTGACATTCTCTGATCTTATGGCAATTCCAATACTAGTCCAACTTCCATATAAACTTTAGTTATGTTTCCTTCTGTTTTAGCATTTTTAATTAGACTTCAGATTCTCTCATGTCAACATTTTGTTACATTATCATAACTGTCTTTATAGTCATGTACCTATTATTATCTTCTGCTATACTGTGGATATTTACAGCGGGATTTGGTTCTATGCTCACAAGACTTGCTTGCCTCTAAAAGAGATCATGTTGCTAGGTCTGAGCTAGCTCAGAGATCTTTCATCCTTCCTGGTGGGAGTTCAGAATCAGCTACCACATCCCTTAAAGTGAACACAGAGGGAAACAGATCATGCAGTGAAGTAGTTCAAAGATCGGATGATATAACTGTGGACAGCTCAGTTCCTGACAAAAACCATGCCGGAGTTGCTGTATCCATGGACACTGACCCAAAATTAGACGATGACTGCTCAACCTCACCTAGCAATTATAACCACAAGATTCCAGAGAAGTTGCAATATTTTGGTAAGCAGGTTCCTCACAGGGCTTCTGCCATATCACATAAATTGGATGATGGTGGATGGAGATCAAAATCAAGAAAGGTGAATATGGATGCAGTTACCTATTTTCTATTTCTTTTTAAACAACTTATATTCTTTGAAATGTTTAGTTAGTCAGTGGAACAAGTGCTGATGATTTATTTGCAGTTGCAGCACGCAGAGACATTTGGAAAAGAGCTTGTTATGACGTCAGACGAAGCATCTATGAAGAACTCAATGTTACCTAAAGGGTATGCTTATGTTCCTGCTGATTGCTTGTCAAATGATGACATGCTGTCTAACCAGGACGTAGATGCTAACGGATCAGTTGAACACGATGGGTAGAGTTTTGGATCACAACATGGTTTTCTTTCTCTACATTTGGTGGATATCCACTGCATCATATACCATTTTACAAAAGTTTCTGTATCCAGACATTCAAGGAGAGAATGCAAGATGTATCTACCAAACGGGTTCTGGTCTCTGTATTTCATTTTGTGGATTTTTTTTATTATTACCAAAATGTACGGGTGGGATTTGAACCCAAATACCCAACATTGGATAAGCAGTCTTTACCAGTAATGGTGTTTTAGCATTCTTGTACATCCGTTGTGGAGTAAACTGTACAGTGGATGAGCGTTTCTTGCATTTAGTTGTATTAGGAGGGTTTGTATCCCTTTCAAAGCATTCCTTCTTGTATCTATACAATGGAAAATTAGGCTATGACTTGTTTTTCTGTAAAGCTGTGTATATATCAAAAATGGCATAGAAAGAATTTGTGCTTGGCTTTAGATTCACTGGGCATGTAAGTTTTGTAACTACCTTACATGTCCAGTATTTTTACTTTTCCATTGTTATAAGTATGTTTAGTTTCTATAGTGTGAGTTTGATTTTGGACCTTCTTTAAGGAAATTTTGGTTCTGTATCGTTGCAAAGATGGAAATAGTGATTTTGATATAGATATTAGTGATTTTGATCCTGGACATTAACTCATTTACTGTTAACTCTCATTTACTACCATTTAAGCTCACTGCATTTCCATTATTACAAAACAAAAAATCTTGCTTTCGATATTGAGGGTGACTAAATGCATGAATTTGTCAAAGTGATTGACTCAACTACTGTAACTGAATGTTGAATATCTGTGCTCTTGTCTTACTTAGTTAATCTACATATTCTATCTTTCCTAAAGATTTAAATATTTATTTCAGTTGCATTTTGTATTTTACTGTTACCTGTTGTATAATTGTAACCATATATGATGTGATTGACCGTTCTGCATTAAATATTGTTATTACACAGCATGATGTTTACATTTAAGTCTTGAATGATCCTCAAACTTGTTTAACCAACATCAGAAATCTTTAATGTTAGTAAATAAATTGATCATTTTTCTCACATTGACCTTGCAATGTGACCAATTCTCTGCATCATGTTACGTTACTGATTTGTGTTGGCCAAGTTGTTACATTGAATTCGAATGTGCACAAAGCAAAATTCGTTTTGATAATTTCTTTGTACAAAACTAGTCATTTTTGTAAAGAAACCACATTGTAGGTTGTTTTGGTTAAACAAGAATAGATCTATATTCTGTTACCAATTTATCCCATACATTATAGGGAGGATATTCTGATATAAAACAAAAACATTTGTGAGATACTCTAGGAAATCAAGCAACAAAAGCTAGATTGTTTAATTGGCGTTTGATAGACATGTCAGAAGAAGACGAAAAACATCGGAACAAAGAGAACGAGACAACTTTTTGTTGTCATGTTACATTATGCTCTATCCACCTACCTTAGATTACTTCTGACGTAGAATTTTGAAGAAAACAAAATTTGTTGCATGTCTCATTCATCTGATCATCCATTAAACACACTTGTTAGCTGAAGATGATGTCTTCGATACTGTAAAATTTTAAATTCAGCCCCACCTGACCTTCTTTTCCAAAGACTATCCACCTTGCTTGCTTCTTCTGATTTCTGCATTCTCTTGATTACAGGCAAAGGAGGATCCATATTTTCAATGCTTATGGGAACATAATTCTCATTCCTACACCTGTGGTTCCTAATCACATCACTTTTAACTATTACTCTTGGCCTATTTCCGCAGCTAGAAGCAGTAGCAGTATTGTTGGTGTTTAAGCTTTTTCCTGAGACGAGCCTTTTGAGCTTGGAATACTTGAGAACTGGAATGAGGTTGAGTATATGTGAGAATGAGAACCCAGCTATTTTGTTGGGTCTCTTCACCTGACCTGTGCAACCAATTTTTGGGGTGAGGCATGTTTGCAAAATAAAATGATGCTTCTGCAACCAATAGTGATTCACGTCTAAATCTCTGTATGTACCATAGATTTTAGTGAAATTGTGGAGGGTTTGCCTTTATAGCATCATTAATTCCGCATTAAAATGACACCTAACAAGAGAATGCATAAGGACATTGTACCATTATGCCAAATTTTGGTAATATATATAAATGAGATAGATTACCAATAGTCAGGAGAAAATCATTGTACTAACTATAACACAATTTACTACACAGTGTTTTAGGGTTTAGAATATTGACCCATATAAGCTAGTTGAACTATCTTCATCTCTACTGGTTTAGATTGGGCTCTATCATAAAGAAATCAGTTTAGGAGATTTTAAAATAGGCTTCAATATATTTTTAATCTCTATAAAGTACAGAAATTTTAATTTTGGTTGTCATACAGAAAAAATAGTTTGACATCAATTTTGTTTTTTTATACTACCCCATGTTATATAATGGCAATTTTGTTTTTGCCTTTAGAACATTAATTGGTTTTGTTGGTGTGATGCATTTGCAACATGCTCATTATATATGTTCACTATATCAGCAACAAACAACACCATAGTTAAGGCTTTGTACAAAAAAACTTACAATTTGTTTTGGGTATTAATACACACAAGTCTACTTTTATAAGATCACCTAGATGTGTATCTAGGAGGTATGAACCATTGAATGCTAAACAAATAAACAGTACCTTAATTGTCATATCAATATGCTATTATATAGTTTTTTGATATCATTATGTTTTGTGTAGTGAATCTCAATAATTATCTTCAGCCTATGGCTTCCTTTACATGAGATATCAATAAATGCTATATTGGAATGAGTTAAAATAGAAGAACAGCTTCTACAAGCATCCTTGCTGGTAGCTATAAAAGGCTAATGAAGTCTTCCATGTCATCTATTTGCAAAGATTACTCACTCTCAACACAGAAAACCACTTTTGTTTCATGAGGAACAAAACAGTAAGTAGATCTTGCTTTAAATCAACCTACAGTACATAACTCCAAACAGCTTCATCCCCTTCACCACACTTTGAGTGGACATATTTAATATTTTCTACTGCCATGCAGATTCCACTGCAACTCCAATCAAATGATGCAACACATACGTTACCTGCTTGTGCCTTCCACTCACAATCTAAAAAAATATTAGTCCAAGTGATAATGAAAGTTGTATAGTCATGAATGTTCAGGGCATGCAGATACTACTGAAGTTTCTGATTGTGTCAGATTCCTATGATGAAACAAATTTTATCAAGGATAATTTGAAGAAATGTGAAGAGCCTTGTAAGAAGTAGTTTGGTGATGGAAACCTGTGGAAGTCATCTAGTGACACCAACATATATACATGCTAAATGCCAGAACTTCTAGTAGTAATTGAAAGAAAAATAGATACTCTATTTCTGTGACATTCTGACCCGAAAGAGATTCGAGCTCGACAATGTTTGCTAGTTACTTATTTTCAGATGTCTTACCTGGAGGAGTACCACAGCACATACTGCGGTCGTCAATATGCTCAACTTCCAGACCAATGAACCATGCACCAAGTGAGACATCTTCATTAGCATATCTGTGCAATATTGGCCTGCAGACACAATTAGAAACCCCCTGAAATTTGTTCTTGCAAGACAGAATATTCTATGCCAAATGTATATACCATAATTAGATTCTTGCTGATTATAGAAACTTTGACTGATCAATAGTCTAAGAGTTCCTATGTAGAAACATTTTAACTTGCTCAAACAAAAAATGTAGTTCTTACTGAAACACAAAAAATACTTTGCTTTTAAAAAATTGGCAGAACTATCATTCTCCACAATAACAAAATCTAGTTTGGCACAAGATTTCAAATTCATAAAATTTTATTCTGCTGCAAATATACAATTACTGATATGTAGCAAAAAAATGGCTGGAGATAAGAAGATTGTTAATTAAGTGCTGCATAGAAAATCACATCCTTACTGGTTAATGGAAATGTATGTAGCCAGATCCTTAGAGATAGCATATATCTGCCCAGTTGCATGTAGGAAGTATTTGTTCCCTTGTTCTCCAAACTTCCAAAACTCAGGTTCATGATACTTAACATCCCTGGATATACAGAAAGATATTCACATAACTACATAGCCACAATGAGGCACATAGAAAGGGAACAACCTCTTTCTTTATAAGTCCAGTGAATTACTTTTGAGAAAGAACAGGTCCAGATTTCATACACCCAATGTAGACCCTGGGTTTTGAACGACGACGGGCAAGGGTTGCAGCCAGTGCACCTAATCAGAAGCAATTGTTAGAATAAACCTTACTAGTGAGGAAAAAAATGGCATGAAACACAAGAAAGGTGTTGAGTATTCTGAGATAGCACATGCCTAAATTGACATGGACATCATCATCCACTTTAACATAAAAATCAGCATCCCATTTTGCAACTGCAGTAGAAAAGAAAATTTTTGTTTTTGCAGACAGTTCATGATACCCTTCAACATGTTCCTACAAGATATTGAAAAAACAATGTCATATTCCTGCTAGATTATCCAGTTTTTTCCCACATAATCAATTATTATGATATATTACCAGGCGAAGAAAGTCTTTGTGTTGGGCTTCTTCTAAATCAATAGTTTGATCTAGAATACTGTTGGATGTTGTACTGAGAGAACCATGTAAATATCACTCATGTTAGTTCCATTAAGTATAACTGCAACCCATTAAACATCTATCTATTTAGATTAAGAATATAATCTAAACTAAATAGATAGTAATCCTCTTCTGTTTCACATCATATTTTGTTTTTACAATAGTTTCATGTAACAAAAGCCAAAGCAGAATCATGCAGGAAAGTACCTGTGACCAATCATGAATCTGATGACAATTCCCTTCTCACGTTCCAATTGAAGAAGTTTTTCCCCTGATCAAAATTGGAGGGCAAAAATCACAGCTTCTCAAAAAGTTTATCCGTCATCATTTAGATTAGATCAAAACAGTTTTCAATAACCAAGAAGAAGTTAGTCTAGTGGTGTAAGGCTCCGCTAAAAATACCATAAAGTCAAAGATTTGATTCCTCTCAGCAACATTTGAGAGAACGTGTACAAAAAAACAGTTTTACCTTGAGGCATCCATGTTGCTCTAACCGAATCACGCCGCATCCTGCTACTGAAAGCTGTGTTTATGCCAATCACTATAAACACCTTCTTCCTATAAGGGTCTCTAGGAGAGAGCCCAGAGCTCAAGGTGGAACCAGAATGATTCAGGATCCCTGGTTCATGTGGACTCCTAGATGCTGCTAGTTCCTTCTGGAACACGGAAATTTGATTGTCTAGGGATCTAACATGCCCCAAAAAAAAAGGAAAAACACCAATTATTCAACAAAGGCTTCAATTGCAAGCAAATATACCCAAAACTGGAAATATATTCTAGTTAACACTCACTGAATGGATTCATGGGTTTTGTATAGTCCATCCATTACATCCTTATCCAGCATAGGTTGCTTCTAATCCATTCCAAAAACCAAAACATCCCCAAAGATTTAAAAATCATGGAAACTAATTTAAAACAAATTTGGAAATAGAAATTTAATGTGAGTAAAGCATACCTTTTTAGTATCACAGTCCTCTGAGACCATTTGCAACTTTTGTTCATGCCCATGTTTTGAAAGCAATACACTGTTGAATGCAGGTGGTTCCCACATCCTATAAAGTAACACAACAGTGAACACAATCATAAAAATTTGAACTTGTAGACAAAAACAAAATGCCAAAAAAAAACACATACACAAGCTTCAAAAAACTTAAGGCCATAGCTACATGCTTCACTCCTTTAAACTACCTACCCTTATCAAATTCGGCATACCACATACTATATAGTCGTTCTTATAAAAGAAGTGTTGTAATAATAGTGTAAAAGGAATGAAAAACTGATTGCGCACTGTATGGCGAACCATATAACTATGAAAAAGAATAGTACCTGATTGTGAAGAGCATTCCAAGAAGGAAGGAAAGAAGAGAGAAAATGGGAACCCATTTAGCAGAGATTTTGGAAGAACTACGAGTCTTCATAATGAACCTCTTCTCTCTATCTATGTCTCCTTGAAACTTGTCTGGTCGGAATGTAATGGCTCCAATACGTAATAACGCATGCATAGACGTTGCATGTTATATGTTATACACTTATATGTCATAATAATAATAATAATAATAATAATAAATTTATATACAGTTTCTTTCTTTTAAAGAGATACAGGCAAAACGCCAAGTCAGAGATTAAACAGTAGTTGTTTTAATTAATGAGTTTGTTTCAAAGGTATGCACAAAAATAATAGTAAATGAGAAAAATAATAGTAAACAATAGTTTATATATTGTTACTGTATTATCCACTATTTATTTTTAATTATTATTAATTTTTCTACAAAATAATCTAAATGATTAATAAATAATATAATAATTATGTATAATTCTTTATACCCATCGTACATAAATATTACACAAATAATATATTGATACTTCTATTCCTTTATATAATTATAGGGTAGCCAATAAATTTTAATGAGACTATTAACATTACTTAATATATATTAATGCTTCCTTTTGATTGATCTCAAATTAGTATGATTGATTAGCTGATGGATAAGCCATTTGAATGATCAATAATCTCATTACATCCTTCATAATCATAATTAATTATTGACATATTAATAGTATACTATATTGAAGCAACTACCTTAATAGTATACTTGTTCATTTTTTCTCCTTA
The DNA here is from genome assembly GCF_001865875.1 of Lupinus angustifolius. NCBI lineage: Eukaryota > Viridiplantae > Streptophyta > Magnoliopsida > Fabales > Fabaceae > Lupinus > Lupinus angustifolius. Next base: position 18,399,679 of record NC_032017.1, read on the forward strand.
ATACATGTTTCATTTCCCCCCAAACTCTATAGTTTTCTTTTGTTGAACGGATATGGCTTCTCCTAATAGAGCTCAAGGGCCACAGTTCCCAGCTATGGTTAGAGAAGGGCCTCTATACAATCTCAACTTTGACGAGCTTCTAAAAAATGTGATCTCATCAGCTGAAAATGGACAACATGTACCAAACACTTCTAATGGACTTGAATGGAACTACTTTTAGTAATAATAAAAGCATGGTTGAGATGTGGAGGGAAATGGTTCAACAACAACAACCACAATTTAAGACATCAATGAAAACAACCACATGCAATTGCAACAATCAAGTGTAGGGCAAATAGAAGATTATTATGTTGGAAACCATGACAATGTTATTGCTGATGCTCAGTCACTTATGCCATTTGACATGGCTATGGTGTCACAGCAGCAACATTGGTTGCCACTGCCAATGCAAATGATGACAATGCAAGTGCCTACTATTAATATTCATCAACAAGAGCAGCTACAACATCAATTCGGTGTTTCTTCTGTGTCAGTTTATGAGAACCCAGTTGTTTTTGAAATGGGTTACCCAGAAAATTCAATGGTAAGAGCATTGCTATCCACATGTTTAGATAGTAAGGGTGGTGATGGTCGTAGTGGTTGTACTGAAATTTCTCTAGTTCAAAGTGGTGTAACTTCTCATTTTATTAAGACTATAAATCAAAGTTGTTTCTAAGTCTAATCAACGGGGACGGTCTGATTCTCATAACATTGATTATTGTACTTGATTCATTTTCTTCTTCCACTACTTCCTAATTAATGATAATATCTCGGTAAAAAAATCATTTAATGCTCTTAATAATTTGGAAATAATCCTATAAAAAGAAATCTATCAAAGGACACACAAAACCGGGCCAAACCTATGTCTAAACAAACTAGCTTGCTACCCAAGCAAGCTAGTGTTATGATGAACAGAACAACAACATCAACTGATGTTGGTGTTAAGGCTAGGCCAGGCCATGAACACAACATTAACATATCTCACTTTACTCATGCTTGTATGCAGGTAGCAACCAAATCAATGATATGTAGCTTGGATCAATGCAGCTTGGATCATTGCAGCTTGGATCAAAGGAAGGATACTCACAATTCAAACATCTTGAACCAAGGCAACAAGGATGTTCACTCTAGCAAGGATGTTTCAGATAGCAACTCAGATTGCAAGTTATACAAAAACAGTCCTCACTACAATCTTATAAACCTTCATTCGAGTTGGCTAAAGGGCAAGGACAACAGAGTTGTTGACTACAATGCAAGCAACTCATAATTGTTATAGTTTAAGCCTTTTACACATGTGTTAAATGTGTTAGTCATATTGATTAATTAGTTAAGTTTGTTAAATAATTAATTAGTTATTTTTCTCTTTTCTGTTTCTGCCATATGGTAGTTTTCATTGACTATATACATGGCTTTGATTCATCTCTTGTATTCAAGTATTCAAATCAATTAATAAAGAGAAGCATCAAGTATTATTTCATTCAAGTGTTCTTCTTACTCTCGTTCTTCAATTTACCTCCAAGAAGTTAGTGTCATTTTCTTTGAGAACCAAAATCAAATTTTCAAAAGATTTCATATAGTATTTGTCACTAACATCTGTATAATTTTCATGAAGGTGGTCTTAGTTTTCAAGATTGGCTCATCCTTCCCACTCATGTTAACCATATCAGCTGAAAAATAATTGTGTGACCCATAATTAATGATCCATACATTGGGAAGTGAACTTTTAAGTTTCTATATAGAATATCTTTCTCATTATGATAACCTTAGTCGTTTTCTTTTATTAATTGCAATATAGTTAGATATGGCCTGTCCCATAACGCATTCCCGTAAATTCTTTGCTCAAACATGGTTTCATTTATGTCTTCGTATATATGTCTTGGAGCATGTTTAAAGGACATGATTATTTAGGGAATAATTGTACCACAAAGTGTATTACACTACATGGCACAACTTATAATTGATTGAAAAAAATATATTGAAGTTAAAAAATTAAAGATTGAATATTTTTTTTACCAATCATAAATAGTAGTACATTGAATGATACACTTTTATGGCACAACAGATGTCCACCCGATCATTTACCTCTAATAATTCCTTTTTATGTCATAAAACATTCTCATTTTTGTAAATGATGTTTCATCTGTACAACGTTATTAATACATTAGTATAGTATAGCAATCCAATCTTAATTCATTAATTAAAATGCATATTAATTAAGTTATATTTATTATAATAAATATAATATATTTATGAATATAAATATTATTATTTAAAACATTCAAGATTCAGTAATTGATTATGTTATAAACAATAATTGAGTTCAAGATTCAAATAGTTATTGTACTATTTTAAAAGAATATCAATTTTTTCATACATAAACTGATTTTGATAAATATTTTCCAATTTGATCCGTATTTTTTAATTGACCTATTTAATTGTATACCTAATATAATTTTAGTATTGTACTAGTATAAACACTAACTTACCAATTTTTTGGTTAAAAATAATTATAAGTGTGATTGAACAATTAGAGTTATAGAGGAGTAGCTTTCTTTATTTATTGATTACAATGAAATGCCTTAAATTCAATTTTGTTTGCAATTGAGGTTCGTTTAGGGAAGTGGAGAACCAAGCGAGGAATTCTCATAGCACACATCATCCCTATAAATTTTCTTCTGCTTTCTTTGGTACATGGGAGAAAATAGATTTTTTGGAACCAAAATATATTTAAGTAAAAAAATTATTAAAAAACTCTAAGCTCAAGTGATGTACTATTCAAAGACTATACTATATCTACCACACAATTCCAACTACTAGAACTTGTTACAACCAATAAATAAATAAAATTGGAGTAGATGTTTAAATTCATTAAGTGATTATAAAAAATTGTATACTGCTAATGCATATATATTAAATTATATGATCAATAGTTCATAGGACATAATTCATTAAAAAAAATGTAACATACCTCACCATACAATAACTGACCCACAATATTCATCCCTTCACTTAGATAGATCAAATCAATGATCTCATTTCATTTATGTCTCATAATTTTGTAATTGTAAAAACACAAAAAAGTCAATTAAATTCTAAAAGAAAATAGCTTATTGATTAATCACAAAACTTTACTACATATAGTGAGATATTTGATTTTCATGTGAGATACAAAAGCTTAGGGCTATTCACCCTTAAGGTAAGGGCTGCCATGTTTCTTATCATAAACACCTTCATTACCTGCCAAGACCAAATACTTATCTTTCCTTGTAAAACTTGTACATGCAAAACCTAAACCTTTACCTATCTCATTTTGCACAAAATTAGCAACTTCAATCCTTGATTTTCCACCACCCATGCATGTTTCTGATTCTGGCACCCTCTCCAAAAATTTAATGAAGTAAGTAGGGTTTGGATTCAAAAAATGAAAAAAAGGGTCCAACCATTTATGTCCACTAGCTGTTGTTCCATAAAACATGGTAACTTTAACATCCACAGCAACAGGAACAATATCATCAGTTAACTCAGCAAACAAAGGACTAAACCTTAGCAAATAAGGTTCCCTACATGTTGTACCTTCAGGACAAATTACAAGGTTTCCTAGTTTCAACAATTTCACCATTGCTTCTCTGTCTTTTTCTCTGTCTCTTGTTAGTCTTATAGTTTTTATAGGAGAAACTAGCTCATTGAATTTGCTTAAGCTGTATGTGACTGCAGAAAGTGGTTTGTTTAATACATATGCAATGTAAAGTGGGTCAAGCAAGGTTCTGTGGTTACACACATAGAGCATGCTCTTTTGATCTTCTTTGTTGTGGACCAAAGACACATTGAAGGGTTTTGAGAGAGTGGTTCTTGTCCCAGAGAATGCTAATATTGGAGCAGAAACATTGAAGGGTAGTGAAGTACCAAATATGAATCTGAATATGGCAAGAAATAGTGCAAAGGGTAACCACATGAACAAGGCTAGAGAAGATGTTGGGGTTGGCCTAAAAGCTAATCTTCCATCATGGAATATCAATGGCTTTGGGTACTTCTCTCTTGGAAGGACATGCCAATTTTTCCTTTCCTTAGATAAGTAAACCTTCTCAAGAAGAAACAGAGAAAGTTAGAAAACAGAGTTATTAAGCATAAAAAAATCATAAAATATCACATAACTAGGTTTTAAGTTAACTATAGTAATAATATTGAGGTTTTGGTAATCTTTGTAGCTATATTATGGTAGCAATTATGACAACATCAAACACATTATTTTTGAAATTATCTAAAATTCTGATAAACACTTCAACTACCACAACCGTAACTTAAAATTATTCCATGTGAAACAAAAAGAAAAAGGCTTTAAGACAATGATATGAATGAGTGTGGACATTTGCCTATATTCTTAAAAATGGCCTAACCTTGAAATGAGGAAAAAGCTCTTTGTCAATATGCTCAAAATGGCTACCTCCAATACCAATAGTGTTGTCATTGCATGCTTTAGTTTTACCCTCATATGAAGGGGTTATTTTATTTACCTTCTTTTCCTCAAACAACCCCAAAAAGTACCCATTGAAGGTCTTCAACTCTCTTGCAACAACACCCTCAACACTTAAATAGTCCTTGAGGAAACCTTCAACCATAACCCTAGGTAACTTACTAGATGCTACTTTTTTCTCACAACACATAACATCTTCAAACCCTTCCCACCCCACATCTTCTAAAAAGAACTTTGGCAAAATAGATGACCCTATTCTGAATGTGTCCTTTCTTATACCAAAAAAGCACAAGAAAACCATAATCTCCAAACCTAGTTGATCTTCACCAACAAGCCACACCAAAGGGTATGACAAAAACAAGATTAGAGACCTTAGTATCCCTCCAGCTTCAAAGGCAACCAGCATGAAGTAAGGGAATAGAGAAGAAGATCTTAACAGTGTACCCTCAAACTCAAAAACTAGTGTTTTGTTTGCTGGTTCTGTTGTTTTGTGGAAAAGTGAAACAACTTTCACCTTGTTGCTAGGATCCATTGTGCAAGAAAATAAGGCCAAGGAAACTAAGACAAAATGGATTTTGTTGTGCTAGAAGCGTAACAAATATAGTAGAAGATACTAATAATAATCTTTTTCATACTGTCTCTGTCTTCAGTGTGACATACACCTACTTTGCATGAACGAGTGACCAGTTAACTGGCTCTTCATTCTTGAAATACATCAAAGTAATAAAAATATGAATGATGTAATAATAGTGTATATCTTAATGTATATATTTTTTGTTAGGACTTTTATATCTTATTTCTGATGTAAAATAGTTCATGAAATCAATAATTATAGTTAGACAAATATAATATTTATGTATTATTAATATAAAAGATTTATATATGATTACTATATTATTTATTATTTTTTGTATTATTTTTTTGAAGAATTGATAATGATTAAAAATAATGGTTGACAATGACAATATATATAATTCTTATACTTTTAATACGTACATGTTTCTTCTAAAAATGTAATGTTTTGTTTTGTTGAACTAAAATAAGCAATATTTGTTGAACATTTAGATTATAATGGGACATCTAGTAAAGTTATTTTGGGTTATTGCCTTATCATTAAAATAGAAAAGGTGACTAACCATATCATTTGGGCAACGTCAAAGTCTAGTTAAAAGGATATGCACTAACCCAAGGTATAAGTTATTGATTGAAGTAGAACAATAACATTATGCCACATATTAGTCATATACAAAATGTCAACATTTCTATGCATGCAAAGCTATCTCCTTTTAAATAAAGTGTTCTCATATATATCTCAAGCACAAATAATTTTTGGACAAGAAGTGATCAAATTTGATATTGTAATCAAAGAATCAAATCACAAGTAAGTTTCATATTCAGAAAACGAAAATCACTTTTTCTATCAAAATCAATAATCCAAATTGAAACACAATTACCTTTATTTATATGGAAGAATGTAATATTTTAATTAGTAAATTAAAACTATATAAACTGCAATCCATTAATTAACTTACTTAAAATTAAAACACATTTTTTCTGGTACATAAATTAAAACACATTTAAGCTTAAACTTCCTTCATAGCAGCTTTCCCCATCAAGATTTTATGCGTAAAAATGAAGAAATCGCCAACTTCATTGGTAACCTCATCATTACTTTATACATTTATTGAAACGACAAAATGAATGACTTGAACGATTACAAATAACTAAGGGCAACATGGTTCTCTTATAGTTAGCTATGCATTCAAACGTGCTTTGCTGGAGTAGCTAGTAACAATTGTTGAGACTATATGTATATTATGATCCAAAATATTCATTATAAACAAATAAAACATCACAAGGTTAGTATATATATATATATTACCCTTAATATATAATAAATACTTGGTTGAGATCACTCCATTAAAATTCCTATTGTGAATTCTCTTGTTTAATTTAAACCTACCAAGTGGCAAGAATCCAATTTCTAATGAATATAATCTTAACAGTGTGCATATCCATGTCCCTGTAGCTTTAGTAAATACAAGTATTAACACTATCTGATGGCACAGGAAATTATGTTTAAAGGACAGCTGTTTCATCTACCCTTCAGTAGTGCATTTAAGATAACAGCATGGACATTAATACGTGGCATGGGTTAGCTGGAGAACAGAGAAACACATAATCATTATTGATAGAGAAACTTACTAAATTTTAGGCCATTAAAAAATAGGTTTAAGACAAAGAGATTAATATTTATATATTGTATCTTAATCTATATAATAACAGTATATTATTTACTATTTATTTGTATTATATTTTTTAAAATGTATTGATAATTAAATATGAATAGTAGATAATATAGTCTGTTGAACTATATTTTATTATTTGGGTTGATATTGTATTAGACTAGTTAGAGTTAGTTTTAATGGCTTTAGTTAGTTTTACATGTATATATAGTTTACTTTATTGTAAATTATCACTCATTCAATTCAATATGACGAGGAGAAATATTATTCAATTCAATAAAACTATGATTCTATTCTTTCTCTTTTTTTTTCTTCTTCAAGCTTTAAACTTTTCTTATCTTTCTCATTCATGAATGTCTCATCTTTCTTGTTCATCAAAAACATTTGTTAATGTCTCCTACCATTTTAACATGGTATCAGAACAATAATTATTGTTTTGATGACTTTCACTTATACTTCTATCATTCCAAGATTCAATAAAGAATCTTCATTCTAATTCATGGCTCTCAAGATGATGGTGTATTGGAAGTTATGACTCACAAGATTTCAAAGAAACTATAGCAATTGGTTCTTTCCATGCAATGGAAAAGAGATTCTTAGTGTCCATTCTAAGGTATTAGATTCTAAAGCATACCCTGTTGCTCTTTGCTTATAGTATCCATAAAGAAGAGCTTAGCTAAGAAATATATATATAGTGCCTTTTTAAAGAATGAACATTCACCCTCTCATGTGAGAGCTTGGCAACACATGCTTTATAAATGCTATCTTGTAATACTTTATGGTGTTTGGAATTAGTTGTTTCAGGTTTCAAGGTCAGTGTATTAGTTTGGAATCAAACTTTTTTCTCAATGACAACAAGAATCTACACATTTTTTCATTTATTACCCTCAAATATTTCTTATTTTTTTATTACTCTATTTTCTTTACTTCCCTCATTAAACACACAACATTATGATGTGTATTTTTTATCAATAAAGCATCATATTAGGATCAAGATTAAGATCCATTTTTCTATCTTTCATCTATTATGGTTGGTTTGATTGGTTAAGCTTCTGTCAAAATATATAGTTAAGCTTTGGATGAAGTTGCTTCTGCCTATGGTAATTAAGCATCAATATTGCTTCATATTCATATTTCAAGACTGTGAGATAATGAGAGGTAATAGAGTATATGATCGTGTTCAACACAATTATTTCAAGCTTGAAATGCATAATAGATTCAAGCTTGAGGGGGTTGTTAAACTATATTTTAGTATTTGAGTTAATATTTATTAGACTAGTTAGAATTAGTTTTAGTGGTTTTACTTAGTTTTACATGTATATATAATTTACTTTCATGGTAAACTATCACTCATTCAATTCAATATGATGAAATATTATTCAATTCAATAAAGCTATGATTCTATTCTTTCTCTTCTTTTTTTTATTTCTTCAAGCTTTAACCTTTTATTATATTTCTCATTCATGAATGTCTCATATTTCTTGTTCATAAAAAAAATTTGTTAATAATTTCTACCATTTTAACACAGTAACATACTAACAATGTATAAAATTACCAATGCATACATTTTTATTCTCAAATACAAATTATCAACTGGTATAATCACTTATCATCTACTATCTATTATATTACTTTTATTTAAGAGTGAAAGAGAATTAAATATAAAATATGAATAAAATAATAATAGAGTAGAAAACTCTTAATATTATCCGTCCACATCTTTTACTGGTTATAAATTGACGAATTACTTGTCCATCTGAAATTTGAAAATGGTGTGAGGAACATACTTGAACCACCCATCTGCGTACTTTTGCCATCAAATCTATCAAATTATGGGAGTCACTGTTTTGGTAAATTTCTAAAACACTCAAACTCACAACATTAATACCATGGCATAACAAACTGTACTTAGTACTTTCTTTACTAAAATTTAAGAACTCCGCAGTACATTTATTTTCATCCACCTTATTACGGCAAATATACTTAATTGTGCACATTCACTAAAAAATTACAGTATTAATATACCTTTTAAATTAATCATTAGTGGGAAACAAATTACGATTAGTCAATAATCCAGTACTACATGTTTTTTTTTTAAATATTGCTACTCGCATTTACTTAACTTGTTAATTCAAAAACAACAATCAACACTTAATTATATTAAGAATAGACCTTGCTTATTAATTAACTAGTAAAAATAAAATAAAAGAAATTTTTTGTTAATTTCAATACTCAAATTTTATATATACACGTAAATTCATCAATTTTGTTTTTATATTTGACAACTAGTGGAGCATCAATCCGTGATGTTATATTTTATAATAAGTACTATTATACTATATATATATAAGGTTATTATAGTTGGAAACAAAACAGAAGCAATTCTTTTACTTCCATGTGATACAAAAATGAAAACTTATAGAAGCAGAGAAATGAAATATAACAAAATGGTATAATAGTGGAAAACTCTTTTCAAAAAAATATAATCAACAAGGCGTTGATATAATGGTGTAAGGCTAAATTCTCATATAGACTAAATCTTCATATAGACCAAAATGTTAATGATTTGGGAGTGACAGCCCCACATGAAATTGATTAATTCGTTATCTAAAAAGGTGAAGGAATACACTTTGTAATTCCAAAAAAATTGAGAAGTATAAAATCACATAACTTAGTCCAAAAAATGTCTCAACTATGAAAAGTATATTACAAAATTTTCATTTCTTACGCTAAGGTTTAACACTCAATCTTATTGATCCTCTTACCAGAAGTACTCTAATCTTACATTACATGAATATGAGCTCTCTCACTTACTCATTATATTACTCTTCTCATATGCTTGTGAAGGTGTTTCTTTTCCTCATAAATTCTATTTATATGATGAAGGAGAGTAATGCTCCTTAATAAAGAGAAGAGAAAAAGATATATACACCGACAATGTAAAGGATTTTTACACTGTTACTACATCATCCACCATTGATTTTTAGTCATTATTGACTTTTAAATAAAAGTATTGTAAATGAATGGTGGATGATGCACTGACTGTGTATAAATCTTTACACTGTCAGTGCACACATTTTACACTCTAAAGAGAAAATGAATAATTAACTTTTATTATATTTTTCAGACACATTGAAGATGTTATCTTTAACATTTTAGGTTGGATTTTTACTAATATCCTTTTAAGACTTTGGAAAAATTGTCATTCAATATATTCAATAAATCACCTATTAAAACTTAATGATTATAGTCTCTCATAAATTAAGTAGAGATTCCCCAACATATTTTTACATGTTTCAATTATATATGGTTTTAGACCACAATAGATATTCCATATGGTTTGTGATGCATCTTGATCGTTATTTTAAAATATTAATATCAAATTACAATTCGTTAATTTAAAACCAATTATATAAGTACATTTGGACCATGCATTTATTCTTGTACAGGATCCGTAAAAATTCTTCCCAGTTTATGCTATCAAAGCAGATAGCAGTGAGAGAAGTTATGGTCATGACACATGACTGAGAAGGATACTAGTAAAGAAGTTGAGTAAGTCATTTTAATAGTTAATAAGATGATTGATGGTATACTGGTCATGAAATAAATGAATTTTTTTAACTGATTGTTGTTGAATAATCTCAAACAACATTTGTTTAGGATACTTGAAATAAGTTAGTGTGTTAGTCTTATGATGTCTAATATTGAAATAGAGTAGAGTAACAAATATTATTTATTGGATTCAAATATTTTGTTATAATGTGCACCAAATATAAGTATCAAATAAAAACATTTCATGGTCTATAATCCTTATTCTATAATATTTTGGTAGCCGCTCAATGTTCCTGGGGACGTAGGTACAATTAGTTGAACTTTATTACCAAATTCTCTTGTTTCTTCTCTTCTATTTATTCTATACCTTTATTTGATTGATTGTGTTCAACACTACGTAACAAACCCTTCCACTGCATTAACAAGATTCGTATAAAATCTTTGATGTCTCGGCAATTAGAAAGATTTATTTTCCGTGAAAAGACTTCAAAACAAGTTTAAAATACATAATAGATAATTGTAGATTACATATGTGAGGATTTGAATTATGCATCTTAATTTGGCCATTTTGTGACTTTCACCAATCTAAAATGGTTGATGAATTTATTTGACCACATTCTAGTTTAGCAACTTTTACAATTTTTTGTTATGATTGATGAATTAGTTTCCATTATTTGTTAAAGGCATGAAAGTTTACGAACATTCAAGGTCAGAAAATATAAATCTAGTGGGTGAGGACTAAATAAGAGTATATATGTTCGTGTAATCCTTTCAAGTTGCTCATCCCTATAAATTTTAGTATTTTGACATTATTCCTTATAGAAAATGTATTGAGAATATTTGACCACTTCATCATAATTTTATTTTTTATTACACAATAATGATTATTCCTATTATCTACGCATTATTTTAATTTTTTTATATAATCAATACATTATTCTTTTATATTACTTATATATAAGATTAAGAATCAATTACGAACAAATATAAATAATAAGTAACCTAGTGACAAGGTCAAAAATATGAAGGAATGTAAGGGAGGAAAAGAAAAGGAGAAGGGAAGAATTGTTTTCTATAGTTTTGTTGCTTCCATTAGAGGGAAGGAGATAGAAAATGGTGGGATATGTTTTCTCCAGAGGAAAATTTAAATGAAAAAACAAATCAATACAACAATATGATGGAACACATACTTTTATGTTTCTATTCATGTCAATTTTATTTTAATAATAATTATATTTTATCTTTCCACTTTCCACCATACCAAATAACTAAAAAATCATTACATTTTTTACTCATTTTGTCCTCTTAATTTTTCTTTCTTCAGTCTTTCTTTCCTTAATCATACACTTACACTTGTATTGAAAATGTATATTGAGAATATTTGCATTATGCAAATATAATCATACACTTGTATTCGAAGTAAAGACCACGTGGTGTACAGGTGTTGAAAAAGAGTATTAAAGGATATGCAAATGCCAATTGAGCATTGAAAGTCTATAATGGCAATTCCACAATTTTGAAAGGATATGCAAATGCCAATTGAGCATTGAAAGTCATGATTGGATTAGTTTTTGATGGGTACAATTTCTTGTGAATTTAAGAACAAACTTGCATCATGGCTGCAAAAAAAAACTAAATTGCTTAAAAACTTGCTTTATGAGATTCTAACAACCTAAACCAATGACACCAATAACAATATATTGTCCTAGTCTAAGACAAAGTTATGTCAAAGACTTGTCACAAATGGAATGATCTATGCTATATATATAATATAAGGTCAAAAATAGAATCTTGTAAGGAAAGCACATCATGATCAAGGGATATGGGGTGGAAAGCACCAATAGGGATGAAACTTAAGCCAGAGTCTGAAAAAATCACTAATAGTGTAATCGCAACACACTTAGTCTTGAGTTATAAATTGGAAAAATACATCATTACAGTGATTGCACATTCTTCCATCCATTGTTAAAAATACAACCTCATCAACGTTCTTAAAATTTGTAACATGCAAAGATGAGCAATCTGATCCTTTCTAAGAGGCACTGACCCGAATCATCTGCTAAGGAACGACGATCAAGTACCACAAACATTAGAAAAGAAACATTCAAAATTGCTATGGGACACTACAATGTTGGTCATTATTCAAATTTATCTTCTCTTCCATGTTTTCAGTTCGAGCCATTGCAGTTCAGACACAGCATAAATCAAAAGGCTCCCGAGACATGAACTAAGTATCTTTCTTGGTCACAATACCTTCTCAAGAATAATACACCAGTTGGATTTGTCAAAAAAACGATCAACAACTCTAGCATTGTTTATTCCAGATACCAACCTGCAAAAAGAATGAACAATAAGAAATCCCGAACTTAAGCATCCTGCATGTAATGATGTTAAGTCCTCTAAACGAAGTTTTTAATTAACATCCTTTTAACGTTGAAAAATTATTACTGAAACATAGAGTAGCAGCAATGAAACTACTAGCCATTAATCCTCGACTCCTTTATAATGCAAAAAATTCACCTTCAAATTAAGTTATTTAATCAATGTGGTAAAGAAGACGTGTGAGCAAAAGACACTAAATATTTTATTTTCACACTATTTAACTTCCCTTCTTCATTACTTCGGAAGAAAATTGCTCATATTTTCAAAAACATTATAACAATCAAGCTTTTCCTATAAGTAGCAACTTGATCTCAAAAATAGGAAAGGAAAATGGGCAAATTTAAAAGTATTCATCATTTGACAACCAGGAGCTAGATAAAATTTGAGGAAGTAACTTTATCAACCTGTCACATGGGAAACAGATGACAGAAAACTTTCAATGGCAAGATACTCGAAGAGCTGTTAGAGGAACAAGAACATATAAATATGAATACACACAGTTCAATTATTTACAAGCCACGAGCAACTAGACAAGAAATGGATAACAAAGACTATTACTAAATTTACATAGGAAGATTCTAATGTAGGGGAGAAAAGGGTTACCTTTCAAGTTCGCCTTCACTAAAAACATGATAATATCTGTTATATACTACAGCACCCTTTTTGTCATCTCTAGTTGCCAGACCATTAGCAAGAGCCTGAGCTGAAGAACCACTGACTTCAGCACGATGATAAGGTAAATGCCATGGAACAAAATATTCCTGCTGATTTTCAATATTCTTGTTGTCCTTCAAATCCCTTGAATAATGTTGATCCTGATCCCTTAGATCCTCAGTTTCCTGAATTTTCTTAGTTGCACTCTCATTGAAATCTTTCATGTGCTCACCTGAGCTGCTTTCCTCACTTTCTGGAATACTTTCTAATGACAAGGAGGAAGGGGTCCGAGCACGAGGACTTCCCGGTCCTATCCACTCCTCACCATACTTCTGTGAAAGTGGAGTCCATTTGGTAAGCAGCGACTTATCCTCTTGTTCAACAGCCCAAACTGTAATCAGAACAAGTCCACCCTTTTTAACAATTCGGACTAATTCTTCTATTGCTTTTCTCCTTCTATTTTCAGTACTTAAATGATGTAACACGGCTATAGATATTGCTGCATCACCAAAACCAGTTTTATAAGGAAGATTCACAGCATCTGCAACCAGAACTTCATGCCCTCTATCTGCACAGATTTTAATTAAGGAAGGACTTATATCACATCCTATAAAAAAGCAATCACGATTTAAGCCTAAGTATTTTCCATTGCCACATCCTGCGTCCAGGACAAGAGATCCTGAAGGCAATGATGACAAAAATGTGGCAACCTTAGGCCACTTGGCAAACCGTGTGGAACTGAAATGGGGAGCAATAGCATCATAAACATGATGGACATACTTCTTTTCAATTTCGGGGGTAGATTTTACACTTGTAGATGAAGTGTTTGGGTTCTCACTGACTGACATGGAATCTGTGATGCCCGGCTCCCTGTTCGAGGCAAGAGTAGACAAAGTAGAAGCCACTTTAGTATTGATTGCTTTCATCGAGCCAAATCGTGAACGACAGATGTCACTACTAAAGGCAATGAGCAAACCAAGGGTTTCCCTAGGTTGATAGAGGAATCTACTTGCTTTTAGAACATTATGAACCATCAACCTGCCACATTCAACCAGATATCACCTGCATCGAAGTTATAATAAAAATGAGAAACACTTAGCTGCTCCCAGGGAAAGACATTTTTCTTGCTTTGTACCATTACATATGCACTACCTCAACAGCGTGGACTATCATCATCTCCTAGTTTAATGGCATTTCTAATGATACCTAAGATGGTTCACATTCAATTACGTCTGTCGCTTGTGAAAAACATCTCTAAAAAAAATCAGATTTCAGAAAGTAGCCACTACCATTAGATCCATAAAATATATAGAAAAAGCAGACACTGTGCACAAAGAAGAAACAATTTATGTACACAATGATTAAAAACCTAGCTTTAAACAAACTAGCAAGCCAGGAAAACATAGCAACATATAACGCATCATTTTCAGGGATACCTATGATTCAAATCATTTTAAACACAAAATGACATTTTATTAAAAAAAAAGAAAAAAAAAAGAATTGTCCCTTCAATGTTACCTCTGTCTCTAAAACAATGTACTCAGTTCCTTACCCAAAAAAGTGAGGGGATACACTTGGTAGTTCCCAAAAAACTAATCTCCATTTTCACCCAATTCACATATTTTCTGTAAACATTTATGCTGTGACACATCTCTGGAGTTAAAAACTTGAAATCATGCAGATTTGTTTACAGGTGATCTATCTATCTATCTATTTACCTATCTATCTTCAATTGCAAAGTTGAAACCTCAGGATCATGGCTACAGAACTGATCTGGGTTTCCACCAAAGTTTCTGTTTTTACCATAATATATAGTTCATACGCATTTTCTCAAAATATATAGTTAAACAATCAATAACCCATTTGCATTTTATTACCTCACATCACTTCCATCCAAGGATAGCAATAACAACAATAATATGATATAATTAAGCATATAAGAAGAACCTTATAGCATGTGCGTTGTTAGAAGTTGGTGGCGGCTCTTCACTTATCCAAATCGCAGCGGCGGAGGGTAGAATCTGGTCTGAATTATACAGCGGCAATGGCGGCTATTCCTATCTCTTCTTATTTTTTAATTAAACAGTTCATCTAAAAAATAGTTGTTTTATTTGGGCCCGTTACTGACCCGGCCCAATATTGTCATTTTTAATAAATATAATTTGCTTAGCCTAATCATGGTCAATTTGGTTCAATTACCAAATTGATTGATTAGGGAAAAGAAACATCATTAACTTAACCTTATAGCCCATATGTCATGCAAGTCTCACTAAAATATTTTAACATTTAAATGTAATTTCTATGCACTAATAATCTAATAGTATAAAGATACAGAGTTAATGTATCATTTATCATTCGTTTGCATTACTACTTTTATTTAAAAGTAAATAATAATTAAAAATTAATAGTGGATGATATATTAACAGTGTACAAATTCTTACACTATTAATCTTTTTCTCTTAAGAAATGACATTATAATATGTCAATTAAAACTTACGATTAATTTAAAAAGATTAAGTTAAAGTGTAATAGCCCACCATATATAAAGGTCGAAGTAATGCACTGGTATATAAAGAAAATTCGATTAGGTTGACCATTGTTAGTAATGTCAAAGATGAAATTAATTGTCAATATGCAATGCAATACCATAATTCCGAGTACAGATTTTTTTTTTATAATATGAATCTCAAGGAATTTTACGAAAAAAATATTAATAACTAAAACTTATTTTAATTATCCATACTCATTAAAAACAATTAATCTGTATTCATTGACGTTTTAGCACACACGAGTTATTTTTTTATTTTTTATAATAATGCTGTTCGTTTGTCAAGAAAAACATTATATATTATAATAATGATTTATATAAGAATTTTCTCTAAAAATAGATGAACTACAAAAGGTGCACTCCTAATCAAAGTTTTGGTTAATTCTTAACATAAAAAGAAAAGTCTAAGTTTATAAATATTATTTAATTCTCTGAAAAGTTTGCATTGTCGTTTCTAAAAATTAGAACTTTGAAAGCACTTGTCCCATTGACTCAATTCCACTAGTGAAATCACCACAACAAACTCATGAGTATTCTATTTCATTTCAGTCAAGAGGGATTAATGAATGAATAGTAGCAACCTTAATCAATCACATCACCATGCTTTTCACATTTTCTTTTCACTTCTAATGATTCTTTTGGGTACAAAACTTATATTAACAACATTGACATGGTTCCTAATTTACTATTATAACATCAATGGTAGAAGGGCCACATATTCTTAAATAAATCTAACAAATGCTAACTGATGTACTTGAGAAGTTATGCCTTACAAAAATCTGCATTGCTTGAATCAGTAAATGATACTCATTAACATAAGGCACACCAATTTTACATTTTTATTTCAGTCTGTAATATCGAAACAAAGCTTAGCCTCGTCCCACGGTCCATTGATCTCAAACTTGTATTCCTGAATCTTAATAAGCCAATAAGGACAGACAATGTTGACAAAAACCAACAAACTAAGCAGCAGCACAAAAAGTAAGCGATGCAGCATGTACACAAAACTCAATGTCATGGCCATTAAACTGATAGAAAAGCATAGGTGTAAGCGGAAGGAATACTTTTTAATGCAGTAAGTAACTAGTGGAGCAAAAAGGAAAACTTGCAATGAAAATAACATGATAGCAAAAACATGTAGTCTCGATGGAAGGCGAGACGCAATGAAAACAGAAGCGACTACAGAAGCATTGACAGAGATGCAACTTGTCAATGCTGGATTCTTCATAACCCCTGGGGCTTTGACAGTGGATTCTGAATAATCATGAAGGAAAAGATGAAGCATGAGAAGTGATGCAGTTACAGACCAAATGGAATCAGAACTAATGGATCTTGTAAGAGTTTGATAGATGGGAGCTAAAACATACAGGCTAGTTATAAAAAAACAGATATTGAGGAGATAATGGAGAAATAGGCCAAGGGAAAGCATTTCCTGAGTAAAAAGAAGAACTAGAAAACCTGAAACAAGAAGACTTGCATCAATAAACAGGAGAGAATTTTCATCAAGAGTTGAGCCTAGTGTGTAGGTCCAGACCAAGACAACAAGAGCAACAATGCATAAATATTCAGAAATCGAAACTGAGTCTAGCATCACCTTCAGCATGTCCCTTTTTACAACACTGGCGTTCATAACCATTCCTTCAAGGAAAGATTCATCAGTATGATTGTCATCATAACCAGGTTGCATACCACCATATGCTACTTTTCTCCATCTGGAACGAGGTGGAGAAGAATTACCAGCCAAGTTTTCCATTGCAATAAGTAGTTACTCTGCGTAGGGTCAACTATTCTGTGGTAAGTCCTAATTGTCCTCCTTTGCTACATAAACCTTGCTCCAACTTTGGGGTTGAGCAATTTGCACTTGCAGTAGGAGATAACACATTTCGGTAGCACTATGCTTTGTCTTCCAGTCTTGCATATTCAGGCGAAAGACATCTCCATACTCTGAAGAATAAAGGATGACGAAATTACATAAAGGGGGAATTGGTTTAAGTCAACAACATAGAGGATAGCGAAGATTTCCCCAATGTTATTTTACCAAGTCAAGGATTCAACTTGTAATGTTATATGAAGGGTGACCAAAACATAAAACAATGAACGGAGATGATTATAATAAGATGCGCATACATATAAGTACCAGTACAAGTTGACATTAATGGTAATAGACTAATAGTTCAGGATATTCACCATTACAATAATCACCAAGCACAGAAATTTTACAAGCCAAGAATGTTGAGATTAATGATCTAGATAAGTATACATATTAGATTGTAAAAATAGAACAGCTATTATGAGAACATCGTCTATCAAATTGAACTCACTTGTGATTGTTTAGTAGAACAGTGATTTAAATTGTGGACTCCATCAAGTGATGAATAATGCAGTTGCGGTGACTGCCACAACCGCATTACATCGGACCGTAGCGCAATCACATTGGGCCGCATCGAATTCAAAAATATATTTGTAATTAAAATATATTTCACATAGCAATGACCACAATCCACATTGCAATAATCGCAATCGTGACCACGAAAGCAATTTAAAACACTGGTGTATAAGCATGACTGAGGATGTAAAATTGTTAAAAACCAATCTGAAGTAAACAAAAGCGGTTTGTATCAGAACTGAAATAGAAAACCACTTTTGCTTCAGCATATCAGTATTAACAATCATTTTCATTATTAGCACAAAAACCAACAATGAGATAGATACAAATCACTTCAATAAATTTAAATAAAGATATAATAGGACCACAAAAAATTAAATATATAAATATAATGGAATAAAACAAATCACACAATCCTTAAAAGCCCGAGTTTCTGCATAGAAAGGTAAGGACCTTTTACTTTTAAGGTTTGGCTCTGGAAAGAGAGGGAAAAAAGGTTGGGGCATTGAACATTTGTAACAAACAATTGATTGTAGAACAAACAGAATAATCATCATAAGAAGAAGAAGAAACAAATTGAAATAGACAAGAGTAGAAGAAGAAAAAACGCAAACGAAACCAACGCGAGATTAAACTTACGATTTGATTTGGAAGCAAATGTACGGCGTCGTCGGTGTCGGAGCGCCTCTGATTAGATCACAGTGAAAATTAGGGATTGGATTGAGACAATTGCTTCAATGCTTATGCTTAGTAAAGCTAGGCAAGTTATCACCATTGGATTTACTAGAAAAATAAAGTAACGGTCCAGATTAAGAAAAGGAAAAAGATAACAGAAATAAAGAAGAGAAAATGAGATTATTATTAATTCTTAAATAAAAATAATATATTATTACTGTATAAATTTATACACTATAATAAATATTACAGTCAATAAATAAAATCTCAGCCTAGTAATTACTACATACATCTCATGATTTCATTATGTTTATTACTCGTCTCAAATCCTCTCACAAACTAAATAAAAAATATCATATTAAATAAAATAAAAAAAGTAAGTATTCATATTTTTTATCATTTTTTTCTTTATTCTTATTGGGTAATGATCTTCTTTATGAATAGAGAAACAAGTGCAATATAATAATAATAAAAGAAAATATGTAATGTTATATTTATCTTTTTATTTGTTATGAAATTATATTTTTACTATTGAAAACATGAAGAGTAACAAGTATCTGTATCTCCATTACTTGAGAGGATAGTTATTCGTTTGGAAGAAAATATTTTTTTATAGATTTGCTACACGTGTATCGTGCATGTAGGTGACAATAGGACGAGGTTACTCTAATGGACAAAATGGGTTGGTCTACTCGATAAAGAAATCTGCTTAGATTATAAGAGTTTTCTAACTAAACCTCATGCCAATCAGTTAACAGAGCACATAAAAAGCCCATCAGATCAAGTAAAAAGCTTTTCCAGGCAAATGTTTTTTGCTTAAGAATATCACAATACCACAAATGGAGTATTTTTAATTTTAATTTCCGTAAAACATTCATTCCCCTTCTCTTGTTCATCACAATTGAAAAATATAACATTTAGCTCATATATTTTGTATGGCCAAGATTATTCCTCAACCTTTTAGGTAAAGAATTAATTCCTGTCAAGATATATAATTGTTCATCTCAACAAGTGTTGCTCCTAAAATTCTCTTTCAACTTTCAAGTAACTTAGATTCATCTTCTGTTAAAAGTTATAACTCATGTTTAGTTCTCTTATCTTCCAAACTTTTCCATTTTAGTTTTTTTTTACTATTAGACAGGTATCTCAATTTGAGTAATATAAACATTTGAGCTAAGTGTTAGAGTGAATAAAAAAAATTCCAAATTGGACACTTGAACGAAAGTTTTCAACACTAGCTAAATGCCATAAAAAAGTAATTTAAATCCGCATAACATACATAAAAAACCAAACAAAAAACATTTTAAAGTTAACAAAGAAGCACGACAATGGGGAAATGGTGAAACCATGATAGGCGCGAATGTGTTTGAATGTTTTATAACAACAATAGAAAGGAATGACTCATGATAAAATGAAATAAAAAATAAATCATGTCACCTCATTTCTTTGGGTGTTTAATGAAAAACAGAAAGAAGAGTGTGAAAGTTATGTCATTAGTTTTTTTAATCTTAATTTTTTTTTTCACTATTAAAATTATTTTATCAATTTTTAATAAGAAACTAATCTCTTTCAAGGTGTCTGACATTCCCAACAAGTTTGAAACAACAAAACTTTAAAACTCTAGTGGCAATCCTAGTTCTTCATTTGCTATTTTACACCATTTTAAGTAAAATTCCGGAATAGACTTTTAATATGTGTTGTATTGAAACTCTTTTATATAAACATAGAGTGAGAGAATATATGTATGTGTTTTTTTCTTCTTATTTTGATGCTATTATTTGAGTGGTCCCTGCTTGAAGTAGGATGGGAGGCTCCTAGGTCATGCTTTGGGCCAAAAGTACTTTTGCATTGTGTTTGTTTATGCTTTTCTATTCCTCTTTGGAAACGAAATTCAAAAGAGTCATAGTTTTCTACCCTTTTTCTCCCTATTTTCAATTAAAAAGTCAACAAGAAATCCCACCAATTATAGCACCTTATTTTCTGGTACAGACACGTCTTTATATCAATTATTACATGTTTTGGGGCTCCTCCTTCTATCTCTTTATATTGATTAGTTTGTTTTTATAGGAGTTTTTTTATGGAGTGTTGTTAAAACTGTACCGGTTATCAAACCGGTCAGAGTACTGGTATAGTGGTACAGTGGTTCAACAAGTGGTTCAGTAATTAAATCGCATACTGGTTAAACCGGACATACCTACTTATATATATATATATATATATAAACCTATAACAAAAAAATTTCAAATAGGTACATACTCAAATTTATAATCCATATTTATAATCTACTCAAAATTCACATAAATAAACAACTTTAAGTCTTTAAAAAATTCAAAGTCTAAATTAAAAAACATATATCAATCCAAAAGTATCACTTAACAACCACAAAATATAAATAAATGACATAACTTCACAACTCACTCTATAAAACAAATAAATTTTGAGTTTTAACATTTAACATCAAGGAGTCAAAGTTATCTTATATGAATATTATATTTTTCTACCAAATCTATCTTCAGACAGTACTCCAAGATTACACAAATGTCACTGAGATTACACACAAATGTTAGGAACCAAAATGTGTAATTTAAGTATGCTTTGGAAGCATGTGCCTTGAAGTGTTGAAGAAGAGTTGGAAAGATGGGTACCTTGTAATGGGTTTTTAAGTTTTTAAAAAAAAAATATATATATGTGTATAAACCAACCGGTTTAGTAAAATACCGTCCGGTTCACCGGTTTTGACCGGTTTTTGACCGGTTTTGATATTTGGCCGGTTCAACACCTGTACCGTACCGGTTAGGGGCCTGGTTCATCGGTTTTCCAGTTGAATCGGCCGGTACGGTACGGTTTTTATAACTATGGTTTTTTACTTTATCCATCATTTATATTTAACCATTATTAATTTTAAAATATAAATGATACAAATGAATGATAATGATATACTGATAATGCATATATATTAATACTTTATAAAGGGATGTGTTATCATAATTTTTTATCATATCAATGATAATGAAACAAAAACAATATATTTAATTTTTTTAATTGACATAATAGATTTTTCGTTCATGCATAACAATATTTGAAACAATAAATTGTTAGGTATTAGTGGCCTAGGAACACGTAGAATGGGTTGAATAGGTGTAGCGGTTATCAATTTCCGCTTCTTGCACCAAAATCAAATTTCTGGAAACAGCCCAGTTAATCGATTAAGTCATACAGAGAACAGAATGACCAGAGAGGCATATTGCACAGTTATTTAAAGTCAATTGAATAGAGATGATACATATATTTTTAAGCACAAACAATAAACATATGACAGTAAACAAATATCCAAAATATCAGCTACAGATTCAATTTATAACAGCAAGAAACTAAAAGAAGATTCGGAGAGAAAAAGAATGCACAAGTAGATTTTTATCCTGGTTCGTTTGCTGTCCACTGCAAATACATCCAGGCCTTCCTTCTGATCTAGGGAGATTTTCTTCTTCACAATATTGAGTTAAAGTATGAATACACACACCAATTCAATTACAAGCACATAAGACGCTTCTTTCTTGAAATCTAGGACCCCTAAATCCTTGGGTTGACTTTACCCTTCGCCTGAGAAAACCTTTCGCACGAAACAGCCCTAGCCAAGATTCTTGTCCTCAAATCAAGACCTCCTAGCCTTGGTGAAGAACCTCAATCTTTATGGTGATATGACACCAACAGATTAATCCAAAAATACACAAAAATAGATTAAACAGTAAGGATACTAAGCACAATAATGCTTGGAATATAACAAGAAAAAATTTAAAGACTAACTCACTCACTAATCACTCAAGCCATCAAGAATCATGTGAGTTAATTAAAAACAAAAATCAAATAATCTCTCTATCAATCTATATAATGCATGAACATGTGAGCAAGATAAGAATGAGCATATGAAATATGTAAAAATAGTATGCAAGAATTCAGAACTCAATTCAGCATAAAAACTCTCTTGCAAAAACAGTAAACATAATGTAAAATGCTCTCTAAAATCTGCCCTATACGATAGAATGTAATGCTATGGTTTTCTGAACGTTGCCTCTATTTATAGCAAGTAGTTTTGGCAGTTGGATTCGTTGCAAACAGTTAGACGGTTAAAACAGAAATCAGTTATAACAAATAACAGACCTGTTAATCGATTAAGACTACCCGTTAATCGATTAACCATGCAACAAAATGACACAGAAAACAGTTGTAACAGAAAGCACTGCTTTAACAGAAAAGAGTTGAGTTAAGCGATTAAGTCACCACGTTAATCGATTAAATGACACATTAAAGTACATGTTTCAAAAGGTAAACTTCTCATATGTTATGCACAACATATATAAATGTTCTAACAATTATATTATGCCTAATATGCATATGTAACATGTATGATTAATGCATGAACATACAATTAACTACATGATATGTCTCATGGATATGATATGACAATTAAGATGGCTTGAGAGATTAGCACATAGGTTCACCTCACCTATACTCACTTACTACGGCACACATCCCAGACTACCTAGAATATAGAATCAAATTATGTCCTAGTCTAGATATGACCAAATGAGCATAAGGCATGTTGATTGTTGAGCCATCTTCATGAGAGTGTACATGTCCGATAGAATGTAATGCTATGGTTTTCTGAACGTTGCCTCTATTTATAGCAAGTAGTTTTGGCAGTTGGATTCGTTGCAAACAGTTAGACGGTTAAAACAGAAATCAGTTATAACAAATAACAGACCTGTTAATCGATTAAGACTACCCGTTAATCGATTAACCATGCAACAAAATGACACAGAAAACAGTTGTAACAGAAAGCACTGCTTTAACAGAAAAGAGTTGAGTTAAGCGATTAAGTCACCACGTTAATCGATTAAATGACACATTAAAGTACATGTTTCAAAAGGTAAACTTCTCATATGTTATGCACAACATATATAAATGTTCTAACAATTATATTATGCCTAATATGCATATGTAACATGTATGATTAATGCATGAACATACAATTAACTAGATGATATATCTTATGGATATGATATGACAATTAAGATGGTTTGAGAGACTAGCACCTAGGTTCACCTCACCTATACTCACTTACTACGACACACATCTCAGACTACTTAGAATAGTGACTCTAATTATTATCCTAGTATAGATATGACCAAATGGGCATAAGACATGTTGATTGTTGAGCCATCTTCAAGCTTTGATAGAACCTTGTCCTCATCAAAACATAGGCAAAGAATTGCTAGTGCTATCCTTGACACTTTGCAATTTCATAGATCTTTCTTCCAATTATATCTATATCCAAACTCTTTTGTCTTATTTATTATTTCAAGCCTTCCAATTCACTTCCCACGACAAAATTGTCGTGATAAAGATGATGCAAAAATAGTAAACCAGAGGATAAGTTTAGTCTCGAACAATACTCCAAAAATGACATTAAAAGATACGAATGCAAAAGATTCCATATGCATATACAGTAGGAAGTATAATGTATGCTC
Organism: Lupinus angustifolius; assembly: GCF_001865875.1. NCBI lineage: Eukaryota > Viridiplantae > Streptophyta > Magnoliopsida > Fabales > Fabaceae > Lupinus > Lupinus angustifolius. The sequence continues at coordinate 18,424,160 of NC_032017.1, forward strand.
AATTTTGCACACGTCCTAACATAACATTTGTCGTGGGAGTTTTAGGAAGATATTTGAGTAATCCTGGAATGCATCATTGGAAGACAGTCAAACGTGTTATGCATTACTTTAAGAGAACAAATGAGTATATGCTTACTTGTCAGAGGTGTGAGAATTTAGAGATCATTGGGTACTCTGACTCCGATTTTGTTGGATGTCTAGAAAATAGGCACTCTACCTCTGGATATGTGTTTATACTGGCTGAAGGTGTTATCTCTTGGAAGTCTATAAAATAGACGCTTATAACTCTTTCAACCATGACTGTGGAGTTCAGGGCTTGTTTTGAAACATTAGACCATGACATATAGTTGATGAATTTTGTCACGACTTATGTGTGGTTGATGGTATTAAAAGACCACTAAGAATTTATTGTGACAATAAATTTACGGTTCTTTACTCCAACAATAATAGAAGTTCTACAAAGTCAAAATTTATTGACATCAAATTTCTGGTTGTTAAAGAAATTGTTCAAAATAGACAAATTTTCATAGAACATATATGGACAAATTTTATGTTGGCTGATCCACTAACTAAGGGTTTGGTACCTAAAGTCTTTCATTAGCATGTTGCTCGTATGGATGTTGTTCCTTAGGATACTTTAGTTCAGTGGGAGTATATATGTTTTATGATTTACTTTGGATGTTTTATGCAGTTTTTTATGCATAATAAAGTTGATGGTTTATTGTTCCATTGTGAAATTATGCATTGTAACTATTGTGTTGCAATTAAATACTTTGGAATGATCTCACTAAAGAATAAAGAAGGACAGTTGGAAATAGACTTGTTTGAGATCACATTGCATGAAATTTTTATGTCACTCATCCATATTTGATCTATATTATTAAATATATTAATATGGTGATCATCGTGGTCGAGTCACGCATGAGCGTGATGAAAGTCACGGTGGTTCCATAGTTGATATATGAGATGGACCAGAGTCTATAAATAGCATACAGATGTGCTCCTAAAGCATGTGTGATATAATTGTTTCAAGAAAATATGAAGCCCAAATTAGAGATTGTTAGAAATTCATAATTTCTAATTAAGGTGGACATCATATATTTAATACAATTATATCGACTATTTATTTTGGGTTATAAAATAAGTGGTCTAATTACTGACAACTCATAAGACTTCTAAAATTGATAACATATATAAACTTAATGTGTGAATACCCAAACAGTTAGCCCATATGAGATAATAGGAACCCTACAAGTTAACACATAAGGAATGATTATGGTCCCCAAGACACCAAATCACAAATAAATTTCACATCCCCATCAAAGAGAAAACGAAAGTCCCAAAATGAGTAGATCAAAGAACATGAATTCAGGGATTCAGATATGACTTTGTATCATTGTTTTATATTATATGTGAGAATCATGAGATTCAAGATCTTAAAATTGATATTTCACCAATCATTAGGAAATATCTAACACCCAATACATCGGTTATGCGCAACCTAGAAAATTAATGAATTGGTCGATATGTAAAGACTAGAATCCAAGTGATCCAAGATTAGTGTCAATCTATCAAAACTCAATAAGGCCTACTCTCTCATCTTCCCCATAACTTGCGAAGATATCCTAATGATAATTCAAAGGTCGTCATAAACTCATGTATAAGTCTGTGAACTAATTGATTGAAAGAACCGATCACAAGAGTAAGATAAGCTGGTTTCGTTTAAGAAATAATCTCCTTACTATGCACTTCATCATTTATAAATATTGGCTTAAATCTCATAATCCATTTTTAAATTCACAATATTCTAGTATCTTAATTTATTCTGCCAAATGTATCACTTTCACCTAATAGGTGAACATGTATAAGTGATGTTGTGAAATTAATTGTCTATTATTACTATACGACATCAATTTGAAGTGGTGATGTGGTAGTGGATAAATATACAGCAACTTAGAAGTAAAGAGGCAAAAAGCACTGTAAGAAAAGTGTGGATCATCTATTTTCTATCAAAGAAATCAAAATATATGAAAAATAAATAAATTGTTAACGTTTAAAATTTTGATTAAAAATATAATTCTTTGGACAAAAAGGTAATGGATCATTTAGAACAAGCAAATAATTTAACAGTAAACACAATAATAATAAATTAGATTTATTAACAAGTTTCCACTAATTTGTGGTTCTATCATTTGGAATGTGGAACGGATACCTTTATGTAATAGAGAATAATGATTCATGTTTTTTATTGTTGGTGTAAATTCTTTCTCGTATGTGATGTTGTCACAAAGTGATAGTAGGATTTGGGCAAAGAACGCAATAAAATTAATGTCTTATCTTTATCATTAACCTTCATATCAAGTTTGTGCAAATGGTTGATAACAAATTGAAACTAGTGTGTTGGTGAAAATCAGTACCCCATTCATTTTTAAGAGGCCACAAAGTCACTATTTCAAGTACAATTGTTTGTTAGCGACTTAGACAAGAATTGCTTTTCTAATATCTTTCAAACATGAGTTAGTGAATTCAAATTCATAACATGGAACAACACCTCATATGATAAACATAACAATATGGTTCATATAGTTTTTTCAACTCTTTCCAATACAATTGATACATATCATATTATTTATTCTCACACAAAGCTTTGGATTGATGGTGTTGAGCTAATACATCCTTTAAGTCACATTTATCATAATTCAAAATTATCAATGCTATCAAATTTCGCTGCCTCCAAGTTGAACAACATATATATTTTACCATGACCACACCTTTAGAATAAGTATATTTTTTTGGTTGCCAATAACACCGAGAGCCATGCACATATGTCTTGTCAGCGCCCACAGTGCCTTTTCATGCCTTGGATTTCTCTCTGTTTTTCATGGGACCACAACAATACATAAATTTTAAATCATGAAGATAGCAAAATATACATAAACAATACAAGTTTCGTTTCAGACTCTACAAAACCACACTTACACTACATCATGTAATAGACACATCACACATGCCTCACCCTCTATCCCTCCGCCACGTTCACGGGCAAAAACATTATTGAAATTCACAAAGGTGCGCACTGCGCACCCTTCCTCAACCCATATTTTCTGGTAGCACATCTTTTGTCACACATTGCTCCATGTGTTCCCGGCTCGGACATAATTAGGGATATCCGTGGGAAACAAAAAAAACATTCCTCCATGTGTTATAAGTTATGCTTGTTTAATTTACAGTTGTGACAATATTAAGACATAAGATATAATACTCTCATCTTTTCTACTCTTTCTTTTCTAAAACTCCTTCGTTTTCACTCACTTTGCCATCTTCTATTCTCTCTCAAGTCTCAAGTAGAATTAAGGGAAAAAGCTTCAAACTTGTCACTGCCCCACTTTCAAATTTCACCGAAAGAACCCATTTTTCTCAAAACTAACTTCATTTTCCCATACCCATTTGAGTTTCAGTCAATTTAACTTACATTTCTGAAATTGAACCTGAACAATTCTTATGGCTATTAAGCTTCTCATTTTTTTGTTACTAGCAAAAGGTCTCACCTTTGAAGGTATAGATGCACTAACATTCTCTTCCAAGCTCATACATAGGTTCTCTGAAGAGGCCAAGGTTCATTTGGCCTCAAAGGGTAACAGTGTTTGGGTTCAATCATGGCCCAAAAGGAACAGTTCTGAGTATTTGAGGTTGCTTCTGAGCAGAGACATGACAAGGCAGAAGATGAGGCTTGGTTCTCAGTATGAATCTCTGTATCCTTCAGAAGGAAGCAAGACCTTCTCCTTTGGCAATGTCCTTGATTGGTGAGTGTGTTAGGGTCTGTTTGACTTATGAAGAAATGCTACAAATCAAGAGGGAATTAAAGTTTGAGTCTTTTGCTACATACTTTATTTGCTACATCTTACCAACTTGTAGAATTTGGTTCACTTAATTAAGCTTACTATAGAGTATCAAGCTTCACTTCATTGATTTTAAAAGTTCCTCTCTCCCTTTTCTTTGGTTGAAATTTCTAACCCGAGTTGTAAATTAATTTATACAGTTGTAGTAAGTTTGTTTACTTGAAAAATAAGTAACTAAACTTGGCAATGATTTCCGTGGTTTTTTTGTTTGTATACACTGTGAACTTCAGTGATATTCAATTTGTTAATTTGAGGTGTATTCTTTTAGCTGGAGATTCAGTTGTTAATTTTCTAAACTGATGATTTTTATGTAACTTCTGCATTTGAATGTTGTACTGTAAACCTATGATTTTTGTTTTGCTTGAAATGCATATGGAATGAAGTCATGTAATGCATTATATACATAACATAAAAGTGGTTAATTTCATATCCGATGATTAAATGACTAGACTATTAGAAAGAGGAAAGAAAGGGCGATCAAATAGACGGCAAATAAGTTTGGCAATGGAACATATGAACTAATTCTTTGTGGAATTTCAGGTTGCATTATACATGGATTGATATTGGGACTCCAAATATTTCATTTCTTGTTGCATTGGATACTGGAAGTGATTTACTTTGGGTTCCTTGTGATTGTATAGAATGTGCTTCCTTGTCAGCTGGTCATTATAATGTATTGGTAAGTACATGATACTGACAATTAAGTTTTTAATTTCTTTTAAAACTTCTCCGTCTCTTTATATTATTGAGTTGTGCCATTACAGCAATGGACTTCATTGTTACTCCATTTATATTCGAATTCCGTCACATGCTTCCTTCCTCGATTTTATCCTTGACCCTCAATGGCATATCCATTTTGTGAACCATTCATATTGTAAGCATATAGGATTCTGGTTTTATGCAGCCGTTGTGTTCTAGCTTCACACAGGCAGACAAGGGAGAAAGGGTTAAGGTTTAAGAACATATTAGGTCCTAAAGAAGAAACATGTCCTATATATGCCTACCTTTTCCATTATCAATTAAAACATGCTATATGCTACTTGGTATTTGCATATTTGGTAAGTCAAGCTAGACCGCTTGAAAAAGGATCTGTGTTTGTGTTGGACATGTATCATGTTGTGCACCACTTAAAGTATTCTCACATTTTAAATTTTGTATGTCGCAATGCGTCACTGGCATGTTCTGTGTCAGAGGATATGCACTTCTTGGCCATTTGTTGATATCCTTCCTCCCCTGTAGTGCGTGCTCTAATTTCGTAGAAGTAAATATTAACATACTTAAGTTTTGTTATCTAGACTTCTTCAATAGTTCTACAAAGAGCCGTAAGAGATTTAGCAGTTATTTTCAATGATTGATTGGCAGATGCTCCCTTGTATATGGGGGTATCTCTGATGCAGGATCGGGATCTGAATGAGTATAGCCCATCATTGTCCAGCACCAGCAGACATCTACCTTGCAGTCATCAGTTATGTGACCTAAGTTCCGAATGCAAAGGTCCTAAAGATCCATGCCCTTATAAAGATCAATATGCCTCGGATAATACCTCAAGCTCTGGATTTCTTATTGAAGACAAACTACATTTGGCATCCGATGGCAGAAATGCAGCACAAAGTTCTGTCCAAGCCTCTATTATTTTAGGGTATGTTTATTGTTGTCAGATAATATCAAAATGTTATGTTCTTAGAGCTTTAATGTGTTGGGAAAAGTTATGAGCCGAAAATTTGATTTCATATAACTTTTCATGAAAATTTATTTTTATGCTGCAGTTGTGGAAGGAAACAAAGTGGTGGCTATTTAGATGGAGCTGCTCCTGATGGCCTTTTGGGGCTTGGACCTGGGAGTATTTCTGTTCCAAGTTTGCTGGCAAAGGCAGGACTTATTCCAAATTCATTCTCAATCTGTTTAAATGAGAATGATTCCGGGAGAATTCTCTTTGGTGACCAAGGGCATATCGACCAACAATCTACACCATTCTTGCCTGTAGAAGGGAGATTGTATGTAGTGTATAATACTCTTTAGCAGCTGCTTAATTTTAGATTGCAACGTAATATGCTACAAAAAATATTCCTAGCCGTCTTGGTTTGACTTGCATGTTGATTGTTTGAGTTGTTGCAGATCCAGTTATTTTGTTGGAGTGGAAAGCATCTGTGTTAGGAGTGTTTGTCTCAAGCAAACTGGATTTCAAACACTTATCGACAGTGGCACTTCTTTCACCTATCTTCCCAATGAAGTTTATGAGAAAGTTGTAGTGGAGGTAATCCCTTTTATCATTATTTAGTGGTGTTTGATCATGCATAAGATGGGCTAAAAGTAATATTCACTAAATACAGTTTGACAAACACGTAAATGCAACCAGGATTACCGACCAACAAAGCCCATGGGAGTACTGCTATAATGCCAGGTTAGGTACTAAATGATTTGGCTTACAAACTTTTCACTCTTCTCTGTGACTCATTCTGTTTTTACGTGACAGTTCACAGGAGTTGAATAATATTCCCCGGATGAAATTCACTTTCTCTAAGAATCAAACCTTTTTAATTCAAAATCCACTGTTAACTTTTCCTGTCAGTCAGGTAAGCCTACCTTTCAACCTTTTTTTTCTTCCCGTTGTCGTTTGATATGAATGCAAATGTATTTGATAGAAAATTGTGAATTGCTGACTTACAAAAAAAATCAATTTTAAACATTGTTCACCAGTGAGGTAACAAAATGAACCATTTGTTTGTATCTAAGTCACTGACATTTGATTTGTAATATGTGGTGAGGGTTACTGTGGCTTCTCAATTGTGCATGGATAAAATTATTCTTTAATCTGATGCTATGTTGTTAAGATTCAAGTCTTCTAAAATAATTAGATTTTCTTGCAAGATCTCTTGTATCTTCCCGAAGTCATATCTGTAACTTATTTATGATTGTGATGAAATACAAACTTCTGGTGCAGGAATATACTGCATTTTGTTTGACTGTGATCCAAACTGATGAGGATTATGGTACCATTGGACGTGAGTATACCACCGCCTGCCATACCTGAAACCAAATTTCATTTGTTCAGGCTTCCATTTTGTTTCGTTTCGCTTCTCTGATTTTTTATATTTTGTATTTCCTTTATCTGCCCTGTTCTCTACAACAATCATGCATCTATTAGCTCAAACAAGTTCAAGAGCAGATGCATGTAACGGCTCACATATATGTGCATGTAAATACATACTTGTGCTAACAAATAATGACTGTTGCCTTTAATTGGCGTTTTTGTTTCAGAGGACTTCCTGAAGGGTTATCGCATGGTGTTTGATCGGGAGAATCTTCGTTTTGGCTGGTCTAGTTCCAATTGTGAGACCTTCTTTCACTTAAAAACTTCAGCCTATCACTTTCCCAAATCTTATTGACTCTGACCCTCACCTTCTTAGTTTGGATTCTTTTTAATGAATTGATTATTTATTTTGCCATAAAGAAGAAAAGAGAAGAGACTTGGAAAAAGAGTAGGAATAGTTAATCAACCTTACCATTTTATATCAAAACTAAAGCTTTAGGCCATAACTCTATAAGTAATGCACGTGTAAACTCGACACACATGGGTAAGAGTTTAAGTTTTAAGTGCTTTCCGGCATGGGACTAACTGGACTTTTTGTAGCATAACCCTCCTTGCATGCAAGGCTAACATAATGACTAGCTGGTTTCAAAATTCTCATTTATTTCAGGGACCATGCTTATCTGTTATACACAGCTTTTTCATGTTTTTCTAGTCTGAATCTATAGTTCTATACTTTATGCTAATCACTCAGAAGCTACAGGTCAAGATAGCATGGGAGATACAGAGAATTTAACATCACCATCCCATAGTGGATCACCAAATCCTCTACCAGCTAATCAGCAGCAGACTATCCCCAATACGCGTGCCGTACCACCTGCCATTGCCGGGAAGACTTCCCATAAACCCTCCATAGCCACCACATCTAGACTTACCTCTTGGCATTTATTAAGTTCATTGTCACTGATCTTTATTTATGGCTATATGGTTAAGCTTATCTAATCTACTTGTAAATTTCTCACCTATTCAAGCCCTTACTATTGTGGGGTTTTACTTTTCTAGTTTATAAGCTCTTGTATCTATTGAGGTTAGTGTTAGTGACATATACTTCTCTTCTTTTGGTATATTTTTTGGTTTGTGGGCCTCTTCTACTTTTCTGTGCTATATATCATTATCATTATGTAATTATATTATGCTAGTGCAAGTAATTGTTTGATATTTTTCTTGTATATTATTTATTCTACCATTTGCATTATTCTCCTAGAAATTAATCGGCAAAGGCTGAAACGAAACTTTTAACCTTTAGCGTTCCAAATGCAACAAGAGGATAAGACCGATGAAAAGATAGTTTATTTTGGAAAATGTTTTTCTTAATCTCAAAATACAATTCCCGTTGTGGGATGTTGTTTCATTTGAATGTGGGTGGATATTTTTTGTACCACACCTTATATGTTTTTCTTAATCTCATTTGCTCTAAATAAGAGAGTTTGAAAATATTTCTTGTACCACACCTTCCTTAAAATAGTATTTGCATGTATTGATTATTTCGTGCTTAGTTTACATAAATTTCTAGATTCATGTCAACTCAAACTTAATACAAACAATTATTCTAATCGATTATGGCTATTCATACTTTCTAAAATTATTTTATGAAAGTTGAAAATTGATTTTGCAAGTTCTCGAGGCAATATAATCAATTACATACCTGTGTTTGTGTAATCCGATTTTCAAACACTTATGTATTATCCATATACATTTTTTATAATATTATCTTTTGTTGGTCAATTTTTTTTTGCTAACTACACTAACATTAATCTAATTCTAAAGCTTAAGATTCTAGAAAATCATTTTTTTATTATTAATGACTTCAGAATCTTAACCTTCAAAATTAAATTCACAACTTTTATACTTTTCCTTGAATTCATAGTCATGACAATTTGATGGATATTCGTGTTGATAGAGTTGAAAATGAGCTTGTTACTTTCAAGCTAGAGTGGCCATATTGGGGATAGCTACATGATGTCCCCAACTTATATTTTTTTGTTGATGGGTAGGTTCATGTACATTGTGGAATACCTTCTTGTATCTTGTGGGAGAGCAATTTTAAAATTAAGCCAATTATAGATCATATACCAAAGTAAATATGTGAATCCACACCATGAGAATAGATGTTGAGAGGTTTTTGGTTACTCATTACAAAAGTTGTATTTAGTTCCTCCTTGTAATTGTGTCTCCTTAAAGCTTCCATGGTTGATAATCTGCCTTGAAATGTTCTTCATGCAAGAGAAGTGAATTTCAAGGAGGATTTATACATTCACAAGAGTTTGAACATATTGCATTTTTGCTCTTGATTGTTCACCTGTCTAAGAAGAACCTTATATATAGATTTGACAACAATCTTCGGTGGTTCTCCACAAAATAGCTTTTTGTAATCCTTCATAAGATTATCTATTAGTTTAAGTTCCCAAAAATGATGTATTATGCTTAAAACCTTAAATGATATAACAAGAAGCCCTTCATATCTCTCACTGATTTCATCCATACCGCTACCAATTGAACTCAGAAATCAGAATTGGGTTGTATGTTCGATTGTACTGCCATAAACGATTATTGTTACTATTAATTACATACGAAAGAGGAAGGAGAAAATGATAGTAATTATGTGAGTTCATGTAAAAGGGTGATAAGCTTTCCATTTTCTTTGAAGTGATCTCGTAAATGAGTAAATCTATTATGATGAGGTGATTTTATGCTTTGAGAATTGAGAGTGTTTAAGGGCAAAAGTTTGGCTATATTTTTGTTATTGATGTTAAGTGTTTTTAATGTCTGTTACGGCGTTCTTATATAGAGATGTGATCTGAATTTTAATACATGCTTACCATTCTTTTTCTTTCTATGATGGTAGTATAAGTTTATAGTAATATTAAAATTTGGGAGTTATGATATTATTTTGACTATTGTTTTTCCTCCATTATTATGTTTAATAGTCTTCGAATATTATATTATTGTAACCTTGCAGTGCAACAAATGGATATTAAGAGAAGATGGATCAGGCTACGTTCATATAAAAAAACATTACAATCACGTGTTTTTCCCTTTACTTTCTTAATGAAACAAGGATTCATGTTACTCATTTAAATTCCATCATCACCATATCATGATTTTTAATGATACACATATTTGTTAGAGAGAATTTGTAATCTTATAGTTGTTTACTTGTAACATATATTCGATACTTAAATTCTTGTGTTTTTTTGTGTGCTAAAAAGAAAACCACAAACCGAACATTTGTTAGCAGCAGATGGGAAATATCATTTGTCATTTATTATGGCGAGTGGCGATTATCTTCTCACTAGTTTTTTAGGAGTATATATATGTTACCTAGTTACACCATCTTTTTAAGACCAAAATACTAGTTTCTCCTTTTGCTTAAACAACTACGTTTTAGGAATAAATTAGTAAAACTATTCCTGTAGCAAACCTTAAATTCAAAATTAAGAATTCAATGAGAACTCTTATTATTATTTTATGCAGATTGTAGTGTCTTATTCAATGAAGAAAGAAAATTGTTGAATTCAATTTTAATTAATATTATTACTATTTAATTTTTAATATCATTTCCAATAAATATAAGCATTACCACTAAGAAAAATGTGATTTTAAAAATAAAAAAAGATAAAAAATACAAACTTATATATATATAGTTAAAACAACAATTTTTTATCGGAAAAGTAACAATATATACTATAAAGATACAAGAGCAATACAAGGGAATGACAAATAATAAATGGAAATTACAAATAAAATCAAGTCAAACTCATAAGACATTTGCACAAATTAAGCAACCAAACAGAATAAGTCATCGTGTGTTTGTTCATTTTCTGATTGATCTATAGCCAAGAATGCACATCCAGGGTTTCTACAATATGGTGACAACACATCAAGATGACATTGTTTATGACTAGCTATATATAGATCACAAAAATTAAAATTAACATTTCATCAATACTAAAATACTAAATCACATTACCATGTTTTCAATTGATAAATACTTAAAATAATAAATTTTTGGTGGGTTTCAAACTAATAAATTATTATAGCGATAAAAATTATTTTAGAAAAAATGATACTTGACTGTTTTTATTTATTTTAAAAGTTGCATACTAAAATAGATGATTGTTTTAAGTGGTACAAGTTGTTCTTCCTTCTTAAGAAAAACTCAATTTTGAGTCTCAAGTACGGAAAAACCATTTACTTGGAGAGTTAACGTGACCATGATTATCTCCCATGAAGACCATCCATGACAAAATAAAAAGTTGCATATTTATGTAATAAAAAAGCATCGCAAAAAATATATTTTATGTATGAGTTTTTCCATTCACGATCCATATGGCTGAGTTTAAGAAGAAATAAATATTGTTTTGGGAAAATACTTTAGTAAATTTTTTTGTACTACCAAAAATATCTTCTCACTTTTTAGGCAAAAAACTAATTTTTTTCGGAGTGTCTAATTGCCCTTCCCAACAAGTATCGTTATGAAGAAGTAGATTTTTATGTCCTTAACTTCATACTTTCCTATAACTTATCAAAAATACTTTCCTATGAAGATTTTAACTTTTAGGTTCCTTACCTTTATATTTTTGCAAGTAAGTATGATAAATTATTTATTCTTCTTAGTTATCTATTAAACTTAACTATTGGTGAAATTAGTTTATTCATATAGATAATATTAAAATAATAACAATGAAAATTCTAATTCATCCATTTTGTTTGAACGTTGACTTAAATCATTAATATTTCATTTTGTTTTTTATGTATATAAATATTATTGTATTAATCACTTTTATCTCTGAAATTTATTTATAATATTTTCTCAATAAATTTTATATTTTGATACTGTTTTCACTATTTATCAATGTTAAGTGACATTTGTTGTTGCATTACTATTATTGTGAGTCAAATTACAATTACTTTCTTGTTAGCTTATTAATAATTTAACAATATATTTATATGAATGAATTTCACTAACAGATAAAGTTTAAGAGGTAATAAGTAAGAAAAAATAGTTTATAATAACTATTTGTAAAGACATAAAATTTAGTGAAACTTTATATATTTTTCACTAAAGATTATAGAGAAAAAATACATGCACTGACAGCGTAAGAGTTTTATATAATGTCATTCATCACTCATTTTCAATTATCATTGACTTTACAAAAAAATAATACAAATGGTGAATGGTGTACTGACTGTGCATATCTTTACACTGTCAGCGTATATATTACACTCAAGATTCTAGGATAACATGAAAAATACATAAAATAATTGTCATAAATGTAAAGAAAAGGTTTTTCTCTCTTCATTAAATAAGATTTACCATTTTCCTTTTCCAAGGAAAAACTCATGTGAGGCATTGCAAGGTAAGGAATGGGAAACTGGCATAAAGCATTATTGGGTATACCATATTAATATTTTATATCTCATAAAATATGACTTTCCTTTGTTTTACGTTTTTTGTTTACAATAGTTTTACCCAAATGTCATTAAAGTATACTTATATATATATATTTAATTTTTTAACCAGTAAACAATTTTAATAAAATTGAATATCCTAAAATAAATTTTTTGAAAAGTAAAGATGGTTAAGTATTGTATAAGTTTAGTATCGATGTATTTTCAATCTAAACTTTTTATAGGTCCACACATTATTCACCATTTATATAATAATAAATAATAAATCATATACTGATAATATAATTTTTTTTACATTTTTCATACATATATTTTAAACTATTACTTTTTAGCAACCGAAGGAAATCTATTTACTTTACACAAAAAACTTCTTTTTTTCCATTGCTTTTCAAATTATTTGAAAATTTAAATGTTAAACATACACAGAAGAAAAATAAACCTCTGAAAGCACAAAGTGGGATAATCCTATATTGCATCTTCTTTTTGGTTACATTCTTCTTTTGTAGTTGTGTTTGTATTGAGTTAACATCTCTGCTTTCATAATATAATTGTTTTTCTTACCAAAAAAAAGTTTCATTTTCTGAACAAAACTAACAGATGTCATCATTTCATCTCAAATGAGAAATGGAAAAAGAAGGTGATCCTTGAATTTAGAAAGTGAAACCGTCAGTCTCAAAATCAGACCGGAATTTCATGCGTGTTAAGTGTGTTACCTTCACTTTGCTTACTTAGTTCCTATTGTTAAAACGCCTTTAGCTTTATCACACTTGTCTTTTAGCTTAACAATTCAATTCATTCTTATCTCACACTCAGATCCTCCACGGTAAAACCGCAACCCCGCCACCGTATTATATTGCGTGACCCTGATACTAAAAAAAAGAACAAAAAAACAACTAAGATTACGTATTCGAATACATACAATAATTACAATCATATCTTAATCTCAGATACTAATAAATAGAGTATCTAGATATATGCATGAAAATTAATAAGGAATGATCGATTAAATATATTTCTTTCAACCAATTTTTGAAGGGTATTATTTTCAAAAATATAAATATTTGAAAGAGTTTAATTTTCAGTATTTCTTATTTCTTTATCAAATTGTGTAAAAGACTAATACCTTTGTTTTTGTAAACTTGGGGTAGCTACTTTAAAATAAGTTTTGCTTGAAGTGCATGAATCTAAATCAATGAATTTAAGTTTCTCATTTCTTTTGTCTGTATAAAAGAAAAGCATTGTAACTTCACCTTGACACATTTTGAGTTTATCAGAAATGTTTGATGACGTTACTTGTAAACGCCACTCAACTTTTTATCCAAAAAAATCCAATACTAAGTTGTACATTATACTCAATCTCACTATTTAAGCACAAGGAGGAACACATTTCTATGTGTGTTCTCAATCTTGGTCTGTGTTTTTTTCACTTTCCTCTCATTGTTCTTTTTTCTGTATTCACTATCTCAGCTATAATTTTCTTTGCTTTCTATTTTCCTTCTCTTATTATTCCTTGTTGCTCCATTCCAATCGGTACCCTCTATTTGCATAAGTTGATTTTTTGTAGCATACTTTCTTTTTAGCTCTCTATGAAGCAATCCATTTTTTCTTCAAATTGAACAACCTTAGATTTTCGCATAATGATTAAAGTCAAGTCAAAGTTTGGTCAATACCGTTGGAGATTGGTCAATTTTAGTGAAGATTGATTATTCATAATTGGTTTGATAATTAGTCATCAATTTAACACAAGATTGATCAATTCTTTCTCTGCAGTAGAAAAAGTATGCTACAAAATATTCAGATTATGTACTTTTTTTAGGGTGGGGATTTAGTTTGTGATTGAACATTTCAATTAAGTATTTTGGTGTAACGATCTTACATATCCCCGAAGGAGCCATAGTATACCCTAAGAGAATAGCATGAATCAGTTCAAGACTTTTCTCCATTTTTGACCAACATATATCTATTATATTCCTTGAGGGTTTTTTTATTTTTGCCTCATTTATTTTTATGTTTTCTTACAGGATTAAATTCGGTACATCTGATTCAAGGCAAGAGCTACTTAACTTTGAGGTAACCACACAATTATTAAACACATAAAACTTTAGTTTCACTTATTCATGCATAAATTTTGACCTTATTATAGTTTCCAAGTTATTACTATAATTTGTTAATAAAAAAGTACACAAGTTTGGGTAAAATTTATGCTCTAATTTTTAGCCTTATTCTAGTGAATAATCAAAACTAGAATAAGCTAGGGTTTTTGATAGTCAAACTCTGACTAGTTGTGACTTTTGTGATGCAGTTAATTACCATTGAAGAGTCACTTACCACCACCACTTTAATTACTAACTTCATAATTAATATTGTATAAGGAAAATTTTAATATATCTCTCACTATCAATGGAGCTGCCATTGATGGAGAAAATCCTAGATGGAATTGAGATTGAATTATCTATTTTTAATATTCATTGATTTTGTGTATTTATTTAATAAATGCAATATTGCTATGTAATGACCAGGATATGGAAAGGATTAATGAGTTAGAGAATTTAAACTTTCAAGATGAGGAGAGTTTATTTGATGGCTTCCTAAACGGCAATGTAAGAAGTTTAGCAATCTCGCTTTGTTTTCTTCAACTTCATTTTTTTGTTTAAGCAATGTTTCATGTTTATTTGGATTTGATTTTAAAGGGGGGAAATTTAATCATATTATTTGGTTTGCTTTTAATTAAAGAATTCAACTTAATCAAATTAGTTCTGATGAGTATGTTGTAGTTCAATACTTCAATCTAACCAAATTATGGAAAGTGCTAACTAGCTTAGTTGATAATTATGCATGCATCTTTTTTCCAAGGTTCAGAACCTTTATTTCATGATCTTTTAGTTCTATGCACTTACATTACATTTACACAAATATCAGTGTTTGATTACAACTACATCCGCATTATTTTTTATTATTTATATCATGTAATTAGGAGATGTGAGAGTTGTTAAGTAATATTCATTGTTATTGTATGGTTCAGGTTCAGGACTCGTTAGAATCAATAGTAGCAGGAAACAATCAGACCCAAACAACTGAGTTTGCTGCCTATGGAAACAATCAAACCCAAACAACTGAGTCTGCTACCTATGGGAACTTAGTGGCTCCACCACTTTTATTTGATGATTCTCACCCACTACCCTGGTCACCAAACTCTTCAGATCCATTATCAAAAGAAGCACTACAAGACCTTCCATCATCTATGGTGAAATATAATTCATAAATGATATATGCTACTTGGCTTATATATCATCATAAATCATATGCCACATGTTTTTAGTTATATGCATTATTTGTTTATAAACTTAATGTAGATCAACTAGCATGCATGTAGGACCGTCATTACTTATATAGTTAATATGTGTGTCAATCATAGCATTAAATAACATTAATAGAAGAGTCTTGAGTTAAATTCCTTCTTGGGATTTCTCCTCCGAGAGTCTTGTGACATTTCATCACCTTATTCATATATATTTATGGTAGGTGATCTACACACCTATTAAACTCTCTCCATATATACATACATTTCTCTCTCTCTATATATATATATCACTAGAATATGTGACTTTGTTTAATCCAGATTTTAATAATTTGATTAGGTGGGATTGTTCTCAGAAGGAGCAGCTTATCAATCTCAATACGAGATTCCGAACATGTAGGTTATTTTATGTATATTAATGTTACTATACTTCATATCATAACAAGTTTTAGTTTATATGTCTTGTTTATTCCTTTATTGTGCTGATCTTGGCATATATATTGTGTTGTAGGGTTCAAGCTTCGGGTAATCAAATGTTAAATGAAACCAGGATGCAGAATTCGGTTACAGCTTTGTTGCAATCAGACCCTGTGAGTACAATCATCATACATAATATATATTGCTCTAAAACTTGCATGAGTACACTATGTCTTGTGAACCACGTTAATTGCATTGTTCACCTTAATTCAATAGCAGGTAGAGGCAAGAGCAGGAACTGGGAAAGGAATACTGAATGATCAATTCATAACTAACCAAAGATCTGTGGTGTACCCAGGGACATGGAACACCAATACCAGGTCATGTGAAACATGTTTGATGATAAATTCTTAAATGCTATTTTTAACACTACAAGATGTTGTTTAATTACTTTGTACCTTTCAAAGTACAATTTCTAATTTATAATATAAATTATGATCTAAGTGAACTAAACTAATAAAATTAAATAGCTAATATGGTATATATACTAAATAGCAAAGTATTATATAAATATATATATATTATGCCAACTCAAAGTCAACTTATATGTATGGGAAGGGGTACAAGAGCAAGAAGTCACTAAATCATTTCTAATTAAGTAAATGTATTGTATTATATTAGTATCTTAGAGAGATTTCCAACTCAAGAAATTGATATAAAAACAAGACTTTTTAAGTCTTGGAGCATATTCATATTTTCAGCCTAATTTTGCCCAAAAGTCACCAATCATTTTTTATCATCAGATTGGTGATACACCCATTTGGGTACTGATTCTTCCTATTTAATTTTATAACAATTAATTTGAAATTTTAGTCAACGTACGTAACTCTCAGTTCAATTAAGTATTATGTAATTCTGCTATTGAGACTGAACTGTCTAATTTATTTTCTACATGCAGTCCTGCACCGTATCCTAGTTATGGATCACATAGCCAATTTGGGACAATGCCATACAATTCATTTGCCTCTAAATCTTCGGTGCCTATTAGGTATAAAATTATTTACTACATATTTCCTATTTTGGCATGCCCTTTATTGAAATACTATTTAAGGTATTTTATTCTTATTTTGGACTTTGTTTATTTATATCCATGCTAGATAACAAAGATAATGCTTAAGTTATGCATGCTTCATTATTTTTGCAATTACTTCGATCAATTTAATGATACTAATTTATTCATTTTACCTAGGCCTATGAATCCAATGGGCACACGAATTGAGCAAGTTGCCCCTATGTTGCCAAATACAATTGCTCCACAATTTGGCAGGGCAACAATGACATCTCCATCTTCTTGGTAAGAGTTCACAATTATCTATGTTTTTGTATAGTTCAAAAGCTTTATAAGTGTTCATCAAAAACAAAATCTAAGTACATGATAGTCATACAACATATATAGAAGCCATATTAATGAAATATAGACCAAATAAATTAGCATGTGTTACATTCATGGTTAAAATGGAACCCGGAAGGCAAAAAATGGGGTATGTTGGATAGAGGAGTTAGAAGGAAAGCAAGATTTTAATTGTAAGTAAATTCTTTCAATGAAAGGAGCAAAATACAATATTATTGCATGAATTCTAAGTAATTCCTTATTCTTCTTTTTAAACAATTTACAATTTACTAAAATTTTAAAATAAAAAAAACTAATCATGTATTTTATTTCTTTCTACACTCCCTCATCCATATATAAATGAAACAAACTAAATAGGGTCTTAATTAGCAAATACTTTAAAAGGTATGTACTGTTAGTAAGATCATTCGTCATTTATATATATAATTTTTATTTTCAAGTCAACGATAAAACATATGAATAATTGATAATATAAGTTAGTACCATCTTTTACTCTTTAGCAAATACCTAGTGTTCTTATTTATATGGATGAATCTTACATAGGGTGCAACCACTAGAGAATGTAGAGATAGGAGGGAACAACATTGGCCAAAGCTCCTCCCATAAGGCAAATTCAAGGTTATCCTCCACCATTCCAATATACAAAAATTCTAAGCTTCTCTGTATTACCTTCTCTTGTAAATTTAGCTTTGATGATTTTGAGTTTTCAGGAGAATTAAGAATTCACTGTATGAGCCAACACTTGGGAAATCTGGTTATACATTTGACCCCCACATCAGAGCATGGGAAAGATTAACAAGAGGTAATTAAATTTAAAAGCGAGCATTACATATTGAGCTGAAAATCTTTAAGGCTGTGATAATAATGTTATGTTGTTGTTCTTAATGCAGAGAATCATTAGCAATACCATTCCCAATGAGAAGTGCGTGGAGTTACCAGTGATCGTACTTTGGTGGAACATGCATCTACTACATTTTAATTGTTGCATATGTTTATATCTAGAATAATGTTTCATAGACACCGCTTATGTTATGGGATCTTTATTCCTTTGAAGTTATTTAGTAATGAGTTGCTATTTTATGTTGAATGGGATGATAATGTAATATATATTTTAAATGGTATTTTATATAGTAAGGCATTTGATGGAATTCATTGAGTTAGAAGTAGTTATTTAAATTGGTTACCACAACCACATCACATAATAATAACAATGTAATACCAAATTACAATAATACAGTCTAACGCAACTTTATGAGGAATCTTTACATGTAGATATACCTCAATTTTTTTTAAGGTATTAAAAGGGTTTTTTTGTTGGTACAAATCTATTAAAAGGGTATGTTAAAAGGAAAAGTGAACTGTCAAGCAAAATTACCTAAAACCTCCTTTAACCGTGTTTATTGTTCTTCCCGTTGATGACTTGAAGCAATTAGTCATTTAGCCCTTTAAAGTGTCAATTATTATGCTTTCACTGTTTTTAAAGTACTTAGTTGGATGAACTTGTGAATAACATCAAAAAAAAGTTAATAAGTTAGTTTGGCAAGTGTAAAACATTTAATTAATTTATATATCCATACTATATACCAAAAATGAAATATTTAGATACATAAAATAAAAATATAGATTGAGAGACGCTTAATGAAATGTATGTCGACACCTAGTATATATAATGGAAATAGTAGGATTGATACTTGGTAAACATGGTTGAATTGATAAAGTTATGTACATATGAGGCTTTTTCTCAGGATCACATTTCCTATTCATAAAGTGTGAATGTGTAACTTTATCGGTTAGAAAAATAATTATGTTTACTTAAATTTTAATTTAAATATATTTTTTAAACTAATCCTAAAAAGTAGCATAGGAAATGATATACTTTGTAGAAAAGAAGACATGCTTCTCATTTCTCTTAACCTCATGTGTTGGAGAAATTAGTGGTGTGTTCATGTATGCATATTTTATAGGTAAGGAATCGACGGGTGTTGGTTTAAGTAGTACATGTTTGATTTTTTTTAAGCAAGATTTTGGGTTCGAATCTTATAAATGAAAAAATATCCACTACGAGAGTTACCCTCACATGCTCGGACAAGATTGCCTTTGATGCGAGGATACTTGTGGAAACCAAAGTTTTTTATGGGTATGGATAAAATTGTTGTTGGGCTTAATGTGAGAGGGGGGATAACTTTGGTTATGGGCCTAAGTTGATATTGGATAGAATGGGGAAGATG
Source organism: Lupinus angustifolius (assembly GCF_001865875.1). Lineage (NCBI taxonomy): Eukaryota > Viridiplantae > Streptophyta > Magnoliopsida > Fabales > Fabaceae > Lupinus > Lupinus angustifolius. The sequence continues at coordinate 18,443,913 of NC_032017.1, forward strand.
AAGGTGATGAGCCAGAGGCAAAGTCTGAAAGTGGATAGGCTTGTGGGTTTCAATTTTCACACACCACTATATTTGTTAAACCCAAATATACCTTCATCTTATCCCATCTTTTGTAAGAGGAAGCTCATGAAAGAAAGTCTCATTGAGTGTTTGATTCAGTATCAATGAGAGAAACTAAGAGAGATGATGGGCCATTTTAGAAGACGATGAAGAACAACATACAAGTAAGAAGAAGCTTAAGAGAGGTGCAGAAAAAAAAACAGATAAAAAGACGAGTTTAATATTTATGCATTAACAATGTAAGAGTTGATGTAAGACAAGATATAATAATATTATAAACTCTATATTTGATTAGATATGCAATTATGGAATGACATTTTAACAGAAACCCAAAAACTAAGCAAAATATAATTTAAAGACAGTACACAGACCCACAATATCAAGCATTAGAAAACTTATAAGAGATACATGCATCCACAGCTTCTCCAACAGTAAGGAAAATCCATTGTTTTCCAATTTTGTCCACAACGTGTGCAAGCTTAAGCTTATGAATAACTAGCCATCTTGGGTTGACCATAGCTAACTGTAAAAATAAAAATCACATACCAAATGTGTTAGAGCTTATAGGTTAGACCAAACCACAACTAAAACATAGTGGTTCAAGTACAAAGAAAGGAGCAAAATGTCGATTTGGTTCGTATAATTAGCGATCAATTTAGTACTTGACATTATAAAAATGACAATTTGATTCCTAGACTTTCATATTATCTTAATGTACATAGTTCTATTTCATAATGTCAGTTATGAAAAGTGGCTGAAATTTTCTATTCTATAATGTCAGTTACGAACCAAATTAACATATAATGTCATAGGCAAAATTTGAGTCCCAAAAATATAAAACAATGGTGGCCTTACTTCTACTCCACGTGAAAGCAACCTCTTGTGCAGTTCCTCCAGTGCTAGAATTCCAGAAGTATCAACATTCATCAAGTCTATTAAAGATAAAATCACAGGATCAATGCATAAGATAATTGCAATGTACTAAAATTTATAAATGTTTAGGCATTAAAATTCTGAGTTATGAAAAAAAATGTAACAAGACTCACTTGTCATGTCTAGGATTACAGCTTGGACCCTTCCTTTGGCAGATTCTTTAAGGTCTTCATCTTCACTAACCCACTTCAGAATTCTGGAACAAGTGAACAAATTCATACATAGTTCGAATTTTCGGCTAAAGTCGTCTCTAAATCATTTGTGTAAAGTGCTTGCCTTTCTCTCACAAAATTGGCATTTGCAAAGCAGAGTGAGCCAGAGCTTATGCGGATCACTATGATGCCTGGAGTGCTTATGGCCATAGGGTATTGAGTAACATCACAGAATGCTTCTGTTCTTGGAACTCTACCTAGAACTTCTATTCCAGGCCTAATTGCTTGTATTAGAATTTTTGCAAATGAGATTGTCACCTGTAACCAAACAAACACTTGAATCTTTATCTTTTCATTCACTTATTTATCTTTTAGAAAAATGTTTTTTATACATACTTTAGATAAGATTAGGACAATAAGGCTCTTATGTGTGTATAAGTGAATATTGAGGTATTGTATATAAAAATATATGTACACCACCAACAAGATGTAGGTTCAGTAGTGTAAGGCCCTACTAAATCCCTACACTGACCAAAAGGTCAAAAATTCGATGTCTGCTGCGAGTAACACTTGTTGAGAGGATAATCACATCCTCCTGAAAGAGATTAGTTCCTTACCCTGAGGAGATATCATTGGTTATACGAAAGTATTGGACACCACCATAATGGTGTCAAGAAAACATTTTCATTATACAAATACAAGACTGATAGATAAAAAACTAAAAGAAGGGTTTGAAAGTGGTAGAAAAACTTACTGCAACAATAAGACCAATCTCTACTGATGCAAACAAGACACCAAGGAAAGCACCAAGACATGCAAGAAAGTCTAATTTGTCAACCTTCCAAATATAGCAAGCTTCACTTATGTCAATTAATCCAGGAAGTGCAGAGAGAATTATAGAAGCAAGTATGGCTACAGGGGTATAGTATAAGAGTCTTGTAAATAATTCAAGTGACACAATCACAGTAATTGCCATCACAATATTTGATACTGCTGTTTGACACCCTGCACTGAAATTCACTGCTGTCCTTGAGAAAGAACCTACAAATTTTCAGCAAGAAACTTTAACAACTTTGATACACTTCAAATAGATTAATTGCACAATTATTGTTAACAAAAGTATTCACCAGTTGCCACATAGCATGAACTTAATGATCCTGCAATGTTCATGAATCCCATTGATAACATTTCTTTGTTGCCATCAAGATGGTATCCCTTAATGGAAGCAAAAGATCTACCAACAGCTATAGCTTCCTGAATCACACAAGTTCAGATTTTCATCAGCAGCAGAAAATTCTTTACTATGAAAATCAGATACTAATTAGGAGAAAAATTCAGGAAACTAACTAATTAACTTACAGTTAGAGCGATAATCGCGCAAATTAATCCAATTTTCGCTGCTTGTCCAACATGTTGACCATGGAATTCTAACAAGTGAGCTGAACTTGGATTAAGGCCTCCTTTCACATGCTTTATTATATTAACCCCATGCTTATCAGCTTTTGACAAATACACAATTAAAGTTGATAGTACTACTGATAGAAGAGGCGAAATCGCAGGCAACCAGAAAAGCTTTTTGTTTCTTCTTCCCTGAAATCAGATATATATCATATGCATTATAAAAGTAAAATTTAAAATTAAACAGGTTTAGTGGACTAGAGGAATATAAATACCACAAATTTCAATACTTACAAGAAACCGGGTAATTAGAAGGAAAATCAGGAATGAACAACCCAGGACAAAATTTAGAGGGCACCACTGTCAATGGAATAAACAAGGACTAATGTCAAATATCAACAAGAAGAGTTATATAAATTCGACGGTCCGAATTTATGGATAGGAAATTTTTTAATGTCTGGAAGTGACTATACTCTATCAGAATATAAATGAAATAGCAAAATCAAGCTCACTTTTTCAGCAGAAGTAATTTGATGATGTAGTGACTTATAAACAGATGTAAACACAGATACTGCATCTGTTTTTGTGGTGAAGTGAGTAATCCCAAGCAATCCCTTGAGTTGCTGAAGACCAATAATGATAGCTGCTCCAGCCATGAATCCAACTAGTGCAGCATGTGAAAGAAAATCCACTAGAAAACCCAACCTGCAAAATTTGAAGAATTAACAAACTACTTAGTTTATGATGAAAACAAGAAATCAGCTAAAAAGATGATAAAATTACCTGAAAACTCCGAATGCAGTTTGAAAGATTCCGGCGAAGAAGGTCACAGTAAATACAAAATTTCTATAGGCATGAGGATTAGCAACAGGATCTTCCACTTTCTGGACTAGAGAGGATAACAGCAATGAGACTACAGCTACAGGTCCAATTGCAATTTCTCTTGAGCTCCCCATCATAGCATAAATAAGAGGTGGAATAACACTGGTATCTGAATGCAACAAAACCAAACCAACAGTGAAATTTGAAATAAGTGAGAATTGAGATTCATCAGTATTATAGTGTAATAAAATAAGTTAAGTCAGATACTTACAAAGGCCATATTCAGGATCAAGTTTGGCTAAATTTGCATATCCTATGCTCTGCAACATCATAATGAAAAACAGAAACAATGTTAATTTTTCAATGTTATTACTTCCTACATTACTTTGAAACTAGTAGTAATGGTTTGTGAGTACCTGAGGTATGCTTAGGCTAGCAAGAGTTAAACCAGCTAACAAATCATCTTTGAACTTTGAGGCTTTGTAATTTCTTAACCAACTAAGGATTGGGAATAAATTTTGCAAGAATGAAACAACATAACCTTGGCAAGTTTTATTCTTTGAAGAAAAGCAAAACTTGTTGCCATTAGGAAAAATGGTATCTTTAACTGAGTTAAATAGCTTTATCCATAGAGGTGGTGGATTTGGAGAATCCAGAACCCATTGTAACCTCTCTGAATGACCATTGTCCTCAATATTAAAGACTCCTTGCTCTCTCATACTGGAAACAACCTCAGTATGATGCACTGAACCCATGATTGGTTCTTGTTGTTGAAGTGTTTGGGCAAACTCTTGTAAGATGTACTTAATGCACAATCTTGTCACTTAAATTATGACATTTTTAGGTCCATCTATTTGGACTTTTGCATTGAAGGAAGATGCAGAGAGTACTGACATAAAAAGCTATGCTAGATGAAGGGTAGTTGTAGAAGCACCTTCGTTGGCTAGTGTTAAAAGCTGGGACTGATTGATGGTATAAAGCTTCCTTTTAAAGAAGAGCATCTATTCCAAATTAAGGGTAAAATTAAAGGTTTCAGTATATATCTACACAAATTCGGTTTCTAATATCATTCTGCATGTCGTAAAGGAGAATATAATCAACCATATGGGGTAAAGAAATATACTTACTATCAATGAGACTGATAATTTAAATTATAATTTGACTTGGATTGCATATAACCACATTATTCTGGGTCATAGTTATACTTCTATGCGGTTCACTTAGGTACCCCAACTTCATCAGTGTTTAATATTATTAGGTTTATTCAAGTGTGAAGTCCTATATTGGATATGAGGGGAGGAGTGAATTGGTTTATAAGTGGAAAAAACATATATAACTAATGCTTTAAGATTTTGGTTCAAGAGTGATGTCTCACTTGTGATTTTCCACTCTTCCCATACTCCGGTAAATAAAATTACTTTATGCAGAATTTAATATGTAATATGTGGGTTTGGTATATGACATTTAAGGTGAGTGAACAATATAAATATTATAAAGACTATGATCAGTAGTAGCAGTGAAATATTATGTGAAGAATAAGAATGACCAATGTATTTGTAAAAGTAATTTATGTATGCAAGGTAAACCAGGCATTCATGTCATGCACTCATTCATCATATGCTTAAATGCATGCATTGTTTTTCAGGAGAATGAGACGTAGGAAACCACACAACTAAAAGTATTATGATATTTAGTTTCAACCTTTTAACCTTTAGCATCATTGTGTCATTTACTATTTCTCGTATTGGAGGGATATTTCATGTTTTCAACAGCTATAACTGAGTTCCTTAACTCACTTCACAATCCATATCTCAAAGGTTTAATTTAAAAGCTTGTTGGTTTTTGGTTGGGAACACCCAAATGAACAAATGTTGTTCAACAATCTAAATCATTGGGTAAAAAATAATAAATGTTTGAAACAATTTATTGACAAAACATGTTTCTATCTGTCCAAGATAAGATTTGATACATGATTTTGGACAACCATACCAAAAAACACATTTACTTGTTTTGGAGCATACTATTTTTTGTGTACATAGTCTTTTACCTGTTTCAATATTAAACAGGAATTAAGTGCTGATGCTAAAACTAATATGTACTCCTCAGTCATTCAAACACGTGTCGGGGCATAGTATTTCTTATTTTTTTTTACGTGAAAGTTGGGGTATAAAAATGTAGATGTTGATGGAAGGTGCAAGTTATCTTGGATCTATGAACAGTATCAAAACATAGGATTCTCCTGGGGCATTTACGCATAAACAAGTGAAGCAGCTTTGAGATTCGACACCATATTTGATTCGAGGACCATTTGGTTGAAGGAAATGAACATGAACAAAGAGATGAAAAGGAAATTATTCCTAGATGAAAATGATGATTTTATATATATTCCATGGCAATAGTAAAATAAGCATCTCTATAAATATTTTATAATACCAAACTAAGGTAAACGTTTTTACAATTTAACATTCTACATGGCTGTATTTTAATTTATATATTGGATTTCATGCTAATTCCCTTATACTTTGATTCTAATTTATAAATAAAAAATAAATATTCCATCCAATCAAATATCACATGAAAGCAATGGTATGAAAATCTCGATCAACCTTGCAGACCATACATAATATGGAATTTGGATTCTCTCATGCGGTTGGGTAGAAAAAGACAATCTTTTTCAAATAAAGACCCACCATGTATGCTTGTAGGAACTACTAATTAATTTTCAAGAATTTTTTATCTTTTCCTTCGGGTAAAATCATATCCTCCCAGAATATGAGAGTACAAATCAGATAATATATTCCAAGACCATTATCTAGGCACATTGTTGCACCATCATGATTATTTTTTTTGATAGTACTAAGGATATTCTTCACATTTTTTGGATAAAGAATTAATTATTTTTGGGTGCATAGTTATCCCTTTCAACGAGTGTTGCTCATAGGAGTTGAACTCTTGACTTTTTAGTCTTTCCAAGGTCTAGTAGGATCTTACACCACTTGTCAACATCTTATTAGTCACCATTATCATTATTGATATTTCTATAAATAGAAAATAAAAATTTATTCAATTAAAAAAGATAACTTGAGAACAATTAAGCCCTCTCAAGTGTCCTTACTAGTATCTTTAGAAATGTTTAAGGAGAGGGAAGTTGTCTTGCTTTTGAGACGATATTTATCAGAAGTCTTAGTGAATGCTTATATTATACATACAAAATAAGTAATTTTGTAATGGAGGTCAATAACAAAACATAAACCAAATATTTTATGAACACTTTTGACTGAGCCAAATTGATGTCCTTAATGACACATATAAAATCGCGTGCTATATATAATCGACTGGATAGTGATAATCCTCTACTTGCTAAGAAGCATAACATAAATATATAGACAATAAAATAGGGGGCAAGGCATGAACCACTATGACCCTTAACAACAAAGACTTCAATGATATAGATAAACACTTGAAGAGTGCTATTGTCATTGCAAATGCAACCAATACATTTGTTAAAATAATTGAGTTTTTGTTAGTCGGTTAGTTAATTTGATTAGGGCAGTTAGAGTTTTCTTCCCTTTATATAGATGATTCAATGTAATTTTGGAATTCAATTCAATTCAATAACATTTTCTCATTCTTTCTTATTCATCAAGAATCTCTCTTATTCATGTCTACTACCATTTTAACATGATATCAAAGCATAATTATTCGATTGCTTCCGCTTATGCTTTTATCGTTCCAAGATTCAAGAAAGGATCACCGTCATGCATCAATCATCAAAGTGAGGAATCTTGCATTATGGCTAAGGATGGTGATGATCATAGCGTAAATCAAGGGGTGTAGATGGACTACCTTGTTAAAGTGATCAATCACTAATCTTCACCCGAGACCTGGTTGCTTATGTTCAAGGAGGTCTTTTACAAGGAAATGCTTCCGATTATGGCTTCATCATTCCAAGATTCAACATTTATCATCATTCATCATCAATTTATCATATACAAGATTAAATCATTTTTTTATTCTTCATCATTTACCCCTCTTTCTTATTCATCATAGAAGCATCTCATTAGGATCAAGATTCTGATCTGTTCTCTCTCTTTCATCATCAATGGTTGGTTCACTTCTGTCCATGATGGTTAAGCTCGGATATAACTTCTGTCATGGATGGTTAAGCATTGGATGGTTAAGCATTGGATGGGTAGCTTCTGTCCATAGTGGTTAAGCAAATATATAGTTTCTGCTATGGATGGTTAAACGTTTGATGATATAACTTCTGCCATAGGTGGTTAAGCATTATTATTACTTCAAATCAAGCTTCAAATCAATTCCAAGCTAGAGAGTAAAAATGTTCGCTCACCAGCTTGAGGGGGATATTAAATATATATGATAGGTTATTTTGGAAGATGATAGTTGGTTAGAAAGTTAGGAATTAGCAAGTTAGGTTTATGTTAGTTACTTGATTTACAAGCTTTCTTTTTATTCTTTTCTCTTGTATAAATAAGTCATATTGGCTCACTTCTTATACAATCAACTCAATTCATTCAATTAGAATATTATCAATCTGAGAATATTATCAATCTTTGTTTTTCATTCTTCTTTCTTGAAACTTCTTTAAGCTTTCTTTTATACACTTCTTGATTCATCAAGAAACTTTCTTTTCATGGCTCTTACCACATTTTAACATGGTATCATAGCATAATTATTTTTTAATCGCTTCCGCTTGTGACTCAATTCTTCCAAGATTCAAGAAAGATGAAGTCTTGGAAACAAAGAAGGAAATGTGAGGGTAAGAGAGATAGATACAAAACAACAAAGTTATGAGTGTTATTAAGTTTGACAGAGACCCAATCTTTATATCAAGATAAGGCACTTGTGACATTGGAGGCTCATGGCATGCTGATATTGGCAATAACCTTGAGGGAAAATTTGCTGCATAATATGAGTTCAAAAACAACAAGCACATTAGTTCCCTTCAAAGATCAATACATTCTATTTCAAAGATAATTCAAGATTCATTCTTCTACATTCAAGATTCTGATTCTCTCACTTTCTCTTCTCCTCATCATGAAATCCACCATGTTTTACATGGTATGTCAAAGGCTTCAACACGCAAGATGCCGCAAGAGAGAAAAGTAGATTCTTCCATCATCATTTCATCAGAGAGTAACTTCACAAGCCTCAGATCCGGAAAGTGCAGAAGGAAATGTTGCATGTGCATTTGCTGCTCAGAGGAGGCCTTAGATTCTCCTTGCTGCTTCTGGATGCGTCCTGATGCTATTTGCAATCCTTTGTGGTGTTTGAAATTAGTTGTTTCAGGTTTCAAGATTAGTGGAGTAGCTTGAAACCAATATTTTCTTCTCAATGACAATAAGAATCTACACATTCTTTCATCTATTCCCCCCAATTATTTCTCATTTCTTTATTACTCTAGTTTCTTTACTCCTCTCTCTCATTAAACACACAACATTATAGTGTGTAATTTTTTATCATTGAAGCAACATATAAGGATCAAGATTAAGGTCTATCTCTTTTCTCTCTTTCATCCTTTATGATTGGTTAGCTTATGTCAAATAGATGGTTAAGCATCGATGAAATTGCTTCTGCCAAATGGTGGTTAAGCGTCAGTATTGCTTCACGTTCAGATTTCAAGACTGGGAGATGAAGATTCGCTCACCAGCAAGAGGATGTATTAGAGTATACATCGTATTCAACACAATTATTTCAAGCTTGGAATGCTTGATACATTCCAGCTTGCGGGAGAATGTTAAAATAGTTGAGTTTTTGTTAGTCGGTTAGTTAATTTGATTAGGGTAGTTAGTGTTTTCTTCCTTTATATAGATGATTCAATGTAACTTTGGAATTCAATTCAATTCAATAACATTTTCTCATTCTTTCTTGTTCATCAAGAATCTCTCTTATTCATGTCTACTACCATTTTAACAATATTTGAAAATAGGACTAACATGACCCAACCTGCTCACTTGGTTAGACTCAATCAATATTTAAGGTGGCTAAGGGACAAGCATGATCTAGCCCAACCCGTCTCATAGCCACTTACTCATCATATTTGTATGTCTCTATTCAAATGTGTATAAAGTAATGACTTTCTTTGTTCGAAAATATTATTTATTCTCTAATTTTTTCATTAAATATATATGATTAACAATATATATACATATATCATCTCATATATCAAATTACATATCCATAACAATAATTAATATTGTGAATACATAATCTAAAAGTGATATGCATTATATTAAATCAGGTATATGATCAGTTTTGGGTTTCAAGCCTAATTCGATCGACATTTAGGTCGAGTTAACTTCGGGTCTAGGACCAAGTCCAAATTTAAAAAATGATCCGACCAACATTTAGAGTAAGGGAAGAAACAAGTCATACTCACATATATCTACAACTTTTTATAAGCCTACCCACTTGTTATTATTCAAAAGGGGTAGAAATTTTGATTTACACATTCTTATGATTGCAAAATTTATGATTTGTTATCAATTTTTTTGTTTAGATCAATCACTACACTTTAGAACATGAAATAACACAGAATTTGAGACAATAAATGTTGCCCCTCTAAAAGTATATGCAGATCTTTGACCTTTGCTAATTTAATTCCTATTTTTCTCCCACAAATTTCATTCTTTGTAACAATCACGAAATTAATAGCATCAAACATCCAGCAGATCAAGACCTCCGTTTATGGGTGAAAGTTGTCCCCTCCTTGTCATTCCACCAATGCTTAAAGTTATTCCAATCTCCAAAACACAAATTGAAGGGATAATCTAGAGTCCACTTTATACAGGAAAAAGCTGTTTTTGCTTTTTAATGTGAGGTATATATAGAGCAAGGTTTCATTTAGGCATATTAAAGAAGATTTATAGTGCCATTGCCAAGATTTGTTTGTAAAACTTCTAGATAGTAATAGGATTTATTTTAGAATTTTAGTTATAATTGAAAATTTTGGAGTTTATGGAACAATGATACATATAACTTATAATGCAAATAAATTCAAAGATGCCCACTTTATGAATGATTGCAGCTTTAGTGGAAGTCATCTTTCAAGTAACCAAACTTGGTTAGGTCTTGTACTCTTCTTTGTGTGTGTACTCTTGTTTTGCACAGAACATAACTAGTCAGCAGAACTGACTGATGATTTTGGACGCAATGTTAGGAAGATTCAATTCAAATAGAAAAGTGAAAAAGTATGCCAAGCCTGCTTTTTTAGGCATTAATAAATGAATATATATAGAAAGTAATAGCAACTAAAAATGTTTATATAATATATAACATAAAGTGCACGGTTCATAAAAAAAGTGCATAGTTTTAATTAAATATGTTAATGAAAAGCCAAATGTGTTAGTTCTATCAAATAAAAAAATATGGAATATTATGCTATGATTTTCTTCAGTAATAGTGTGCATCCAATAACGCTTAATAAAGGGTCTCATAGATAGGCAATGATAAAAATATTTGTTAAATTAATATATAATAAATTTTGTAAAATATAAAAATAGGCCAGTGAACTGTAAATTTAATTATTACTCATATTAATATATATTTTGTAACCTTTTTAATAAAATTCTCACTTATATAATTTTTTTTATGAAAATAAAAATTTGAATATAGATATGAAATTTAGATATCTTTGTAAGCTAAATTTATAAGGTGTATTATATGTCCATGGAGTTGAGATGGTATTTTTATTATATGGTTCAATTAGAATATGGAAATATTAAATTAATAATAATTGAGTAATGCTATTTCGTCATAATAAATAAGGCTAAAATAGTTTTAAGGTTACACATATTTTTAGGTTGATTCATTGCAAGAGTGTACAATTTTTTCATAATATTTGGTCATCATCCTATTTACAAAATATGTATTATATTTATTAGCAATAGTAGGGGTGAGCAGGACCCGACCATATCCGCTCACTCGGCACGACCCGATCATGATCGGGTCCGAATAGGGTCGGGTCTGATCGGGTCTAGGGTCAAGTTCAGGTTCCAAAACAGACTCAGTCAATATTTAGGGTCGGGTAAGACCAAGTATGACCCGGCCCGTCCCATCGCAGGGTCACTCGCTCATCATGTTTGTATGTATTTCTACTCAAATGTGTAGAGTAATGATGCCCTTTTGGTTGAAAGTATCATTTATTCTTTAATTTTTCCATAATAAATACATGATTAATAATATATATACATATATCATTTTATATATCACACTACATCTATACTACTTATAAATGGAAAACTCAAAATAACCACTCATCATGGTGTAATTTGAGATTCTCCCTATTTTGCCCTCACTATTTTTTAATTTTACAAAAAAAACTATATATAACCTAATGTTCATCTCCACCCAATGTATATTCATATTAATTGATTAACTATTTCTTATTTCTTACATTATAACTATTAGTTTTTTAATATAGAATATGAATATTAAAAAATTGAACATTACACATATCGAATAAATTCAACTATAGATGACAAATATTTAACACAAAATATTATATTGTCATTTATGACACACAAACTACATATTATAAATGTATAAAAACGGGTTGACATGCACGACAGTGTCTGTCAACACACAAATATATATAAAGCCAAAACTTAAAATAACCACCACTATGATTATATTTTCCTATTTCTGAAGTAAAACCAAATAATCCTAATTAACTATAATTAATACATCTCACTTGAAGATGAATATTATAATAAATACAAAAATTATAACATGAAGTACATCCAATAAAAAACATTCTAATTTTCTAAATTTATATTATATATAAAGCCAAACCTTGAAATAACTATCACCTATCCTATTTTATCCTTAATGTTTTTTTATTTCTAAGGTAAAATCATATAATCTTAGATAACTATAATTAATACATCTCACTCACTCTAAGTTGGATATTATAATGAATACAAAAATTATAACATGAAGTACATCCGATAAAAAACATTCCAATTCTCTAAAATAAAAAATACAAATTTAATACTTAATATCATAAAATAAAAATGTGTGCGGCAGACACGAAGTGTCTGTCGACACGCTATTTATCTAAAATGAATATGCATTATATTTAATCGGGTCTAGGGTCGGGTCGAGTTTAAAGGCTGACTCGGTCGCTATTTAGGGTCGAGTTAGCTTCGGGTCTAGGGCCGAGTCCGGTTTCAAAAAAGTGACCCGACCAATATTTAAGGTCGGGTAAGGACAAGTCTTAACCCATCCCAACTCGACCCATGCTCACCCCTAAGCGATTAACAAACACTTTATATCTTTTTATTCACATTTTTATTTTATGCAATTAAATATTCAGTTTTATATATTTCATTTTATATAATTAGAATGGTTTTTTTTAATGTTGTATATTGTATATTATATTTTTTAGAGGATGAATCTGTTTACATCCATTCTAAGTTATACTAGTTGTGTTCAATCTCAACCATTCATTTTCTTAGATCCAACAGACCAAATAGGTGAAACTTAAAATTATTTAAGATTTCTATTTTTCTCTCTCGACATTTATTGAACTAACTCATTTGGTTCGTTGAATCCAAGAAAATGAATGACTGAGATTGAGTTAACTAGTGTAACTTAAAGATAGATGTAAACGGATCTCTCCTCATTTTGTTATTGGATATACATTAAATTATAATTTTTTGTTTTTATTATTGCAATGTCTAATTTAAGTTGATATGAGTAATTTAAAAGTAATCTTTTTGTGATAAGACAATATAAATTATACCATGATAGTAGTTATACTATATTTTAGTCAGTGTTATTAATGCCATATCGAACATCAAATCGATCAGAATATTGGTACTGATATGTTAGTATAATGATTCATTTTATAGTTCATTTATTAAATCACATACCAATAAAATTAGATATATATAAATATTCAATTTACTTTTTTTTATTTTATGGAGCTAAATATTCAATTTTTAAAAAGAAAACGTTGTAAGGTTAGGCCGAAACCTTTATAAGGCATACCCAAACCCACGAGGCTTCCCATTGTCTCGGGTGATCCTGCATCAAACCCGTTCGGATCAATGCATGACCTGAACCTGCTACATTGCAAACCGTAACATGTGACATACCAGGATGGGAGAGCATGAATAATAGAACAGAAATATTATGTAGATTTGAATTTGATATAAACATTGTATACTTTCTATTATTAGAAAATCAAGGAGAGAAAATGTATTGAGAATTGTTTTGTACGTGTTTATTTTCCTATACAAAAAGATGTAGATGAAATGGTGTCGAATTAAAGTATACATATAACATTTGTTGATAATAGAATCACCCCTTCAAGAAGAAGAACCCTTCCGAAGGCACTACCTGAAGATTATAATAAAAAATGGTATATCTTGGTATGATATCATGTATTATGGGTGATATTGCAAAAGATTATGTGGGGCTTTATTGGTAGTTGCTTAAATTAGGGTAAGCTTACATCCATTAGTAGTATTTTACGAAAGTTCCTAGGGGAAATCCCTCAAAATTTCCTTCAAATTAGAATTTTTTTTCTAAACTTTAATGTGAAACTTTCACATGATTTGAAGTTTTCGATAAATTAGAGACTATATTTTCCACCCTAGGATCCATAATATGTCATGATTGAACGTGTGGGATCATCCGTTAAACTAATGTATACACTATACAAAATCATCTGGGAAAAATGGATACAATATACATCATACTAACGCATTAATGCAAAAGAGTTTAAAATCTGTGCACTGACAGTGAAAAGTTTTTTACACTATCAGTATTATTATTGTTTAAGAGACAATAATAATTAATAAATTAATGATGAATGATTTGTTGATATTTATATAAAATTATTTTCAGTTTTTCAATAATAATAGCTACATCAATATTGGGGTATTTTTTATTAATAAATTTGAGAGTAATATCAACTTTAATTAATAAGAATCAAATAAAAGTAACTTATAAACATGGGAGAGTATTTACAATTTATGACAAGTGTTCTCCCGAAATCTATATCTGCTCGTAAAGGTCAACTTTAAGATTAAGATTCATGGTTGTGGGTTGTTCGCTACATACTTTCTCAGCAACCAAACAGAACCCTAGCTTAAAAAAAGGATAGTATATACAGATAATAGATTCATTGAACCTGGACCGTGATTGGGTCGTTTAGTTTGTTTATTAAACTAAGTGTCCGTGTTCATTCTGTTTATGGGGTTTCAATATTTTAGAATAAAAATCGAGTATTTTTCATGAAAACCCACCAGAACCATCCATTGTGCAGAATTGAAAAGCATAGCTATAATTATTTGTGAGTTTCCTCTTTATGCGAAATACAATTTTCTTTTTGCTTTTTTTATTATTAGTTGTTGATCATTTATCTGTTTTGTTTTTGCGCATTGTTAAGTAACATGGTAAAGGTATTAGTTAAGACTTAAGGTATCAAAATGCAAAGTTTTATTGAAAATTAATGCATGTAGTATATATATTAAGTAAAGAAAGAAAGTTGTAGTTTTCAATATAATTGTTTTATATTTTGATTCTTAATCAGTGCCAGTGCCCTTAAAACATTAGTTAGCATTTGTTTTTATTTGTACTTTACTGAAATACTGGAAGATGGAATGTGATAGTGGGGTTGCTTAAAAAGAAGACTTTTTTGATGGTGTGATAGGAACCCTCCACTTTCAATGGTTTTCATGAGATGGGTAGAAATGAGAGGCGAACTTTGAGTCTATTTTGGACTTTATTCTTCAAACTCACATCATTATTTTAATTAGACACTTTTTGGCAATAGAGGGATTTGGAAAAGTAAGACTCTTGTTCCTGATAGAAGCGAGTGTCCAATTCTGATATGTTTTTTTATCGTGCTTCCATAATAAAATGGAAAAGTAAATTATGCGGAGATACGTGAAGGAGAATGTGTGCCACTTTATTATTTATTATTATTTCGAAAAGAATGTTATTTGTACCACTAGTATGTAGGTCAAACATGTACACTTTAGTTTCTTGAAGAAGAGAAATAAACACAAAGTATGTACAAATGAGTTGTGAAATAACAATTTTTTATTGCTATTACTCGTATTTATATTGTATGTGGATGAATTATGTGGCGTTATTCATTGCTATGATTCTGTCAAACGGTGAAACATGTACACTTATTCATTGCTAGCTATATTAGGTTTACGAATTTGATTCTGTTTAGACCTCTATAATGAGACTGACAATTTTAAAGTTTATTTTTTTGTCATTGTTTATAAGAAACAACGTAAATAAAGTCTGAGTAGAATTTTGTGCCTATGGGCCTTGAACATGAAATCTGGTGCACCTTTGAAGTAACTTGCTTGGGTTCAGAGTATTGAGTGGTTTTGATTGATAAGTTGTTTAAGTGCAAAGAAAGTTAATCCAAAGGTGTGAGAAAAACTTGAATTGTTGGGAAGATATTGTATTATTGAACAAAGAAATGGTTGATTGATATACATGTAGAACCTCCAAAACGTGTGTTGCCACACTAACCTTTAGGTTCGATTCGCCCCCACCAATTTAAGTATATTGGATGATGTGTTTTGCACCAACACACCAAGTATATCTTTCGATAGTAATTTACAAATTTATGTTTCCTACACTTCTCTCATGCATTAGAGAAATGAATGATGATTTCTTAGATGAGAAATTTTGGATTATCGGATGTCTCATTATGCCTTGAAGTTTCTCTATTTATAGAGAAATAAAGGTCACTTGGTGAAAAGAAACACTTTTGAGATTCTACACTAAATCACGAATAGTCATATACAAACACGGTTCACTTATTATTTGAATGAGTTCTAAAGCTTACTGGTAAGGTAGACTGTTTGGTAAGTAATACATCCTTGGTTTGAATGCATGTGGTTGCATTGTTTCATTTTTATTCACGTTAATAATGGATAAAACATGGACAAAACTATCGAAGCAGGATTGAACTCATTACCTCCAATTCATTACCAATAGGTACAACTACTGAACCAATTATCATTCTATTTCATATATTATAAAACCAAAATATGTATATACTCACTATGTGAATTTAGATATTTTGGAAATGTATCTCAAAGCCACACTTTTTAACTAGAGTTCAATGTTAGCAACACACTATTATTTACAAAACTTACTTAATATTCACATATGTTACTTTTATTAGGTCTCACGCATTGGAAAATAAAAAATAAAACCCATATTCTATCAGTTTAGCATGTAGGTTTCACATAAAATAAGAGAATGTTTAAGGTGTTCAAAAGAAAATGTGACGTGTTGTACTTTTATTGGAAAGCACCTCACTTTTATTTTGATACTTTATCAGGTAATTTAGCAGGTTCCATGTGTGAAACTCACTTGGAAGAGTATATGGATGGTAATGAGTTTAGATGCGTATCCAAATTTGTCCTGAATCTATGTAGATACTTGCGGTTTGTTACTTGGATACTTGGCTAATATCTACATACTTATAAATTCATAAAATATTAAATAATTATGAGCAACTTATTTAATTATATCATTTTTCTATAATCTTATATATTATTTTAGATAATTAAAATGAAAAAATAATAATAAATTAAAAAAATAATTTAAGCAAAATTTAAATTGTCGATTAAACACAATTACTTTTACTCAACCAAACATAAAAAATAAAGCCAATATTTCAACAACATTATGATTGAAAATTTATTTAGTAAGTCAGAACTATTTAATGAGTATCGCATTACATCAATTTATGAAACACTATAATATAGTATTATTGCTTAACTACATAAAAACATCACAATTATGATAGAAAAATTATTTAACAAGAACGGTTTAATCAACATAATATTACAATTATTAATTTTCAACTTTACATTACATTTATAGATAAATGGATTAACATAGTTATGGATTAATAATATAAGATAGCAACTATAATTAATATGATAATATAAAACATATATATTTCTTACAGATCCAAAAACATAGATTTAGGTCCTACCGATAGCAAGTATTACTTGCATGTCTAGTTACCCATTACCTTCCGCAGAGTGTTTTAAAGTATATGTTACTAGCATTTAATACTTCTCTAAGCAAAGAATATCATCCAATGGGATAGCCAAGTTCATAATATATATTTTTATATTTAAAATTAATATAAAATTATGAGCTTCTATAAAATGGTTGAAGCCACCAAAGGCTTCCTCAAAGTCAAATGAGGCTTCTCCCTGAGTTAATCTGAACATAATCACTTAAATACATCATTAAATACTAAATGTCCCTATGAATTTCCTAAAGACCTAAACTTCAAACTAATTGGTGTTAATATCTGTAGTTTATATACCATAACTTGGTTGTCCTAAAATTCTCCTAGTCAAATCACTCTTGAAACCTACACATAGGTTCACCTTCTTTCTTTTGTTTAATCTTTATTTGACTCCTTGAGTTTTTAATAAGCACACAATTACAGCTTCAGTGTATTTAAACTATGCATGACAGTGACATTAGTGGAGGGATTTAGGTTCATACATTAATTTTGGTAGGTTTTCTCATTCAGGTTGACAACGTAACTTTGACTTTTAAGTTATATATATATATTCCAAAGCAGCTTCAGAAGTCTTAAGAGTTTACAGCTTAAACCATAGACCATAACCCTTCTGTCAGTTTCATTCAGGTTGGCTAATTGTTTCTGAATTATTGACCATAATTATTAATATCTCTTTTATCATTAATCTATATCTATAATCCATAGAGGTGGTTATGTACACTAGTGCTTGAATAATTGTGTATGAGTATGAGCCTATTTTGCATGCAACATTAATGTTCTTATAGTGATTAAATGCTTCAATTTAATCATCTTCATTTAGTGTTCTTATAGTTTCTTGTACTACAGGTAAAGGTTATTGTTGATGTCTTCAATGGATCATCAAGGTGATGAAAATCGTGAAACAAAAGAGATGGATGAGAGAAGTTTGTCAATGTCACATGGGCAAGAACCAAATGTGCACAGAGTGGGAGTTCCTCCAAAACAAAACATCTTCAAGGAATTCCAAGCTACTGTAAAAGAAACATTCTTCTCCGATGATCCTTTACGCTCCTTCAAGGATCAAACTAAGTCCCGGAAGCTCATCCTTGGCATTGAAGCCATGTTCCCCATACTTAGTTGGGGGAGAAATTACACGCTTAAGAATTTTAGAGGAGATCTTATAGCTGGTTTAACTATTGCAAGTCTCTGCATTCCTCAGGTAAATTTGCTTTAAAATGTTGATTTTGAGCTTTTGAAGAACAGTAAAATGCTTCATTGAATTGATGAGAAGTATTGATCAATACATATATAAACAGCTTCTATAACTAACTACCAATTGATTAACTAACTGACTTGCCAATTATGCAATCTAACTAACATTAACTACCACATGACTTCCTATGCAAGTTATACACGAAATGACTAATTGCAGAAGTTAACTGTTGGGTTTATTCAAATGTGAAGTCTCTTGATAACTGGTTCCCCCGATCGTGGTCTGGTCTAACATTAACAAACACTCCTAGCAACCTTGATAACTACCCTGATTCTTATAGCCTTTTTACTGTTATGACTTATGACTTTTTCTCCTTTGCTTCTTTCTTCTTCTGGAGATTTAATTGTAATACTTAACTTGAAAATCAGGACATTGGATATGCAAAACTTGCAAATTTGGATCCACAGTATGGACTGTGTAAGACTCTTGTCTCTCATTAACATCCCAAGTTGCATGTGTTTTCTAGATGTCGTAGACTGAGAGTTTGTTTGCTTTTGTTCTACATTTTATTACAGACTCTAGCTTTGTTCCGCCACTGATTTATGCTGTCATGGGTAGTTCTCGTGATATTGCAATTGGACCGGTGGCAGTGGTTTCTCTCTTGTTGGGGACTTTACTTCAGAATGAGATTGATCCTGTTGCAAATCCAAGAGATTACCGGCGACTTGCTTTTACTGCCACCTTTTTCGCTGGGATTACTCAAGCAACTCTTGGAGTTTTTAGGTATGACACTTTTCACTCTAGTGTTAAGCCAACCTCATATGAAGGCATCACTTTCTTTTAACATACTATGATGCTATTTTGGTTGGGTTGATCTTTGGACCAGGTTAGGATTTTTGATTGATTTCCTATCCCATGCTGCAATTGTTGGTTTTATGGGTGGAGCTGCTATCACAATTGCCCTTCAACAACTTAAGGGATTCCTTGGGATTAAAAAGTTTACAAAGAAAACTGATGTTATCTCTGTGATGCAATCAGTATTTTCATCAGCCCAACATGGAGTATGATTTCTTTTTCTCTCTATACTTGTGCACATACAAAGTGTTGCCAGGAGTTTTATTCTGTAGATGTGTGTGTATAACTGTATATATATGTGCTTAAATTGATTAGCATGTAACATATTGCAGTGGAACTGGCAAACTATAGTAATTGGAGCTAGCTTTCTGACTTTTCTTCTGTTTGCCAGATATATTGTAAGCACCTGAAATCATTGTTATTTATTCCTTTTCCTTAATGAGATTGTCGAGATTGTAAATTATTTATGTTAGTATCTTGTGATATGTGGATCAGGGGAAGAAGAACAAGAAATTGTTCTGGGTGCCAGCAATCGCCCCATTGATATCGGTTATACTCTCGACTACTCTTGTATACATAACTCGTGCAGACAAGGAAGGTGTTGCAATTGTAAGTATATATGTATTGCCCTTCTGATCCTGAATATGGAAGATTATAATCATAATCTTGTGACTAAGTGATGGTGAAACTGATTTAGTACTAATAAGCTTTTGTCCGTTGATGTGTGAAGATAAAACACATAGAGAAAGGGATCAATCCTTCTTCTGTGAAGGAAATTTATTGGAGCGGTGATTACCTCGGCAAAGGTTTTAGAATTGGCATCGTGGCTGGCATGATAGCATTGACTGTAAGCAGATCTAAACTCTAATTTTCTCGCATGAAGAGTATTTTAAAATTTAGGTGTGCCTATGATAACCATTACATTTCGGTTATCAGGAAGCCGTAGCAATTGGAAGAACATTTGCTTCTACGAAGGACTATCAACTCGATGGAAACAGAGAAATGGTGGCATTAGGAGCTATGAATGTTGTTGGTTCAATGACTTCCTGTTATGTAGCAACTGGTAAGAAATATGTAATAAGCAGTGATGTCTGAGTTGTAAGCATATTTTCTTCTATCTGCCATAGATCAATAACGAAAATAAAAACAAAAAACTGAGCATATAAGGGGCCAATTACTTTAAGGCCTAAAGGGACATGAAGAGAAATTGGGGTTATAATCATCTTATGGTAGATTTCTTCATAATTCATCATGCAAGTGCATGTAATAGACTGAATGTTTATAGCCTCTGATCCACCTTCTTGCTGTCTTCAGGTTCATTCTCTCGATCGGCCGTAAATTTCATGGCTGGCTGTGAAACTGCAGTCTCCAATATTGTCATGTCCATTGTTGTGTTCTTAACCCTGCAATTCATCACCCCTCTTTTCAAATACACTCCAAATGCTATTCTTTCTGCTATCATCATTTCTGCTGTCATCAACCTTGTCGACTATCAGGCAGCAATTTTGATATGGAAGATTGATAAATTTGACTTTGTTGCTTGCATGGGAGCATTTTTCGGGGTCTTTTTTGCCTCGGTTGAGATTGGACTTCTAATCGCTGTAAGTACTAAGGCTCAATTATCTTACGCTCTAACATGTTAAACTAGACTTTGATTGGTTGTATTGAATTGGCTATCCTTACATGTTGTGGCAGGTCTCTATATCCTTTGCAAAGATCTTATTACAAGTCACAAGGCCGCGAACTGCTATTCTCGGAAAGATACCGATGACAACTGTCTATAGAAACATCCAACAGTATCCAGAGGCCACTAAGGTTCCTGGTGTGTTGATTATAAGAGTTGATTCTGCAATATACTTTTCCAACTCCAATTATGTTAAAGAAAGGTAATGATGTATTCGTCCTTTGTATATAAATCAATCGACTATAACTGTTACCTGAACTTCTAGATTGATCTCGAACGAAAAAATCATGTTTTTTGTTATATATCTACACATATGTTTAAAGAAGTTTCAATATGTTGCAGAATATTAAG
This sequence comes from Lupinus angustifolius, assembly GCF_001865875.1. Lineage (NCBI taxonomy): Eukaryota > Viridiplantae > Streptophyta > Magnoliopsida > Fabales > Fabaceae > Lupinus > Lupinus angustifolius. Next base: position 18,465,413 of record NC_032017.1, read on the forward strand.
ATGGCTGGTGAATGAGGAAGAAGAAATAAAAGGAAACTACCAAACAAGAATCCAATTTTTGATAGTTGATATGTCACGTAAGTATCTATAATGTTCTAATTAATTTGTCACATTTTCCTCAAACTAAGGACATAATTTTGGATTATCTTTAACCTCAAAGTAAACACATAACATGTGTTCATTGCAGCCGTTACTGACATAGATACCAGTGGCATTCATGCACTTGAAGAATTATATAGAAGTCTTCAGAAACGAGGTATTCAGGTAATTAACCAAAGTACCAAATTATTATACATCTTTTCTAATTACAATAATTCTAAATGATATCATATAATGTAACAATTATGTAACCAATGCAAATCCAAGAGATTACCGGCGACTTGCTTTTACTGCCACCTTTTTCGCTGGGATTACTCAAGCAACTCTTGGAGTTTTTAGGTATGATACTTTTCACTCTAGTATTATGCCCTGCACATGTCTAGTGTTGCCAACCTCATATGAAGGCACCACTTTCTATTAACATACCATTATGATATTCTGGTTGGGTTAATATTTTGATCAGGTTAGGATTTTTGATTGACTTTCTGTCCCATGCTGCAATTGTTGGTTTTATGGGGGGAGCTGCTATCACAATTGCCCTTCAACAACTTAAGGGATTCCTTGGGATTAAAAAGTTTACAAAGAAAACTGATGTTATCTCTGTGATGCAATCAGTATTCTCTTCAGCCCATCATGGAGTATGATTTCTCTTTCTCTATATATTCCTGTGCACACCGAAACTGTTACTAGGAGTTCTATTCTGAAGATGTGTGTGTACATGTTGCTAAAACTGATTAATATGTTACATATTGCAGTGGAACTGGCAAACTATAGTAATTGGAGCTAGCTTTCTGACTTTTCTTCTGTTTGCCAGATATATTGTAAGCACCTGAAATCATTGTTATTTATTCCTTTTCCTTAATGAGATTGTCGAGATTGTAAATTATTTATGTTAGTATCTTGTGATATGTGGATCAGGGGAAGAAGAACAAGAAATTGTTCTGGGTGCCAGCAATCGCCCCATTGATATCGGTTATACTCTCGACTACTCTTGTATACATAACTCGTGCAGACAAGGAAGGTGTTGCAATTGTAAGTATATATGTATTGCCCTTCTGATCCTGAATATGGAAGATTATAATCATAATCTTGTGACTAAGTGATGGTGAAACTGATTTAGTACTAATAAGCTTTTGTCCGTTGATGTGTGAAGATAAAACACATAGAGAAAGGGATCAATCCTTCTTCTGTGAAGGAAATTTATTGGAGCGGTGATTACCTCGGCAAAGGTTTTAGAATTGGCATCGTGGCTGGCATGATAGCATTGACTGTAAGCAGATCTAAACTCTAATTTTCTCGCATGAAGAGTATTTTAAAATTTAGGTGTGCCTATGATAACCATTACATTTCGGTTATCAGGAAGCCGTAGCAATTGGAAGAACATTTGCTTCTACGAAGGACTATCAACTCGATGGAAACAGAGAAATGGTGGCATTAGGAGCTATGAATGTTGTTGGTTCAATGACTTCCTGTTATGTAGCAACTGGTAAGAAATATGTAATAAGCAGTGATGTCTGAGTTGTAAGCATATTTTCTTCTATCTGCCATAGATCAATAACGAAAATAAAAACAAAAAACTGAGCATATAAGGGGCCAATTACTTTAAGGCCTAAAGGGACATGAAGAGAAATTGGGGTTATAATCATCTTATGGTAGATTTCTTCATAATTCATCATGCAAGTGCATGTAATAGACTGAATGTTTATAGCCTCTGATCCACCTTCTTGCTGTCTTCAGGTTCATTCTCTCGATCGGCCGTAAATTTCATGGCTGGCTGTGAAACTGCAGTCTCCAATATTGTCATGTCCATTGTTGTGTTCTTAACCCTGCAATTCATCACCCCTCTTTTCAAATACACTCCAAATGCTATTCTTTCTGCTATCATCATTTCTGCTGTCATCAACCTTGTCGACTATCAGGCAGCAATTTTGATATGGAAGATTGATAAATTTGACTTTGTTGCTTGCATGGGAGCATTTTTCGGGGTCTTTTTTGCCTCGGTTGAGATTGGACTTCTAATCGCTGTAAGTACTAAGGCTCAATTATCTTACGCTCTAACATGTTAAACTAGACTTTGATTGGTTGTATTGAATTGGCTATCCTTACATGTTGTGGCAGGTCTCTATATCCTTTGCAAAGATCTTATTACAAGTCACAAGGCCGCGAACTGCTATTCTCGGAAAGATACCGATGACAACTGTCTATAGAAACATCCAACAGTATCCAGAGGCCACTAAGGTTCCTGGTGTGTTGATTATAAGAGTTGATTCTGCAATATACTTTTCCAACTCCAATTATGTTAAAGAAAGGTAATGATGTATTCGTCCTTTGTATATAAATCAATCGACTATAACTGTTACCTGAACTTCTAGATTGATCTCGAACGAAAAAATCATGTTTTTTGTTATATATCTACACATATGTTTAAAGAAGTTTCAATATGTTGCAGAATATTAAGATGGCTGGTGAATGAGGAAGAAGAAATAAAAGGAAACTACCAAACAAGAATCCAATTTTTGATAGTTGATATGTCACGTAAGTATCTATAATGTTCTAATTAATTTGTCACATTTTCCTCAAACTAAGGACATAATTTTGGATTATCTTTAACCTCAAAGTAAACACATAACATGTGTTCATTGCAGCCGTTACTGACATAGATACCAGTGGCATTCATGCACTTGAAGAATTATATAGAAGTCTTCAGAAACGAGGTATTCAGGTAATTAACCAAAGTACCAAATTATTATACATCTTTTCTAATTACAATAATTCTAAATGATATCATATAATGTAACAATTATGTAACCAAACTAGTACTACCTCTTTCAACAGCTTGTTCTGGCAAATCCTGGTCCAGTAGTGATAGATAAGCTCCACACATCAAACTTTGCTACTTTGCTTGGTGAAGATAAAATTTTCCTCACTGTTGCTGAGGCTGTTGAATACTGTTCTCCAAAGCTGGCTGAAGACCCATGAAAAATTTAGATAATGTAATCTTTCTTACCTTAGGATATAGGAAAAATGTGATCAAGATTAAAAAAATGGAATTTGAGTTGAGACCCATACTTTAAGCTAAGTAGTTAATCAAGAAAGTTGTGATCACTATAAAAAGTTGGTAGAAGTTTGGCCCTGTCTAGCTAGTTAGTGATATTGGATTCTTATCCTATTAAAGGGGTAGATAAAAGAAAAATGTAATGGTGCGCATAGAGTTAATAAAATCTTCCTATTGGAAATAGTAATATTATGTGTATAATGCCTTAGTATATCAAAATTTAACAACTTGATCTATACTTCTGTATAAAAAACTTGTCCAGCTTATTAAGTGTAACAAGAAAAAACATGTTTAAAAATTGTAACAAGAAAGTATGTTTTATATAAAGGAAAATTTATAAGTTTGATGTACAAATAACATTATTTATAATCACTATATTCTAATCAGGACATGCAAAACTGAGCTTAAGGTGCTTTATATTTATATGTAAATTGGATGTCATACAAGTATCATATTTGGAGTATTAAAAACAAAGTTTTAAAGTGTTGTAAACCACAAACTCTTCGAGGTGAGTTTATATTGTAATTACACTACAATGGATGGGGACATTGGTATGCGGAATCCAACTCGTGCCATGTTTTGTTTTTACGGTTTAATGTTGGAAATTTAGTGAAGTATGTAATGCTTAAATATGTAAAAAATCAAATAAATAAATAATGTACAGCACATGAATTGTACAAGTATTCTGAGACGCCCTTCTTAGTATTTAGTGTAGGACCTATTGATAGAACTAGATGAAGAATTAGATTAGAAAAAATGTCATATATTTATACAAAATCAAACCATAATTTCTCATACGCACATAATGATAACATGCAGTCATGTATTACAAAAATATATTTTACAATGATTGACTTATAAATATATAACACATTATTTTACCATCACTAAGGCATGCCACTCTTTTATCTTTATTCTTTTGTTGTCACATAGTCACACATGTGACACTTTGTTAATTTTTTTAATAAGAAACGAATTCAAAATTATATATTATGCTATAATCTAATTAAGATTAAATTATATTTCATATAAGCATAATTATTTAAGAAGATTTTTTCTCCTATGCTGAGTGGGTATTACAACCATAAACTTATCTTCATTTTTGTGAGTACCTCACTTGTTCTCCTAATCTTCTATCTTATCATTAATAAATTTCAATTTGTGTAAAATAGTTATTTAAGATGAGATGATTTACATCTTAAATGTGTATTTTACATTATCAATAAAATAAGTTTCCTACAAAGCCAACAATTGGAATAAAGACTTACATAAATTAGGGAAAATTACCTTCCTATAGAATTGAATGTATTGCTTTAAACAAGAGAAATGTGAAGTTATTTCCAAGACTTTTTAGTACGTGTTCTGATAGGAGGGCTTAGGTGGGTCATAGGTGTGTGGAGAGAAGGGGTGTGGAACTGGTAATTATCATGGACAAGAAAGTTGTTTGAGTGAGAAAGATCTTTAATAAATGATTTGATGGGGATTATGAGGAGGGTTCAATTAAAAGAATATGGTGTTGACAAATGGATTTGGAACTATGACGGTTCTCATTGTTATTCCGTCAAGTCTGCTTACAAAGCAATTTGGCAAGTAGAAGAGGTTAATGCTGAAGATAGTGTATTGTGGGGCTCAATTTGGAAATCTCAACCCCTCTCAAAACTCAGATGATTGCTTGGAGAATTGTCTTGGATAGGATTCCTAGTAAGTGTAACCTTGCTCAGAGGGGTGGTAACTTTACTAATAATGATGGCCTTTGTGTTTAGTGTTAGAGTTATCAGAAGACTATCGATCATCTTTTCTTCTTTTGTCATTTCTCTTACAGAGTTTGGCAACTTCTTTATTGATGGTTGGGGCTTACGGGAGTATTACCATCTTCTGCTAAATCCCATTGGTTTTACGATCTTAGTTATATTGTTGGTTTCCAAGTGAAAGGTGTTGGTTCTTTGTTTTGGATGGTTGGTATTTGGATTTTATGGAGTTGTAGAAATGACATTATTTTTAACAAGAGAAAATGTATGGAGGACGTTCTAGACGAGATAAAGTTTAAGTCTTGGCTTTGAACCAAAAGTAAAATCAAAAGTTATTCTATGTCTTGATTTGAATGGATCTCTAATCCGATTGTTTGCTTAAAATGTTACCGATAGTTGTGATCTTAGGTTTTGGTCTTTCTGGTTTTTGTAGTTGTCCTTATGGGAAGGTTATAGGCCTTGGAGATGTTTTGTTCTGTTTCTTTTGTTGTATATATGTTCTTTTTTAATAAAATTTTCACCTTCCAAAAAAAGAAAGAGAAATGAGGAGTGTAATTAAACTAAATTATATGGAATGTCCATATAATTCACTCTATAAATTATGTGATAAAATTTTCAAATAATCATTTAGTACTTTATTGATATAGATAAGGTTAACATAATAAATACTTTTAAATATAAAAAAAATAAGTTATTCAGGTGATAAGTCCAATCCCCAGATTTATGTGTATTTAAAAAACAATATTGGGTTGAGAATAAGATTGTTCAAGTACTTTAACCTGTCCTCTTATCTAGTCTTGGTTGTTTTGATTTTGTGGTTATAGATTTCGAGTGATTGTTGAATCTCTAAACTGATGATCTTTTGGGTTTGTAGCAAATAATGTTGTTATCCACACAAATGTAGTCATCTTATCTGCTATTTATAAGGAATCTGTTAATATGTTACTGTTTGTTAATTAGATGTTTTTCTTCCAAATTACTCTTCCTATTTCACCTTTTTGTTCGTTTGAATAAAATTTCCTACTTATGCCAAAATAAAATTGAATAGAAAATTGACCAGAAAACATATTTACTAAGCACAAAAATAGTTAGAAAATATTTGAAATATAAACTTCATTCTACTAAGAAGATTCACTAAGCATTCAGTCTTCTATGCTAGCCACACAAAAGTTGATAATAACTGGAGTGCAACATTTATTCCCTAAACAAAAAGCACCCTAGAGGCTTAGACTAAAACACTAATTCTTTATTGACATCATAAACAACTAAAATAAACACCTAACTAATGACCCTAACAGAAATAAGCAAACAAAATACTACTAATAGCAATGACCGATATAGAAATGGGATATTCTGTTGAGGCTGCTAGAGATTTTTTCGGTGCTGGTACTGTACTTGGCACTGAAGGGGATAGTGCAACAGGAGTTGTACTTGGTCCTTGTTCTGGACTTGGCACTGAAGGGGATGATACAGGACTTGGTTTTGGCACTGAAGGGGATGATATAGGACTTGGTTTTGGCACTGAAGAGGGTGATGTAGGACTTGGTTTTGGCACTGAAGAGGGTGATATAGGACTTGGTTTTGGCACTGAAGGGGATGATGTAGGACTTGGTTTTGGCACTGAAGAGGGTGATATAGGACTTGATTTTGGCACCGAAGAGGGTGATAAAGGACTAGGTTTTGGCACCGAAGAGGGTGATAAAGGATTTGGTTTTGGCACTGAAGAGGTTGATGTAGGACTAGGTTTTGGCACTAAAGAGGGTGATGTATGACTTGGTTTTGGCACTGAAGAGGGTGATGTAGGACCTGGTTTTAGCACTGAAGGGGATGATATAGGACTTGGTTTTGGCACTAAAGGGGATGATAAAGGACTTGGTTTTGGCACTGAAGGGGATGATATAGGACTTGGTATTGGCACTGAAGCAAGAGACACAGGACTTTTAATTGGTCCTGGCTTTGGATATGGTGCAGGACTTCTACTTGAACCCTTGAGAGGAGCTTGACTTGGCACTGGAGACTCTGAACCATATAGTTACACATTAGAAAAACCATAAGCAAATAAAAAAAGGCAAGATATCATTAGAAAACTAAAACTATCAATGAAGACTTTGTTTTTTCCTTTCATTTAATTAGTACCTTACTAGCTCTTAACAAAACAAGTTAGTTTAATACATAATAATTATCTAATCTGCAATTTCTATCATTGAATCCATTAAGTAGTAAGATAAACAAAAGGATATATAATGTACATACCGGGGGATGGTGCTGGGCTAGTAGGCACTGCATTATAAATATGCAAAAAAATTATTAGAACTAAACAATTTATACAAAATTAGGAACAACAATAAGTCGCCTACATCGATTAAATGACATCATATTAGGAATATAAAAATTTAGAATAGAAAGGGTTCACTTACGATCACATTGACCAAAAGGAGATTTCATCCCACAACCACTAGGAATTGTCATGGCCTTTGCACGAAACTCAATTAATTGATCACTTTCAATGATGGCACAAAGGCACCCAATATTTGTTGTTGCAGCAGTTTCAATAGCTGAACAACAATATTTATCTGGTTGTGAATCATCATCACTCGTTACAAATGAAAAACAATCCATCACATTATCGATAGTTGAATCACAATGGGGAGTTGGAGCAGGAGCAGGCACAAACATGTAATTATCATCATTTGATGACAACCAATAACTTGAGAAAGTAGCATGAGAGATTGAAGATGTAAGCAACAAACATGCAAAAATAGTGAAAAACTTTGTCATCTTTCAGAACTCAAATAATATAAGAGTTGTAACCCTAGATGTGAGTTATGAAACACAACTATTGCGTTGTGCTTGTGTCTTATAAAGTGTATTCTGATGAGTTATCAAGTTATAAATTTGAGTTCAAATTCGATCTTCTGATAAGATGATTCTGTTGTTTAAGATAAAGATCAACTAAAACTCCTAATATATTTGGACAAAAAAAGGTATATTCTAATTTCTAGGAAAAGTTTTATCAAGTAGCATATTCTCATGAACCCTAAGATTTGAATTTCTTTGAATCGTTTATTTTGTTGTTGCCAATATTAGTTATCTGAATCTCACATCCTAAAAGATCGATATTTTGACATTCAAATTAAAAAAAATTAAAAGTAATATTATCATCTATTTTCAAAGTTAATTTTTTTAATTGGCATTATCAGATTTATTTAATAATTTATTAAGATATAATCTTCAAAATAGATTTTTTTGTTGTAGTTTCAGATTAATTGCAACATTAAAAAGTATTAAAAACATACAAATTTTGAACTTTATATTCTTTAAAGTTTTTGTAAAAGTAAGAATTTCGTTTACATATAATAGCCCTGCAAGTTTTTGAAGATTCCATTATTTAGAATGTGCTACAGATGATAAGAAAGTAAAAACGAAAACATTATTTGTTCTATATTGGCTGCATGTTTATGTTCAGATTATTATTGATTTCGCATTTTATTTTAAAAAAATTTCTTTTATGAGAATAATAAATTTTATGTTATGATACCGTTTTTGTTTTATATATCAAACCATTGTATATAATATACTTTATATAGGCTAGCGTCTCAACATGTATTCAGGGTTTATCAACCCGTATTCCTAATTTTCCTAATATGTATAATATTTACATGTTATAAATATATGAGATTATGTTATTTTAGAGATTCATATCAATTTGCAATCCTAATTTTGGAGGGTTGTTATTCAAAATTAAATCATATTTCACTAAATGATAATATCTCAACCTCTACTTCACAAGCTAGCTAGCTATATATGCACTTAGTCTAATTCGCTTGAAAAATATATATCTTAATACTTTCATTATATGTAATCATGTATTAAATGGCTGTAGTTTTAGTTTCAATTTATTCAAGTTTCAAGAACTTATTTTGGACTTGACAATATATTGGTCTTTTGGACTTTAGTCAAACAATGTTATAATAGGTTAGGATCCCTAATGTGAGAATAAATGTTTTTAAGTGCATAATTGTGCATTTTTTCAAACAAAATGAAAAGCTATTTACTATAAAAAATGTTCACAAAATAGCAAAAAATAATTTCCTTCTATTAGTGCACAAATTAGTCTTCCATGTTTTGAGTAGATTTTGTAGTTAAGAATTGTGGTCTAGGCATTTCATTTATGCCAATGATTCCAGATACACAAGTGACATACATTTTTTTAACCCAGGTGGAAGAGCATCGAAATATATTGACAAGGAGAAGGCAATAAACAAGTTTCAAGTTCTGAAATCTATAATTTGGAAGATCATGCATATTCCTAGAAAACTCCTTTAAGATGAAAGAGGGAGTAGTGATCCAAGTAGAGATGGTTTGTAAGGTGATGCCAAAAGAGGTCAGTTTGTCCGCGCAACCATTTCCTTCTCTAAATATGTGAGTTATGTTGAAGTTCATACGAGATAGTTGAGTTTTACATATTGTCCACTCATTGTAAAGCTTCCAATGAGCACTGAATTTGCCACTGAAGATGTCTAAGACAAGCATAGAGTCACTTTCAAACCAAAGGTTTATCCAGTCGTTTCGAAAAACTATGTCCACTGCATGGATTGTTGAATGAAGTTCAACATATATAGAATTTTGCATGTTCAGAAAATTAGCAAAGGCATAGATGAAACCAGTTGTTGAGTCTCTAAAGATACCTCCCCCACTAGCTGGACCAGGATGACCATGGACTGCTCCATCGGTATTGACTTTTATCCAGTTCCATTGATGATACTTCCATAAAACTTCAATGAATCTAGGAGCATTGCTAAGCTTAAGAGGTATACTAAGAACCTCAGAGTTTGGAATTCAAGTAAACCACCTGATGCCACTACAGCAGAGGCATAAGAACCAGGCATAAGAACCAGAGAAAGATGTCTCCCTTTTAATTTTTGAGATGGCTTACCTTGTAGTTATTAGTCTATCTTCAAATCTATTTTGGTTTCTAAACTACCGGATGGAATTAATGATATGAACTGCATAAGCTAAATGTTTACGTTTGAGAAAGAATTAAAAAATTATTCCTTTTTATTTTAACAAATCTCAATTTAATTTTCAAATACTAGTGTTCTTTTAAATTCCATCAAAAAACTATTAACTATACTCTATTATAACCTATATTGTTTATTATTACTAGTAATATACTATTATTCTTCACTGGTTCCATATAAAACTACAGACATGGATATTCAAATTATGTTTGGATTACTTTCCTTTTTCATTAGGAAATTTAATTTTCAAAAATAAAAATAATAATACAACAACAAATGTAACTAATATCTTCACAAAATTCGATACGTTTACTTGTAGAACAGGGAAAGGCAAAGATTACGAAAAATGGTTTTGAATGAGAAAAGAAAGACCAACCTTTTTTATAGACAAAAAAGAGCAACTTAGCCACATGCTACATGTCATCACCTCAATCAATTCAATTAAAAATATATAGATTGTTCTAGATATAGAAAGAAAAAATAAGCCAAAACAATTCAATATTTCAATTACAGTTTCATTAGGATGGCTAGTTGCAACACCATTTGGTGAATGGTGCTCAAAATTCAATGGCCAAACACAAGCACTTAATATAATAAACGAGACCCATGACTCTTTTTTCCCACCTTTCCAGCTGAAATTGTTGAAAAACGGGGTAGTACAAGTATAAGACAAAATGCAATTATTTTTTTATGAGAAAACGCGTGCATTTTGATCAATTGAAGTTTCCATAATGTAGGGTTCTGAACTCCATACTTGTTTCTAGCAAATTCTGGTCATCTAATATCATAATGAGTCCAAGCACTCATAGTCAATCTCTTTCTTCTACTAACGTTATGCATTAAATTGTAACTTACTTATAGCTACAATCATTGAAGGGAAACTTGAAATATAGTGTTCAGCAAGCAATATAACAAAAGGAGATAGGACGAAATTCAAAACTTGCAGTGGGATGATTATTGAATGATATGAGTTGTTCTTATTATCACCTTCACAACTATAACATGAAGAAACATTATTCCATGGGGTAATGTTAATTGTTAAAATTAAGGTTACCTTGGGAACATGTATTTAATTGAGTCATTTTGATATAAAGTGCTCCAATTTGACAATATTTTATGTCATTCAAGAATTTAATTGTTAACACAACTTTGAAGTATATAATTGGTCACACAATTATTTTTACAATATTAAATTCACTATTTAAATTCATATTCTTAGGAGAGTGTTAATCAATAGTGCCTTGGTATATTTGCCTATTCATTTTTTAAGGGTTGAAAGAAAAGGAAAAACTTAAAAGTCATAAAATATATTTGTAACATAATTCTCAGACTTTTTGTTTTCATTCCCTCTAATTCAAAAACTAAGTGGTTAATGACCCTATATGATAAGTTTTAGAGGGAAATGAATAATATAAATTTCATTATAATCTATCATTTTATTTTTTATTTATAAAAACATTATATAACTCTTTAATTCCCCCTCATTTTCCTTCTAAAATCGTCCAAAAGTTAACATGTAAGCATACCATAAAGGGCATTGTTGAAAATAATAAAATTTGAAAACTTTAACCTAAAAATGAATTTTGTGTTACTTTTTCACATCTAAAAACCCCTAAACTTCATAACACAACCCATATTTTTATCAACAATCTACTCTAAATTCAAATAATGCATTTGTTGCCAAGTTAAAGGCACAAAATAGTTCGGCATTGAAGGTTAACTGGTGCACCCTACCATTCCGGAAGACCACAGAACGACCCTCAAAAACAGGTTTGTGCCTGACAACTCAACATAGTGAAAACCAGAAACATAAACGTATATTGTGAGATTATGTAGCCCAATTGAACAACCCAAAAATAATATCGAGTGGAGAATATAATGGATCACGTGTAGCGTCTCAAAACAAATTAAAACAGAGATGTTGACTTGGAATTTTAGATAAGCTTCTTTGAGGTAACATTGACTCGGATACACATTATTTTATTTTATTTCGTTCAATAGCTCAGTTGAATTAGGACGACTCGGAATTGATATGTACTTCAAAACTAGCAAATTGTCATCTATTAAAAAAATTATAAAAAGATAAAGTAATTTTTTTATACAATTTGGTACAATTTAGGTATAAAGGATCCTCCTTCGTGCTAAACATACTTATACACTTACAAAACTACCCAAATACCCTCAATCAAGGTAAAATAGTAAAATTCATTAAGGTCTGTTTTGCAAAGAAGCATTTAGAGTATTTAATCACACAAATGTATTTTTATTGGTTTGAAACCTTTCATTTTCTTGTAAAACTCATATTCCATTTAGACCATAAAAATTCATTGGTACACTACTGCATATATACAATATGTTAATAGCAATAATAATATATTTCATAAGCATCAAAGCATAAATTAAATAACATCTAAACCAAAGTTATTCTACCTGGCCAAGCAAGACAAAAAAACCAGCTGACCAAAGCTAAAGAGATTTACAAGATATTGACAGAATAATCAATAAGACAATCTAAAAAACAAAAGAAAAACAAGAATAAACCAAATTATCCAAATCCTAAGATAAGCCCTGCAATCTTCAAAAAACTCAATTGCAGTAGCCACTAGAGAGACACTAGCACCTACACATATACTAAATTATTAATATGTAGCTGACACATAATCACACTACCAAATTTGTCTTCACAGTGAATCCCAGTCTATTTCATAAGAAGGGAACTTCATCAGATTAAAATTTTCTGAAGGAGTTTCCCACTGTGGCTCAGTGAAATCATCAAAAGTAAGATCTGACAAAGGAGAAGACCCATCAGATCCTTCACAATCTGTAACAACAGTAGACAATAAAGTTTCCTCCTTGCAATTGTTGTTGTTCTGCAACTGTGGCTGAACCTCTTCCTTTGAACTCACTTTTGATCTTTTAACAGGTTTCTTCTCTGGCTTCACTTGTTTCTGCAAATCATCACAGATAGCATCAAGTTTTGCATAAACAGAAGAATGCAAAGGCTTATACTCTCCAAAAGCCCCTCCAACACAAGAACCTTGATGCTTCAGGTTTGGAAAGTTAAGCCTTGCAAAGTCACCTCTAAGCTTGTATGCTGCTTTGTCATAAGCCAAAGCAGCTTCTTCAGCAGTGTCAAAAGTACCAAGCCAAAGCCTTGTTCTGTTCTTTGGGAGTCTTATCTCAGCTACCCATTTCCCCCAATGTCTTTGCCTTACTCCTCTATACAGCTTTGTAGGCTTTGGTGGCAAACCCACTTGCTTCATTGGGACAGGTTTTGGACTTAGGAAGCTGAGTGTGTTGCTGTTGCTCATGATGTTGTGGTTGTTGTGATGGGTATGGGCTTGGATTTGGTTAAACTGATATGGGGTTAGGTTGTTTAGACCAAAAACAGAACTTGGTTGCTCAAAGCCTATGAAGTTGTAGCTGTTTGATAACCCAGTGTCAAATAAATGGGTCATCATTGTAGGGCAACCTTCTGTGTAGAAATTGGGCTGTGTAGGGAAAGAAGGTAGGTATGAAATTGAAGAAGGGGGTGAGATTAGAGAAGGAGTTGTTGTTGTGGAAGGAGTTTTCACAAAAGGTGAAAGAACTTCCATTAATTCAACTCTGAAAGGATCTGAATCAAGTTGTGTGCTGTTGTTGAAGAAATTCATTTTTGCTGCCATAACTACACTGATCTTAGGGTAAAATTTATATAAAACAAAGAAAAATGAAAACTTTTTTCTAAAATAGAATCTAGGATCGGAGAGGTTTATAATACACAACCCCTAAGATCAGTAAAAATGAAAACTTTTTTCTAAAAATGAAAACTTTTTTCTAATATAATACACAACCCCTACAAGGAAATTAGAAAGAAAAAAACAAATCTTCAAGGGACCAAAAACAACCCTTTTGGCTGAAAATGAAAAAAGGGGAAACTATGAAATTAAAGGAAAAACATTTTTTTACTGAAAAAAACTGGATCTCGATTCTGAAAACACCTGGCTTTGTGGAAAAGCTTTGAAGTTTGATTTTTGATAAGATTCTAGAGACAAACCCAAAAAAAATCAAAACTTGAAAGACAGATGATTAACAGAAAGGGATTCAGAGAAGCGGGGAGTAATAGAATGGGGGAATACAGTATATTGAAGATCAGAGAACAATGATTGGCAACACACAAAATGTGAACTCTCTCTCGCGCTCTAAACAAGTGTTTGGTTTTGTGAATATCTCTCACTCACTCTTGGTTTTGGCAATCCTAGCAAGCTCCATTATATAGGAGCTGGGTACCTTGGTTAGCAGTGTTAAACTGTAATTAGTGAATGAGTTACGCAAATTATGCAGTTACCCCTAAATCCTTAATGTTGCCCCATTCCGAGTTAATTAGAATATTATATTTTATTATTTTTTATTTTTAAAAATTATCATCTATTTATACAACAATATGTAATTAATCTAAAATAGAGGATCAGACATCATTTAAAACAAGTAATCTTCATCCATATATGTTACATTTTATCAAGGTTTTTATCCATCTTCCAAGTTCCAATTGTAACTGATGGCAACGGTAAAATAGTATTAAAATAAACATCAACTTGAAAAAAACTCGGACACTCCAGCTGGATACGCGTTTTCTACCCATCTTCCATGAGTAACCGATAGTAGCGATACCATTAAAAATAATAAAAATGATAAATCAATATCAAAAGTAAATAAAACACCTCATTTAAGTTAGGCTCCATCATTTGTTAACTGACTGAAAGTAATTGTTTTATTTGTTCGATAAGGGTAAAAATGGTGTATTTATTATATTGAAATGTCCTAAACTTAATTTTCAATGTTAACCTTCATGTTTCATATTCTTTTTTTTTTTTAAATGCTTTTAGGACATTTGTTAATCTAATATTATTTTTTTAAATTTCACTATAAGTTTGAATAAGTTTATAGCTCAGTATTAGAAGACTTGTAGAATGTCATTGTTTTTCTATTATTTCAATGCTTACAAAATAGAAGTGTACAGTGAACAAATTATAAGCATGATCCTTCAGTGGCTTCATACGCTCAGGTTAAGGAACATAAATACTGACTGATTAATTGATTAATTAATTGGAGCTTAACTTAAAACTATGGATTGCACTCTA
Source organism: Lupinus angustifolius (assembly GCF_001865875.1). Lineage (NCBI taxonomy): Eukaryota > Viridiplantae > Streptophyta > Magnoliopsida > Fabales > Fabaceae > Lupinus > Lupinus angustifolius. The sequence continues at coordinate 18,480,456 of NC_032017.1, forward strand.
TTCTTAATCCTCCTCCAGAATTGGCTAGGTTTATTGCTAGTGATACGTTTGAGATCTCTATTCTCCATAGCTCCTCTAATGTCTATATCTTTCTAATTTTCTTTTTGTTGAGAATAACAAACAAGATAAGTAAAAAATTATAAATATAAGTAAATAACAAACAAGATACGTTTAAATACATTTATATTTATACAGTTTTTTTAAATATACTACAGAAAACTATGCATGTGAAAATGACTCGGGCTGGTTTATTTTTCATCTCAATTTTTCTTTTTGTATATCTGCCCTCCTTCATGTCCTATTAGGAGGTTCCTTCACCAGTCTTATTACAGAATCTTGAGCTTTACTCAAGAAAATCAAAGAAGCTTGATCGAATTTGTTTCCAAGAACTCATATGGTTGTAGTAGGAAAGACCTTTTTATATTGAAATTCATTTATTTTTATTAACAACGACCACTACTGATATGATTCAAGCTGGTGTCTAATTATAGGGGTGAAGAAGACATGTTCCGACTCGTAGATCCGTCTCAACCTGATGATTTAAGGACAGGTCTGACTCATCCAAAGAAATAATAAAGGACATACCCGATTAAAAGGGATGATCTCGATTAAAAAGATAGACCCGTCGTTAAAAAGAGACGGGTTAGGGTCTATGTTTAGGTCATCTGGCTCGTACCTTATAGTTATATATCAAGAATATTTGAATATGTACTTATCAATTCACATTATGCTCGGTCCACATAACTCAAATACCTACAAACTCATACAACATATCCATGCCACTTATCATATAATTCTTATTCTTTACCTTTTTTTCATTGTTTAATTCTCCTATATGGTGAATGATTGTTGCAACAAGAATGAAGGACATTATAGCATTTAAGAGTTAGTTATTTTTTCTTCAAGTTTGATGATAAAGATTTTGATCAATTTGACGTCACTGATAAAGTTGTTGATGTTGAGTTCACTTCTTTTTTACTATTTGGTTAATTCAATTAAAAATATGCATTATGTAATTTTGACTATGTTTTCTTGTAGATGTGGTGGCAAAGATTTCCGAGTCACAAGGAGTTAAAGATGAGCATACAATCATAAACCTTGATTGATAGAAAATCAGTTTATTTTTAGTTTTTGTGAATTTTGTGTGAACTCAACTTTAAGTTTCATTTTCCAGTTAATAGCTAATTATTGTATTCGTTTTTGTGCGGACGTTTGAGTATTGGTTTCTTATTGTCATTTCAATTCTCATGTGTTTTTTATCATTTACAATAATATTTCAGCTTATGTTACACTTGACAGTTTAAATTGTTCTGAAATTTTCAATGTATTCTATAATTATCAGTCATGTGATTGTAATAGTTTTTAGTTTAAATGATGGAATTTACAGTTTGTAGTTTATATACTGATGTATGTGGGATGCAGGTTTTAGTTGAATTTATATAAAGATTGTGATAATTTTGATTGTGCATGCTTAAATATTTGAGAAAAAAATATATGTTTGTCATTTTCCAACTCGGATCCGTCTCTATCTTGACCCGTCTTATTTTGGACTCGTCATTCACACGTCTCATCCTAATTAGGGATGAGTTCATATTCAAAAATTGATTCGATCAATATTTAAGGACGGCGAGGACGGCGAGGGACATATTTAATCCATCTCACGCTCACCCCTATCTAATTATATATTAGGAGATCAATTTCTGAGAGACCAATTAACCAAGAATAACTTGAAAATAAATTAAAAATTGAATAAAGTTGTAGGCATGAAAATATTTTTTCTTGATATCTTAGAATTTTTGAAATTTTATATAATAGTGTGGATTAGATGAAATGGTATATTTAAAACTAAATTATTACACTACTAATTTAGTAAATAACTTAGCAACAAGTTTAGCCATGGTTGAGTTTTGTTGACCATAGTTGAGTTTGCGTGCGGCGTAGGACTTAAACAAGAGAATGTGGGAGTGGTAAGTGGGGCGTGAGACAAACACTAAAATTGCGGCGCCATTATATGTCACTTATGAAGCGCCACCTTTTCTTTTGAGTTGAATATACATGCCCCTATCATTTACAGCGCAGACTTTAGGGTACAAACCTAACTATAAAAAATTAAAGAAGATAACGAAGAGATATTTACTTAAATTTATATGTGTTTTTAATAATAAAAATGTTATTCCATTATATATAAAAGGTTAAAATATCTTATTATGTTATTATTTTTTGTTTTTTATAGTATTTATTTTTTGATCAATGGAAAAGATCCTTATAGCAAAAAATTATGTTAAGTTAATTGACCAGGGTCATGGTAATTTGGAATTAAAAAGATTTTTTCTAATGTGGGTGTAAGACAAGTATTAAACAATGTATTAGTAAGATTTTATAGGAAAATAATATAGTTATAATTCTTGAAAAAGAGGTTTCTCTCATAAAAACATACTCTAATTGTTCCATGTATTTTATTATTTAAGGTTAATAACTCAATGACATTCATTAACTACATGCAAATGAGAACATTATAGAAAAATATAGTATCAATAGAACTATTTTTTTCACTTTGAATAAAAAAAGTTAGTTTCCGATGCAGATTTATTTATAAAATAAACTTATGTGTAAAATTCTTCCAATTCTAATATTTCTTCTGATACTACTTAACTATTGGGATAATTATTCGATGGTTGAATTTCGTTTAATAATTGTGCATAATAATAGGCTGACAATTAATAAAACTAGTCAACTATTTTAAAAATTTAAATTATTAAGGAAGTTATCTGTAGTACAAATATTCTTTAAAGTTTGTAATATGCTATAACTTAAAATACATATAGTAACCACTCATTTTCTAAACTTTATTTTTTAAAAGTTGAAGATTTAAGAATACAGGATTGATCAATTTGTTTAGTCGTTAATCAAAAACGTTGAATCAATTTTCTCTCTCTACGTTAGAATATTAGATTATGAACGTACACATAAACAAAAGTATAAATTCTGCCTTGTTTTATTAGTAATCAATATTCGAACGCATACTATCAAAGAAAGAATCTCATAACCTTTAAAAATCTAAGTCATGATCAAGTTCAAAATCCCCGAAAATGCACTTCAACCCTTTTCCTTCTCCATTTCAAAACAACTTTTTTTAGAACGATTATTTTTTCCTATTTTACCCGAAAAAAGAGTATTCCCTTCCTTTTTCATGCAACACAACAGAGTGAAAACTACTTCACAATTTAACAAATAATTTTATATTAATTGCCAGAGGAATCTGGTGAATGAATTAATATATATGCACTGATAGTATAACTATTTTTTACACTATCAATAAATCATTCATGTACCGCTAATTATTATTATTCTTAAACAAAAGTAATACAAATTAATGGTTGATAATATGCTGACAATGTAAAAAAACTTTACAAAATGCGCAAATTTTAAACTCAGATGCAAATACAAATAGAATGAGTTCAAAATCTACGCACTGTCAATGTAAAGTTTTTTATATTATCTGCACATTATCCATCATTGTCTTGTACTACTTTTGTTTAAAAGTCAATAATGATTAAGATATGAATGATAAATGATTTGTTGACTGTTTAAAAATATTTACATTGTTACATTCATCCACAATGTAGAGTATGTTTTAATTTCTTCATAAAAAATGCATCTGAATTTTGTTCCTTCACGCCACAACTATATATGTGGTATTTCCTTGCTAAGTTCAATTTCCTCATTCTTAAGGAAACCGGAACTTTGATAGTTAAATGCACTCGTAAAATCACAATCCAATAGAGGGTCAATGGCTATTTTGATTCCTTCTTTGTAAAACAATAGCAACTAGCATAATCAAAGTTTAGATTTTGAAAATACAGATCGTGAATGGATATAAATTAGTAAGAGAATGTTATCAGAAAAAAAGTGAAAGTGAAAGAAATCGTCGATAAAATTAGAATACTTAAATGAAACTTAAAGTTTAATTCTAAAAAAAGTTAGACATATTTAAAGAGAAAAATTATTAATTAGCTTATCCATGCATAATATTGATTGTTAACCATATTTGTTTTGTTTATGATATAAGTGGAGAGTCGTGACTACCATGTGAACACGAATAACGTGGCCATTTGTCAAGATCGATTTCAATATCATGTTGAGTGTGGGGAACAATTCATGTAGTATAATAAAAAAAATTCATCAAATCATGATATCCTTTATCTATGAGTAACGAACTAATATTTATAATTGTTTCTCTTAATAAATAGTTCCTAAAATCGAATATTTGATCTTTTAATTTATTTAATATCCTTTTATAGGACCTAATACTACTATATCAATATTTTGTTGATTGGTGTCATCTAATATATTGGAAAGAAATAAACATACATAAATAAATAAAATAGTAGAGTTTACTTAATTTTTAAGAAGAATTAGATATTTGTATTTTGTTTTCCAAATAACGTCATATGAGAGTTTCCGTTCTAAGATTACACGCACCATAAGTAATTAATTCTTAAAAATAAATTCCTATACTTCAAATATATATTATCTGTTTGGAATATCATGTTATAACTGAGTATAATTTATTTTTCTTATTATATACTGTATATATGTCAAATTAAAATAAATATATCACATGTAAATAAAAATGAAAGTTCAATTATATCATTACATGTAATTAGTCAATTTCTATATAATAATAATAATAATAATAATAATAATAATAATAATAATAAGATTTTTCATTTATGGGCCATAAGTTTGATTTTTCTTGTGACGCTAGCATTTAGAGCATTTTTGTAATGACATTCTGCAAACAACATGAGAACTTGTCTTAAAAGCTGTGTTCTTTTTTATGTTGTAAATTTGAGTCTGAAGTGCAAACATAGTATACTGGCTTGGGAATCTAAGAACGTACCGTAAAAATTCACTTCAAATTATTCCATTCAATGAACCTTACGCACAAAACAGAAAACGCCCCACTGATCAAGAACTCTGCTGTTATACATGGTCAGAGTTATAAATAAACCTGCAAGTAAAAAACAAAAAAGCATATACCAAGGCTTTCATATTCCTTGTGTGTAGATATACTATATGGTAAACAATTTTGTGAACTTTGTCCGATTGCTTAACAGATACTATTACGTACTAGACGTGTCTTTATTAGTAATTGACATCAAGTGTTGTAAATTGTGCTTATTGTTACTTCTGCCACAATTGTAAAAAAAAGTTGTAATTGCGGTGAACATGCCATTGTGAAATTTCAAAACTATAATATTAAAACCATAATTACAATGAATGATATAAAAACCTGACCATATTGTTGGATCTGTGACCTGAAAGTCTTTAACCATTGTTATATAGACATGAGAATGAGAAGAGTGAAGAGTCACAAATGAGACACACGTTTTGAACTAAAACTACTTTAAACATTTTGAACTAAAACTACTTTAAGTTATTAGTTTCATGGGTCTTTCCTACTTATAAATTCTTTCACTCCTCCATAAATCCAATGTGAGACTTCACACTTGAATAAATCCAATAATCTCTCGCTCAAGTGTGGGTCCCCTCAAGTGTGGGTATCACACACTTTCCGGTCCGCTCTCCCTTAAGTCCACCATGTCTCAGCTGAACCATCTACTCTAATACCACTTGTTGGAGCATACTGCGACCTGCAAGAGTCTAACCACCGGGGAGTTCCATTGTTACATGAGTATGGTATGAGAAGAGTGAAGAGAGACAACAAAACTTTTAAGACGTTAGTTTCATGAGTTTTTCCTACTTATAACGTCATTCACTCATACACGCATATTCAATGTGAGACTTCACACTTGAATAAACCCAACACATATCAGTCGGTTCAACCAAAATATTGGCGAATCAGACCCCTAATCGGTTCGTCTTCGCATCTTCTTCTTTGTATCTCCTTCCACGGTCCGGTCTAGTCTTTGTCGGTTCATCCGGTCTTCGTCAGTTCGTCCAACCCAGTCACATCTCCTTCCACTAGCACATCTCCGTCTTGTCTTATAAGGCAACCTTAGATGATTTGGGAAAAACCCATTAAATGAAAATCCTCTTTGGTAACTTAGATGATTGCTCTAATTCAGGTGGTGGTTCTCCTTTTCGAGTTTTGTTCGTTAATTTTAACCTATGGGAAAAATCTAGATTCTTGTTCGGTTCTTTTTAATTATTGTTCTAATTGAAGTGGTTCTAAAATAGTGATTGATAAAAGTGGAAAACCTAAAACATTCTATATTGATGGATAAAGATCATTTGTTCCATAATTGTCACATCCTTCAGTCTCTTATCCATCAAACTTCACAAAATATAATTAAAATATTAATTTCTGTTTTTATAATTTTTCTTTTTAAATAAATGAAGCTTTGTGATTAGTTTAATACATCAAATGGGACATGTGATCTCCATCCCTATATTGATATATCATAAATGATTATTTTTGTTCTTTTTAAATTCAAGCATATAATTTATTTAGTTGATTATTTTAATATATTGACCAATTAGTGCTAGACAATATTTATAACGAATATGTATATTGCTACTACTACTCAATTAACTCATTTATATTTTGAAATTATTATATATTTACTAATCAAACTAACAAATAATCTTATATATGAAAGAATTGAAAAGTATTGATTAACCTACTTTCATCTTGTATTACCAAAAAAACCCTACTTTCATCTTAATACCAATTATTCCAGATTTAAAATAGATTAAGGTTACCTAGAAACAAAATAAAACCACAAATGAAGAGAACCGTACTCAAACTTCTTCACTCCCAGACAGAAAAGAAACACGCAGCTACATGGTTATATCCAATTTTAGATTATCATTGTTGATTTAAATTTCCTAAATGATTTCCTTTTCATGCTTCTGCAAGTGAATGGCTACAAATGAAAGCCCATCTACTTTCAAGAAAGTATGTATCATTTGCATTATAAGAGCTGTTTCAGAAAAGATACAAATCATGGGAAAGTAACATTTGTTGCACAAGATATAGTCCAGCTTTTCAACCTTCATTGGTGATAAGGGCAAATTTGTTTTGCTGAAACTGAGAATGCCCAAGGGGAATTCATTCGAAAGTTGAACTTCTCTTGAATAGATTGTATCTGGAGAGCCATTCACCGGAAAGTACTCAAATAACATTATGGCATGTGCCAATAGAACAGCTATCAGTTAAATTTACCAATTTCCATCTTCTTCTTGATAGCCTTTTGACCATGATAGATAAATGAATCTAGTATTCCAGAAACGGTAAAGACACCTGAGTGCAACAAACATGGAACGCGGTATCATCAAGATTCAGACAATTGAAATGAAATTTGAATCATGAACTTATTCAAGCCAAGTATGAAAAGATTGAAGGGGAATGTGGAAGTTCCATATTTACCTCCAACTATGGCACACACATTAGTAAGGAAGTGTAAGAATGAGATATGCTCTTCGGTAAAAGTAACCTGCCATACAATACAAGAAAAAACGATGAGACACAAGAAAGTACAAACAAAAAACCTTGCTGAAAGTAAACCATAAAAATAGAAGCATTGTTGCAACTATTGATTGTGATATTCAATATTAGAACATCAGCCAGAACAGCTATAATATGATTGGGAAAGACAAACCACCTTAATTGGAGAAAGGTCATAGAAAAAGAAAACACCGGGCAGGGACTGAAGACGCTCTCCAGTCCCGAAGTGCTCTGTCACAGAAAACTGCAAAAACATTTCTAGTTTGTATCAAATTTTACTTATCAGAATGCAAAAGAAATGCAAAAAAAAAGTGACATGTATAAGTTCAATGACCTGGTTTGACTGGATAGTGTGCCCGCTCACGTCAGTGTATACAGTAGGCACAACCTGGAAAATGACACAATAACTAGCAAAATTTGATTAAAAGTTCAAAAGAGTAGTAAATTTGTTGGTGCAATATTCTATATATCTAGCACAGGAAAGTGTCAATTCAAGTTTTTAAAGACAACCTACAGACATCACAACAAAAGAACATCGTAGTGTGCTGTAATACCATCCTAACTAAACAAAAATAAAAAAGATAAATCACATTAACCTTCCTGGAGTTTAGAGTAAAATACACTTATTATCTTTCTAGTTTTAGGAATTATAGTATCCATCTTAGTTTTGAATTTGTGAGGCATGCCCGTTATATTTTTATTTTACAGACATGTGGCACAAACCCCATCCAAACATTCCCACACGGAGAAAAATAAAAAAAGGAGGTAAGTACATCCTCCAAAACTAGAGGATTTGTAAATGTAATTTCATCAGACTTGGGCGGTCAACATATATGACATAGCACAAGAAGCAAGAAAGATCATATAATTTATGTTAGGGTAGCAAAAGATTATAGTTTATGTCATATATACTCTAAATAGAAATTACTTTCTTAATAACTTATAAATCTCCATAAAAGAGATAATTAATACACAAATGCTAGTAAAAAAAAATAAATCATAAACTGAGACGTTGAAGTTGAAATCACAGATATGCTTATTCTCCCAAATAAGAAGCAACAGGAGAATTGCTGAATGCAATCAAATTCAAACTACAGATCTGTTACATAGCAATAAATGCAATGAATGGAAACTGTATAAAATGTGGCGCTCTTTTAACAAGAAGGTTTGGCTCATCTCATCATCATTGTATTTAGAGTATCCAAAAAGTTCCATCAGTATCATCCGGTCAAGTATCAAACAAGAAATACTAACCGATATATCATAACATAAAAATTGACATCACAATCATGGTTTTACATTCTGATAGCTTGTGAATTCAGATGAAAATTGTACACCAACACAAATAGAAGAAAAAACAACTTAAAATTTGCAACATTTCTTTTTATGCAGTAAATAGATACAATTAAGCGATCTTGATCAATTAAATTAACGATTGATTTAACCCACAAATTAAAAAAAATACTGCCACGCATAACAAGTCTTAGTAATATGCAGTATGCAGAGATCTGGACTACTAACCTTAATAAAATACTCATACATCCCACTTGCCATATCTTGTGTCCACTGCACGCTGATAATCAACAAAGTCTCAGAATGTGTCATAATATAAAAGTCGTGAATGACAAGTCGTTGATTAGATTTGAGGTTATGAGAATATAGAGCTCACCTATCTAGCGGATTTATCACACCAGGGAAATACTCTCCAAAAGCCAATCTGTTGATGTGGTGACTTAACTGCATTACATGTTATAGACAAGTTAAGATGCCTTGCAATATGAAGTGTTGAAGAATTTATTGAGCCAAACATAACCAAACACTAGATTTCCTTGTTTTTGAAATTTAAAATTTCACATGGGCTATAAAACATACGCAACAAACATTGCAGTAAAATTACCAAAAAGAATCCAAATTAGCAGATCATATCTTACATTAAAAGAGTCCTTTTGAAAGGCCAGCAGTTCATGTACAAGTACACCAGATTGCTGAAAGCTTTTCCCAGGAGCAAAATGGAAATTCCCTGCCACCTTATTTACTTCCAAAAAACCATATACATTGCATCCTTCACCGTCTTCATTCTTGATTCTCTGTAAGAATCCTTCTCTTTTGCACTAAGTGACACACACATATACAAAATAAGCATCAGCCACCAGGTAAAATTAACAATTTGGCTTTGGCAGAAGAGTTTTCTTTTTTAATAGGCAACCATTTCTTTTTTAAGGGGAGGGGAAGAGTGTGCACTTCCGAGAGTTTGAATGGAAGAAATAGAGGATAAGGACACTCGCTGTTGAAGAACCAGCTAAGTGACATATGATAAACTACTCATGCTAAATACTCAAGAGAAAACTCGGTAGCATATATAGCAAATTTATATTTGAGTGAAGTTGTTGATGTATCCCTGCATACACAAATTGAGGATGCAAATCCCTGAGAAAAGTAATCTCCATCCTTCACCTAATCTACTCTTCTTAATAAAAGACATGTAATTTCAGCAAAAAGTCCCAGTCTCCCTCTACCTCTAAAATTGAGGTTATCCTTCACCTAATCTACTCTTCTTACTAGGGCTTCTGATGGTCTTCTCACATGGTCAAATTACCAAAGGAGATGCTAAATCTTTTCCAAAATAGGTGCTATCCATACATTCTCTCTAATGCATTCGTTCCTAACTTTATCTTGTCATGTATGTACATACACTCGTCTGATACAACATCCCGATCTCTTCAACATTGAGCTAATGCCTTATGGGCATTTGACTGCCTAGCATTACCATAATGCATTACATGTCTTATAGTGATGTGGTAAAACTTTTCTTAAAATTGAGAAGTACTTTTCTAGTTTTCTATCCTTGAATCCATGGTTTACAACTTCACATGAAAAATACTTTGTCACTTTGAATTATAAATATTAGGAATTTCTATAGATTTTCCAGGTTTGATGCAAATGGAAGTAAAAGGTTCAAGATATTGGTTCAAGAATTGACTCGCTATTACCACACTCCACTAAAATATGAAATATGCCAATAATTAACACAATCCGTCAAAATATGAACAGCTCAAGAATCAACTCATCATTAATTAAGGTAAAGTGGGGTGGGGAAGATAAAATTGATTGTTCATCAAAGAACAATACTGCTTTACAAAAATAGTAATTGCTAATGGTTAAAGCTCACTTCACATGTTGAAATAAGGGTGTTTACAATAATGGAAAGGAAGGATCTGTGGGGAAAATATTTTCTACTATAAATAAAATTTAGTAAATCAAACCAGATAATGTTGGCCATACTTCTCGGTTCTCGCATTGCATGTGTTAGACAGTATTTTAATTGAAATTGAAGAATAGCATCATAACTATAAAGTTTAGCAATTATAGTTAAAGAACTGTTCTATAATACAAGTGCTGTGTGAAGAAATTGAACTTTGGGGATTCTGTACACAAATAAAACAGCATGAAGAAGTTCACTTGCAGTGGAAGATTTCACAAGTATATTGGGGGGAAATTTGTTTAATGTGTTCAGGAATGATATTCAATTAGTGGCCAAGATGTCAAATTGACAGACCTGGTCGATTATATCTGGATTTGAAAGTGCCCAGCCTTTTTTTAGATATGCTTCGCGGACTTCCTCACAAGTATTACAACAGTCCTCATCTGTCTGCAAATATAAGTATGGGCCAAGACTCAGATGAGCATCAAACATGTGATGCTAGGAACATATGAATTAAAGTCACACGAATTCCATCATCATGAAACCCAAATCGAAAAAATTTAAAACATTAGACAGAAGGAAGATAATTGCAGGAAGTTGAATAGTTGACTTATATGGCTGCCTGATTGGAAACTGATTATCCACAACACTTTAACTTTTTAGATGCAAGCAGGAGTACAAATATTACCCAATATCTACAGTGTAGTCAATATGTGATGAATGACCTGTACTCGCTCTTCTCCAAATATCAATGCATAAATAAGCCAACAGATTAAAATGTCTTTTTAAAATACAACTACTAACATAATTCTAAATAAGCCGTACCACTTCTGCACCATAACAAGATCCACAATACGTCTCATTGTGCTCAAGCCTGCCTCCATGTCGTTGCAAGGGCTTTTCAACCTGTGCAGAATGACAGTTATAATAAAATATTCTACAAATGAGGCAGGCAAGGAGACATAAAATCTTAAAACTATAATTTAAGAAGAAACTGTAGTTAAAGCACCACAAGTGTAATGTTAAGAAGGGAAAGGCAATGCTGTAACGAAATGCATCTTAAAGGTAATAAGTAACAAGAGATAAATGACCAGCGGTACAAGCTCATTTTCTAAGGAGCAAGGTTTCCTCTAAATTAGCTCAGCCTAAACAAATTAAAACTAAACATGCCTAAATCAAACAGAAGTGGTAATCAACCACCCAATACCAAAATATGAATTATATAACTATGATGTTTGTCAAAACAAATTTGATTGACAGACCTTGGGAGCACCAATTCCGTCTTGTCTCGTTTCTATCACATTGCCCAGAGAGTCTAATCTTTTCTTGATTATATCATGTTTCTGAGAGTTACAACAAAAGATCAATAACATTGTTAGAAATTGAGCAACAAGCACACGATCAAGGGGAAGAATTCTTCAGTGTTTCGGTGAATATGCATTGCGTAAAAAAAGAAATATAGAGTATAATCTGACATGATTGTATATTCCTCTAGCAAAAATACTAACTTCAACTAGGCCAAACGCCAAATTAATAATCAAAGTGTTTGTTTTTAAGATACATACTACGTCTAGATGCTGCTCTCCGCTGATATCCATGGCATCGATACTGAGAACGGAACATGATAGGGAAGGAAATGTAACATCAAACTGCACTTCCAGCATGAAAAGGACAAGGAAAAATTACTTTACGTAGCAAAGAAAGTAACAAACTGAACCACATTAAATACATAAATGATGATAAAATTAGCACATAAACTTAGGCAATAAAGGCAACACTTTATTTACATAATAACAAAGATCCCAAGAACTAATTGAAGAAACTTTTCATCCAGTAACAAAAAAAGTAACAGTCCTATGAATAGTATTACAACCTTCCATGAAGATTATTGTTTAATGAGAACGAAAAAGTACATTACATTGATACGCAGCGTTTCACCTCTAGAAGTATCTACAATAAGCTTGGTCTCAGTTGCAGCATGGAGATACAATTCTGAAATCCAGTGCCAAACACAAACAATAAGATATTATCAAATTCATAACCTAATTAATTGAAACTAAACAAAACTAGAGGTAAAATCTATAGAGCTGAAGAAAAATGATATCATATCAAAACGCAGAAGAATAAAAACAAAACGACGAAACACAAATGCATAAATAAAAAACTAAAGGTAGAAAGAGAGAGAGATTACGAAGCTCGGAGAAGAAGAGCAATAGCATGAGAATTGAAGAAGCGACAGTTATGACGCCACCGGAGAGCGTGCGGCTATAGAAATCTTCGTTGATTTTAGGGTATGCGTCCAAATTACGGAGCTTGCTTATTATGCCATTCATGGTGTTTGATCCCAATTTTTTGATTGATTGATTATTATTATTAAGGATCGAAGATGAAGGATATAACCTAAAGTTTTTATTTGATGATGATGATCTATAATGATGTAGAATGAGGAAGATTAAGATTAAGATAATTGTTGATAGCTATAACACCCCGTTCAATCGAAATTCTTATGATCTCAGATTTGTAACGGGGCGTTTCAGATTGAAATTCAATCTCCTAATTCTACAACTATCTTCAACTTCGGGAGCTTTTATACTTCTATTTTTGTATTATGAATTTTATTATTTTTGTATTTTTGTTTTTAAATAAATCCTAAGAAAATGACAGACTAATAATAAACTATCACTTTTCTCTTCAACACTTTACCCCATTCTCACTTTATTCTTGATATTCTCGACATTACACCTCATACAATATTTGTTTACATTAGTATTTGAGACTAATAAACATTAACATATCTTTTGGTAAATTTTGAAAAGTAATGAAAAGGAAGGAAATGTTAGGTTTGATATCCATGAAATATAATTTTTTAAATTTTCGTTTTCTTTCTTTCTCCTCTATAACCCGATTCCACCAAACGGACTCACATGAATGAACATCACTTTACTTTGTTCAATAACTTTCACCGTTAACCAACGGATTTCAACTTCTTCAATCTTCAAAACTTGTTCCTTTGCTTGTTGAGATTGTAGCTTTGATTTCCTCCATAGCTTTTGATATCTCCAGCAATGAGAACATGTGTTTCCAATAGCCACATACAAATTATGCAACTAGAACACAAAAAATTAACGCTTTTACGGAGCACACATGATGTCCCACTTTGTATATAACTTTATGTATCATCATATTTGATTGGTTGAAAAAAATATCTAAATTAAAAATATAATTATTAAATATATTTTTGACTAATCATATCTTATAGAATACAAAACAGTGGAACAACAAATGTGCTCCAAAAAAACATAGGTCAGACCACAAGGTGTATATTAGAAAATCTCTAAATGAATGATTTATCTGTAACTAAATCAGGGACTGTCAAAATAATTGCAAACAAACCCAACAAAGTCCCCAATGTGTTGGTCTTGGACGTAGATCAATTTGGGTTATTAGTTGGCTAGATGGGTTTTGCACGCGACATAGTTTATGTACATAAATAGCACTGGGCTTCTATCACATTATTTTTATTGGGCTAAAAGGCTAGTGCCCAAGGCTACCCATAATTATGCCTTGTCATTTTAATTATATTTTTAAACCGTCTATATTTGATAACAAACCATATGATTGGTCACAAACAATAATCTTTCTAAAGATTAAGTTATTCCAATTCACCTTGAATATACGAGAGCACATCTATTATCCTACTTTTTGTATCACTTTATGTATCATTACCTCCAATTGATTGAAAAATTACTTAAATTGAAATAAAATTATTAAATATTATTTTGACTAATTATATCTCCTAATATACAGAGAAACATAAAAGAGTGGAGTAACAGATATATACCCTCACTATATACCCTGTTTTGAAACTAACCCTCCAAAGGTAAGTAAGCACTTTGACCATCAGAAACCTTTGGATGGGTTTGCCTATCATCACCATAACCTTTCTAGCTTAACCCCAACAATTGAAAATAATATTTAAATTGAGACTCAAATGTTGGACCATTTTAAGAAAATGTGTAGTTATGAGAGAAAAATATATATCCAGTACATGATCTACTTTAAAATTATTTGATTTTAAAAAAAAATTAGTTCAAATTAATGATATGAATTTGGTTAAAATTCTGGCTTTTGTTGTACCAACAATAATATTTGTTTTGATGTTGTTGCTAATATTTACAAAACGATAATTGTACCCTCAATTTCAATAAAAAAAATCAAATTTAAAACCTTAATGAAAAAGGCAGATTGGTACACATTTTCACTTTCCTCAATCCAGAGGTGCTAGATTATGAAGCACATATACAAATATACAATATGTATATGATACATCGACATACATTTTCTAAAATATAGGATACGATATATGCAATGATATATGTATAAAGTAGTAAATAATACATAAAATATGATAAAATTACAAGTGTAAATCAAAATATCAAAAGTAGAAATATAATGTAAATTGTAAATCAATGTCTTCCAAAGTTTCAAGTACAAAAATTAGAAAATATAGTAAAATAATTCATAAAATTGATAAAAACATATCATATTTTATCCTATTTTTTTGTTGAAAACGTATCAAATACGTATTTTCATCTTTACTTTTTATTTTATTTTTATTTTAAATTTTTGGATATTATAGAAATGTGTATCCTTCACGAATCCAAGCATATCCGTGTTGGATATGTGTCCAACACCAACACGTGAGGGTATTGCTTTAAAGATGCTTGAAAAAGGAAATGGCAAAAAGGTTAGAGCAACACAATGATCGTTCTTAGCATTGTTCTTAACGGAGTAAGAACAATTTTTACTCTGTTCTCCACTATATCATTCTTATTTTCTTACTTTTGTTCTTAGATAAGAATAACTTTTGGTTGTTCTTAACCAAAGGAAAGGGATGAAAGAGGTAAATTTTGTGAGAAAAAGATAGATATTGTAAGACCCGAGTAAGAATGATACTTGTCATTCCAAGAAAAAAAAATATGTTATTTTTATTTCATAGGAAATTGTAATAAATTATAAAATAATATGTAAAACCCAAATAAGAATAAATATATCGTTTGCACAGTGTGTGGATGTTTTAGAATAGTTGGCAGATATCCAAACTCCATTCTTAAGCATTAGGTGGTCTTTACCTGCTAGTACTACTACTCATTAAAAGTTGCAGCTTCTAGAAAAGGAAATATTAAGTGCCAGCCCACAGAAGCATTTTCTTCGCATTGTTGGGAGCCGAAAGCCTATAATTAGTTTTTTATCAGAAGAAAGCCTATACTTAATAAAGCTCACTCATCTGGTTAATAAAGCTCACTCATCTGTTTTATATCTATCTTTTTTTATAGAAGACTTATATTCTTCACTAAAAACAATACTCTTTGATTTTTATGATAATTTATTTCTCCATTATTAGAAATGATTTTTTATATCGGAAATTATCTTGATTGGTAAAGAAGAGAGTGCATCAAAAACAAAAGAAACATTATGATGATGAGACACCATCATCACTGATATAATGATATAATATTATTATCTTTAAATGCAAATACTTTTCTCTATGACTTAGGTAAAATTATAATTGAGCCAAACTTTTGCTCCCTTCAACGGCAGCAACATAACTGATATTAAGAATACTTATTCAATGCTAAAGTGGAGTCAACTAAATCTGTTGTGTTAAACTATGTTCCAAAATTTGTCTCACATCAATAATATATAAACATAGTTTAGGATTGATGGTTCTAACCAATCTGGATGATTGACTTGTAATAAACTCATTTAAAGGATACATGAACATGAGTGCAATTTTGGATTTTGATGAAGCTGAATCAAGTGGTAACCTATCTTGACTTGTATGTGTGAAATTGAGGTAAGATACTCTTAGATACTAAAAAGATAATTATATCATAATTAAATAACATAAAATATAAAGAAACAATACTTTTGTCCTTTAATTATAATATATAATATAATTATTTTTCAATGTAAGTGCAAAAATAACAATTTGGCCAAAAATAACTCTTTTCCTTGAAAATGAGGGCATAGGTAACTACGATTATTAGAAGCATGTTTGGAGCCCCATTAAGAATCCCCATATGTGTCATGTTCAAAACAACCACTTTAAGTGCATTCCAACTCCTCTCCAGCCATTTACAAGATTCATCAAGTAGCGAATTTCCCTTTCACGCAACACATTAAACTTGAATGAAATCAGATCTATCACACTTCCATGCTGCATAAAAAAATATTATTTTAAAATACCACGTTGGTGACATTAACTTTGTGATTGGGCTTAACCCCGTTTAACACAAGAATAAAGATTACATGTTCCAAAACAATTATATATCTATATTTCTATTCAGTTGTGACAACTCCCCCTAAAGAATTAAAAGGCTATGTTTAGGTAAAAAAATATAATTAAATTAAGAGGGATGGACTTTCACTTGTTAATTGTAAGAGATGTTTGAAAATTGGAATTAGTAATACATAATTTAGATTTGGGAGAAATTATTATATAGTCTAAGAGATGATTCTAACCACATCTTCATCATTGACTTGTAATATATTTATTTAATTTTAAACTATTAATGTATCATCAACAGCAAGATTTGATTTGGACTATTAGTCATTAACCATATAATATTTTCTCCAAACTTAAGACGTCCACCACCAATCATCTAAGTTTGTTGCATAGGTTTATCGGGTTTAATTAATGATTCACAATTCAATCAATGAATATGTATTTACATAAAAAATATTAGAAAAAGTTTTGCAAACTAAAATAATCTCATTCGTTAAAATTTCATCTCAAACCAATTAGATAAAAAGAATAATTTAATATATATTTAAATTATGTCTAAGAAAATGATATTGATAATGTGAGACTTACTTCTCAATATCACTTAACAAGAACAAAATTATCTCCAATGATATATGATAAAAAAAATCCAAAGAACCAAAGTGTGATCTTAGTCCTAATAAGATCTGCAAAATTAACCCTTGTTGGAGTCTTTTTCGAACTTTGTCTGTCAAACAGGGTTATGACAGATGCCATGCATACAAGTAGGGAGGTACATTTTGTACTACCATTCTTGAAACTATTATTTTCATGTATATTGCTTCCAATTTTACTACTCTCTATGTTTGGTAATGGCGTGAGTAACTTATTTCACGGCACAGGTACATGTACCACCTTGACTATAAGGATTTGGACGGTTGGCAATAATGGAAAGTATCATTAGGGTTTTTTTAATTCGATGATTAGAATGGGTTATACTGTTATACTGTTATAGTGTACAGTTATTCCTTTGAGAATATTAGTTGTATTTATATTTATATATAGTTAGCTAGTTTGGTTATGCAATATGCATAATTGGGGTAAGAAAAATGTGGCCAATCAAAATAGAAACATGACAAATTATAACCAAAGGAGGAGCCATCACGGTATTTGGCCAGCTCGATATAGCATTTATGCTCTCACCTAAAGTTTGAATTTTTTGTACCTATTCAACAATTAAAACATGCTCATTGACAAAGACGTAAGACAAAACACAATAATCAAACTAGTCTTTTGTATCTCTACTCAACATGGATTTATTTGTCATATTTGGATTTTGAGGTTATTACAAAACATGCATATGACGTGACTACAATTATAAGGGTGTATTATGCATGCGAAATCTCTCTTCAAATTTATGATCTATACTTAGCTTCAATTATTTCTAGTTCTGTTTTCTATATATATCACAAATTTTCTGAACAATTTCATCTAATACAATTTTGTTACGTACTTTATGCCTTTTCTTTTTTAATATTCCCAAATATAACATTATCAGATACGTATCTAAACTGATTTTGTATTTATGATGGTCTAGATTAGCTTTTCAAGTTGAAGTTGTCGATTATCATATTAAGAGTTACATTGTCCACATGTAGAAGTACAACAAGAGCAAGAAGAGTTGAGGTGCCATTAGCAACCGGAAACTAGATTCTCTACGGTTACTACTTGGGATTGTAACATGTGATATTAAAATAAATATTAGTTAGGAATACCTAAACAATATTCTAATGATTCTTTGACTTGGATTCATGATACAAATAGAAAATAATCGATTAAGAATGTTTATCAAACTCTATAAAAACTAAAAGGAAGTTGTGGTATTGCTTTTTACAAAAGACTTTGGACTTGTAATGTGCCCACAAAGATGAAGTGCCTAGTGTAAAAAATTGTTTTGGATGAGATATGAACTAAAAGGAACCTTGCTCATAGAGGTGGATCTAATGCTCAAGACACCTTTTTTTGCTTTCTTTGTGGTGAGGTGGAGGAATCTACTAATCATTTGTTTTTCTCGTGTTTTGTTGCATATTTTGTTTGGCAAAAACTTTATTCTTGCTTTTTGAACTCTCCTCTATTATTCATAATGATGTCATGTCTATATTATCTACCCATGAAAAAAACTATTTGGTTGGAGAACAAGAAACAAAAATGGTGGGTGACTCTTTAATTTGTCACAATTTGGACTATTTGCACATTAGAATATAAAGTTATTTTTTAGAATAACATGTTCTAAATAGATGAGGTGATAAAACTTATTTTTCTGCATTCTTGGAGCCTTCTCAAATTTTGCTTTCTTCTTTTTTCTTATTGACTTGCAGATTGAGTAAGACACTTATCAAATTATCTCTCTTGTTGTTGATTTAGGGATTATATAGATATGAGTACTACTTGTTCATTTAATTTTTTTAATATCTAAATTAATAAAGATTTTATTGCTGAAAAAAAAGAAATATCAATATAGATTTTAAAATGTTTTTAAATAAAGTTTTAAGTCATCAAACTAATTGGTATCTCACATTCCAGTACTAGTACTAGAAAAGATCTCAACCTTATTGGCCATAAAACATTTACCTTTCACTATCCACATGAGCATGCAAACGTGTGAAGGACATAAAATACATAAATCTAACCCAAAAAATAGAGAATCTATTTGGACTATATCACTAATAACCATCTAACTTAGGGAGCAATGTTAGCTATTTCCCATTTTCAACAAGAAAGGTATGCAATTCCACCCACCCCTTGACCAAATTCTAGGGTAGTGTTAATTTCTTGAAGTTGTCTACAACGTATAACTTGTGGGAGTGAGAACTCTTTCTTCTCCACTCTACCAAGCGGTGCAAAAATTGTTCAACCTGAAATAACAGAAAAATACAAGATTAATGCTTGAATTAAGCCCAACCAAACATTTATATGAAAGGTTATGGTCGTACGAATCTTGCTTGATTGGGAAATATTATTGGACCTACCTCTGATGGATCTTGTAAAGTGTAGGAAGCGTTTGTTTCTTTTGGAATTTGAGATACAAGAATCCCAACCCCTTGGCTCCTACTACTTAAAACCTGATTATATTATATCAAATATATGCAAGTTAGAATAAGTATATATGTGGAATTTTTTTATAAGCACAACTAATAATTTTAACAAGCTAGTAATTAAGTTAGAGGCATTCGTTACCTTAAAAGCATCTTCGTCAGTTCGATCATCACCGATATAGATTGGAAACACATTATTAGAATTATTGTATCCTGGAAGAATATGGAATTCGTTAGGATTTGTATATGTTTCATAATAAACTTTGCAACTAATTTCTCAAATAGGAAGACTATATGTGAAACAATCATACTCTAACTCAATATTTACTTGCATTTCTCTAGGTTACAACTTTCACTTTAGATCCTCTTTAACAGTTTAGATCATGAAATGTAGACGAAGACTTAATTTTACTTCTTAATATTTGAACCGTGGGAATCTAATGATAAAAAATTATGAGTTAAAGAGACAAACAACAAATACAAGTTAGAAAATTTAAATCCTATTTTTGCATTACCTAATGACTCTAACACAAAATCAAGAGCTTTGCCTTTGTCCCATTTTATGGATGGTCGAATCTCTAGTACTTTTCTCCCTTGGGTAATCCTAAGCTTTGGGTATTCATTCAGCACCAATCTAACTTTCTCTGCCAATGCTGCCCAATTCTATGAAAAACAACAACACAAGTTATTAGATACTATGAAAAAATTATATAATCATGTATTATAGGTGCAATAGCTATCCCCAAGTAGTTTTTAGGTTGAGTATATGAGTGAATATCCCATGTACTTTTTAAATATAATTCATTTGAAAGTACACAAAAAAGATACTGTGCAAAATATAACAGGTATTATTGTAGAAATAGAAATAATATATTAAAAGTGATAATTTTAAAGTTCTTAATGTAATTAAATATATTATTTTTCAATACAAAGCATTTGTTTTGTGCATGTGTTTGGTGAAGAAGCTATTAAATATTTAGTTGACTGGTACCTTTTCATCAACACAGCGAAAGTGCACTGACAAGCAAAACTTGTTACTTTCTACCATAGCTCCCTGCACAGACTTTGTTTTTTCCACCAAGATCTTGTAAACCTAACCCCATGGGCAAAAATGATAATGACACAGTTAGAAACCTATGTGTTTCTCAAATGATGCAAATTAATATTTGATGTTAAATAAATGGACATGAACCTCATTAATCATGGGTAGGAATTGACTTGCAGCTTGGAACAGCACTCCTTCATTGATCTGACACAAAACAACATATTTAATTAAGAAGCTAATAAAATAATAGAAATTTTATTTTTTTAATATAGGAAAGAATCAAAGAATATCTCTCACTTTCTTATGACTTCTGCTTTTTGTTGGTCCCCTTATGTCCATGCCATGGCTTCCTGCATAGTACAGTTCTGTCAATTGCACAAAGTTATATACCTGAAAGAAAAATTAGAAAGAAAATCAAAATTAGTTATCAAACAAATATTAGCTATACGTGTGTGTGAGAAATGTTACTCATGATGAAAAATTAAAAAGAAAGATAAATAAATAAAGATAAACTGTGAAATAACATTATTACATCAACAAAATTTGGAATGAAAGTTCTAGTCATATAGATTTTATACATCATTATTAACCTAATATATGTCTTGAATTATATAGAAATTATTAAAGTTATTTGATTATATATTGATGTTCTAATTTTCTTAAAGTTAAGACGAATGAATATATAATTATTAATAAATATATGGCCTGTGGCAGTTTTTTTACTACTAGAGTATTTCTCATATTTTTTATCATTTTGTAGTTGCCTCTTCGAACAAATATCGCTTCCAGAAATCAAACTCTCTTAACTTTAGGATCTAATAATGAGGTCTTACACTACTAGATGAACGTCTTGTGGATGATCATTTATAGTTTATAGAAATGTATTAATAGTGTAAAAAATGATGTAATATAGCCAGGTTTTAATTAATCTATATAAGTTATTCTGCTTAGATGAAAAATGTACCTTGTCCACGGACCTTCCACTCACGATGGCGGTGGGAAAATGCATTGCTATGTCTTTGAGGGTAGCTCTCATCTGATATAAGGAAATCAAAACAAGGAAAATCATATTAAATTATATTCTATTTGTAATTGATCCAAGTCGAAGGGAATTAAGAAAGAACAAAAGGGAAACCTTTTCAGTCATGAATGCTTTATCAGGATCTGAAACAATTGGGGAGAGAGTTCCATCATAGTCCAAAAAAGTCACAATCTGTTTCCCTCTCGAGTTATATACTATTTCCTCAAACATCTTCAACGCCGAGGGATTATAAAACTTCAAACAGTTTATGAAACAAAACACAGTTAATAACACTTAGAAAATTAGATACATACATAACACAATGTTCTAAGAAAGATACTCATATGATATATTATATATACTATAACATGCTTACAATCCAAGTAGGAACTTGATCTTGGTTTTCTGCTCTAGTAGGAGAAGATGCTCTCATTGAATCAATGAAGGTGTTTACTTTAGCATCTCCTTTACCCATCAACGTTTTCATAATCCTTTTGGGGTATAGAACCCAAAACTCACCAAGAAAAGCTGTTACAGCAGCTATGGGTAAATGAGTTTTGACAAGCTAGTTAACACGTGATTTCACAACTGGAGCACCACATTCTAATTCTTCATCTATATATGTTTTTGTGAAGCTTATTCTGAGTTCTTATATAGCACTAAGAAAATGGTAGCAAAAGTAGAAAGTGTGGGATATAGAAGAAGAAATGAGAGGGTAGAAAAAACAGAGAAGATAGGTGAAATTGTACGTGGTTGTTTCCTTTGGATGATTGGATCTATATATAGAAAAAAGTTTCTATGAAAAAGACAATCGTACTTGCTTTCCACTCCTTGGTTGGTTCAAGTCACAAATAAGCCACAAATGCCGGTCAATTAATTAATTTGTAAACTTCTTTAACACGCCAAAACCAAAGAATAATAGAATATAATCTCATTAATTGAGATCAAAATTTAACATATGTACTTAGTTATATGTCTTATTTCCTTTTCACTTTTTTATACATACATATAACAGCAATTCAACCATGTGAGGTTATATGTTACATCAAAACATATATTTAAATTAAAGATAGGAATTCACTTATTTTAGGAGTTAGTTAAAAAAACATACAAAATATTCTAGACGTTCATATTGTGAAAATCTAATTATTCACGTGATTTGAAATAGTAAGTAAATTTGAACCATTAGATTTTCATGAAATGAACAATTTAGCTGTGGATTAAATTTTTATAACTTACTTTTGGAGTAAATGATCTCCTTCCTTATATTAAATGTTTAATAACTAATTATTTTTTACTAATCATATTGCTACCTGAATATGGATTGACTCACTTTTTTTCTTTTATTGGAGAATATGCTCCTTTAGGATGAAAATATGTAAATTATAATTAAAATTTATACACATAGAATTTATTATTTATATGTTATTGAGGTAGCATTTTTAATATAATTAATATATCATTATTGTCATCTATATGTATTATTGTTTTATTTAAGAGTGGGAAATGACTGAATGATGATGAATACGATAAAAATGTAAAAATTCTTACATTTCACTATATAGACAATTTTGTCATATACTTAAAATATATAGTTCAAGATATTCTAATAAAATTAATTTCTTTTTGCATTACGTGATTTTCCTTCGGATTTCCAACCGTTATCACTCAAAATATGTTTGTTACAACTTTGAGTACTTACATAATTTTATCAAAGAAAATAGTCTATACATTAAAGTATAATGATTTTGTATATTTTATGTATATAATCTATAATTTATATATTAATAGATAATGCACAAATCATATAAAAACTTTACCTTCACAATATAAAAACAAAAGTCATTCTAGTAACTATTTTTTTAACATAAATAGCCTTTATATATATACTTTTTTAAATTCTTTGATATTATTTTAAAAGAGTGTATTCTTTTGCTCAATCTAAAAAAATTTAATTGGGTATCTTTTTAGTGTGAACTAAATTAGTATATTGATTCAATAAATCATCATTATTTATTTATGCAAAATTAAAATATATACTACTATTATTTATTAATAACTAAAACCAACAAATTAATGACTATTTAAATATATAATAATAATAATAAATATATTTATATTTGAAAATTGAAATTAAAATAGATAAATAAACAAATAAGTTTATAATAATGACACGAATGAATTCGAATATTGACACATTTTTTTTCAAATTGGTATCTCCCTGCTGATGAGTTTATTAATGATCAATTAAATTATGCCTTTTATTTTATTTTATTTTATTTTAAAACGAAAATCAAAAGGAAATTAAACTCGTGAATTTTTTAGGCGGAATCTCTCAATTATTAGCTAATTAATGTTCATCAAGCCACTTCGAACTCTTTTATTTATTATTTTAAAAAAAAAATAAAAAATGATGAGAATAAATTATTTTGAAGTAACATTTTACCGTTATTGAGTCAATTAAGTGATTATTAAACTCTCTTTTTTATGTTTATTCTAGAAGGAAAACGAAAAGTGGAGGGGGAATTGATTTTGGGTGATATTTATATTATTGAGCCAATAATTTTTTTGTTAAATCATTTAAACTTTTTATATGAGTGAGAAATATGAAATTATCTAGTTTCTTAAATTAGTTTTT
The DNA here is from genome assembly GCF_001865875.1 of Lupinus angustifolius. Lineage (NCBI taxonomy): Eukaryota > Viridiplantae > Streptophyta > Magnoliopsida > Fabales > Fabaceae > Lupinus > Lupinus angustifolius. Next base: position 18,505,196 of record NC_032017.1, read on the forward strand.
CAATTCAAAATATTTCATTTATTAATTTTTATGGAATCAATTCCGATAAAAAAACAATTTTATCAAATTGATCCACTTTTATTATATATTAATTTAATTTTTTTGTTTTATAAGTATGAGGCAAATAAAATGAGGTACTCACATATACAAAATTAATAAAATTATTTTCTTCTCCGACAAACAAAAGGATTATCAGAAGTACTCGATCAATTAGAAAAAGATAGAGAATTAGCCACAATAATAACCTAATGTAATTGAAGTTTACATAAGAAAGCGAATTGAATTATCTATTTTAACTATTTTCGAAAAATTAATTTTCAAAAAAATATGTTTCTTAAAGAATCAATTCAAACTAACATTAAAAGTTGCACGACGTATTTCTGTCGTTTGCAAAATAATATAAACAATATATTAAAAATATTTTGCATAGTTGTCATTTAATATATATTTTTTAATCTTTCCCTTACATTTAATATACAATTATTTTTCTTCTTTTTTTCTTTTCACACCCGGGCACCTTTCTAGCTTTAAAGGTGTTAAAACTTACGAAGTGTGGAGAGTAGAAACCACATGTTATATTTATTTGTTTTAGGAAACCACATCAGAATTTTCACATTTCTTTTTGGCTCTTTTTGGTGTAGCATCACAATTTAATTTAAGGGTACTAAGAAACCGAATCTTAACATAAGCTATATATTGAATGTATTGATTAGCTAATCATTCGCCCACTGTATACTTTCACTGCAACAAAAACAAGCAGCAACTTAACCTGTAAACAGGGAGCTTCAAAAAACCAGCAGCATGAATACTTTATTTTTTTTATTGAATAAAATTTGATTTGCAACATTTTAATACCTAACTGAATTAGGTGATGGAATTAAAGTTTAAATTTATAAAAAAAACAATCTGTGAAACCATGTATTTATTCAAGTAAAAAATATTGTAGATAAAAAAAGTGATGTAAAAAACATTATGCCTCCTATAAAATCAACACATTTCTCTTTACCACATTCCATCAATTATGTCTTTTTTTAGATAAATAGAGCTATAATTATTTTCCACATATATAGAAAATTTAATCAATTCTATAATTGTATTTCACAAGTTTATCATGGTCATGTATAAAGGTTAATGATATTGAATTTTTTTAAATTAAAGGCATTATATCATTCTTCCTTCTTAAAATATTTTGATATTTTTATGTTGTCTTTTTTTTTTGTATAAAAGAGAGATTTTTTTCTCTAATATTTTGACTTTTCTCTCTGAAACAAATTATTTTCCATACACTTATTAGATGCTATAATACTTTATTTGTCTATAGTGATATAATAGTTGTAGACACACACACATATTATTTGACTGAAGCTACACAAGTCACTTTCCGGCCTCCACGCTGCAAAAGTTCAGGGAAACACCTTTTGTGAGCTAAAGCCAAAAATTGTGGTTTTATTTGTTAACTATGAAAGGCAGTATTATGAATTAAGTTGAAAAATAAGAGACACAAAACACAATTTAATCGATGAATTGGATACAATGAATTCATCTTATAAAAGGAAGAAGAATACTAACCCCTTTTTATTCTTAGAAACTAATAACTTGGACTAAAACCAACTGAACAATATAATCTCTCATATTCACATACTCTATTATTAAATGATACAATATATTTCAACAGTCTCCCCTTTTATTCTTAGAAACTAATAACTTGGGCTAAAACCAACCCAACAATATAATCTCTCATATTCACATACACTATTATTAAATGATACAATATATTTCAACAGTCTCCCTCAAGCTGGAGAGTGAAAATTCTGAACTCTCAATTTGTAATTGATTTGAAGCAATAACAACACTTAACCACTCATGACAATGAAGAAGGTGGAGAAGGCCTAACATAGGTGAGGAAAATAAAGTGTTAGATGCCTCTCATTACTATGCCTTAAAAGAATTTTATGACAATTTTATGGCTCTCTTTAAGGGCATTTTATGTCACTTTTATGGCTTTGTTTCCAAGCATCCAATGCTTGGAATCCAAGATACCAAGACTTTGCTTGCCTATAAAAGGACACATATAGAGAGCTTCAAAATCATCTTCACAACACACAACATCTCTTTCATTTACACATATATTGTGAGTGCATTCTTGGTGAGAATTCTTGTTCCATTTGAGAGAGTATTTGTGAGAAAAAATATTGTCATTTGTCCTCATCATTATAAGAGGATTTCTTGTACTCTTCTTTTTTACATAGTGGAATTTTGCTCTTGATCGCCCGTGGTTTATTTTTCCTCTCACACTGAGGGGTTTTTCCACGTTAAATCTTGTGTGTTATTTTCTTTATCCTTTACTTGCTTCTCTTTTGTTCTCAATTGATTCAATCATGTGCTTCCGCATTGTGCTCTAACCTTAACATAAAGGTTGATGGAGAAAAAGAAAATGGAAGGGATAAGCGGGAGCTCATACTTATCGCTCTGATACCAAGTTAAAATGGTAGAGTCATGCAAGAATCTTGATATAGCAAGAAAAAATAAGAAAATCATTCATCGAATGATTATTGAATTGATTAAAATGAATTGGATACAATGAATTCATCTTATAAAAGGAAGAAGAATACTAACTACTCTTACTAACCAACTAACCCATTTTTATTCTTAGAAACTAATAACTTGGACTAAAACCAATCCAACAATATAATATCTCATGTTCATATACATTATTATTTACATGTTACAATAATGATTTAATTCTTGAGATTATTTCTACTTAAAATTTATTATCTACCATTTGTTTCATAACAATGATGTTAAATTAGTTTGTACATTCATATAAAATCTTCAATCTGGACCTAACCTACCAAACTATGACCCTGTTTTTCAAAATCATGGTATCTCGTAAAAGTAAAGGAATTAATAAGCCACACGACCCTTTCGATATGAATCAACAATTTCTTTTGACATGTTTCTTTTTGGAATTGAATATATTTGAGCCATTCATGTCTCTATTGCTTAATGAGAGCCTAAAGTCAGAAGATTCTTCTCTTTCACCTTTGTTCTCCTCTTTTGTACTTTTCATATCTACAAATTCATAACCCATGCGTGCATGTACAGTCAAAACCGGTGGCCTTGGAAATGCGTTCAAGCTAACCTCCATGTGAACAGTAGTGCCGAAATCTATTTCAAACATTGCTAGTTGTTGCTTTTTTTATATTCTTTTATATCATAATTATACCTTATTTTATAATTCATAAACAATAGTGAAATAAGGGATTTCAATAGGAGTTTAGCATGATGCAGAAAAGGGATAAGAATTTGTTGTTGCAAAGAATACCCTAAACTATGTTACGACAAGGAAAGAAAAACAGTAAAAATAATAAATATTTAAATTTTTTTATTGACATAATATGTCATGTTAGTGTGGAACATATAATAAAAAATGATATATTACTCCAAAGTATATTTTAATTTATGTTCTAAATTAATGACAATAAAGTAAAAACAGAAGAAAAATATATATGTTTTATTTTTTTAATTGATATGATATATTTTCGTTAATATAAGACATAATTTGAGACATGGTTTAGTACAATATACCCTTAATTATAATTATAGAAGAGGGATAAATATATATTTTGCCATGTCTCAAATCATCTCCATAGAACTCCTCCTACTATTTTTGGTTGGAAATTGCCATTATTTGATTAACGGGGTCTTTTATTGAAAGATGGAGGAACATTTATACATCTTTGGTAGTCCTGAATCCTAACGCGATCTAGAACGGGAATAAATTGCGAGTACAAAAAAATGTTACTACCTTCCTCTCATATTATAGTTAAATTAGGTACCCAAAAAAATATTACAGTTAAATTTTAACAAATCAATCCATCATCAAGACAATAATCTAATGTATGTTTCTCTAATTATTCAATCTTACACTATAGTATACATATGAAATTTTATGCATTTTAGTTATTATCATAACTTTAATTTGGGAAAATAGTTTTTACAAATTTTACTATCTTAATTGGATGAGGGAATAATATATATCTCTATTTTTTATACATGAAGCTCGTCCTTTGGTTAGTCAAAGACTAACTATTTTCGATTTGATTAACCATTTTCGAAGCATAGAGAGCACAAGGTAGAAATCCAAGTTTGCTATCTATCTAGTAAGTGAGACTATCTCCGTTAATGGATAGGAAATTAATTTTTTTCCTTTAAATTTTAAGGGTAAAAATGTAATGTCATTTTAAATAAAAAAGGTATGAATGTCAACAACGGCAAATTTTGATCTAAACCTTAGAGGTAGCAACAATACTTAAATACAATTTATAAGTAAAATTAATTGAGTAACAAAAATCTACAGAAACATACATGATTGAATCATAGATTAAAATTTTAGGTATTTCATTTTTCAATATAAATCACTATGTTGTATGCAAAAAATTCTTCTTCATTCTTACTACTTAATTTTGTTTAGTTGTTTTCATTTCTAAAAATGATATTTTATGTAGTAGCTGAACTATAATAACTAAGATAAAATGAATAACTTGATAAAACAATATATGACTAATGACATATGATTGAGAATTTTCAAACTTGAATGACTAATGACACCAAGAACAAAATCTTGAAATTTGCATCTTGGACAAATCTTTTTTGCTCATTGAAATTAATAGGATATAATTTTTTGACAAAAATACACATATTATCAAATATTAAATAACTTATAAGCATTCTTATGATATATTAACGACACATATATAATCTCTTTCATCAAGTGTAGCATCATTATGAACTCAGATGAAATTATTTTGTTATAAACAATATCAACATCTACGTGGTAAAAGAACTTTCATTATGTATGATTTGTAGAAGGAGCACACAAATTGTGGTGTATTTATTTATCAAGCAACAAATTAAATAAATATGTGAGCTTCAACTAATATCTCCATAAAAACATCATTTGGGTATTGGTAACAGAAATACGTCTATTGTTCGAATAAAATGTATCACTTTATATGTCAATTTTTATAATTTAAAACTTTAATAACTAAGTATTATTCTAACCAAACACATCAAATAACACATGAAGTGACATATTTTTTGGGACATCATATATGTTGCAGTAGATAAAAATGTAAAAAGAAAAGGTATTTTAAAAATTCATGTGGCAGATGCCCCCATCTGTCCATTATAAGCTCCACCACTAAATGTCAATATATATTATTTTTCTTTTACTATTTCACATCACTTAACAGAGGGGAGTCTCACTCCTTTCTACTATCCACATTGTTAATGGTAAAAATATATTATTATCAAATCTAGTTAATATTTTCGAAACTAGTTAATAACCTTTACATGATTTTTCCCATTTTTATAGAACCGATGGCTTCCAATTTGATGAAGTGATTAGGGAACATACCAGGTTAGCATAATATAAATATAATGAAAGAGCTAAATTTAGGTGAACCAAACTGCCATAACTACTTATGATAATGCAAAGACGGTGGACTTTTAGGGTCTTTTTGGAATCAAATATTTGTCCTTGTTACAAGCGAATCGAAAAAAAGGTCAAATAATCTGACTAAGCTAGTTTCTCAGTTGCTTCCAAAGGAAATTAAAGAAAATGAGAAAATCTAAAAACACAAGAGGTCTGAAAACGACAAAAAAACTTTATCAAGTACCATGTTTTTTTCTTAGTTCGTGACTGGTTTCTTATGTGTAAATTTCCCCACGGTGTTCTTTTCTTGTCAGCATATAAATTTCCGTTGAAAAAAAGAGATTTAATTATAGAAACATTGAGGTGAAAATGATGGAAATGATTGATTCGTGTGGGCCCCACGAAAGAAGACTAACGATATGTACACGTGCACGTGCTCATCGGGGCCTCATTACAATTGGGCCGTATTCTGGTTCAGCAGTGGACCTTTACAATTAGTAACCACTAGATATTTATTTGTTACATCTTTATCCAGAGCCAGATTCTTCTCCATTACGGGAGATCTTAATTAGTCAAAAATACGTGAAAAAATAAAAAATTAATGACATTTTTATTCTCTTACTTTACATTATTATTATTATATTTTTGTCCTTAAAATACATTAAAAACCTAATTGTCGTCTCCATTATTGGAGAGGAGTCTAACTCCTTTATTTGATGAACAAGATCATCTCTATTACTATAGTGAGAAGTTCTCTTTTTTCTTTAGTTCTAAGAATAACAATGTAATCTTACTATAAATATAAAGTACACAAATGTTATTACAATTTTCTTTTTCTTTTGAAATCTTATACTATCAAAATATCCATGTTTGCTTTGAAAATAAAATAAGTGTTGATAATACATTTTTTTTTACTATTACTAAGATAAAAAAGTACTTCTCCTTCCAAATTTCTTGGTATGCTCTTTATAACTCAAATGAAGTACATACAATTTTTTTGTCTTTCCTTGCGTTAAAAGAGGTCATGTGTAATTTTGTAAGATATATGATATCTCATTTTTCATTAAACTCACAATTATTTGCCGTAACTTGTTCGTAATTTTGCATATCATGTAATGAATTTTTATTCCCCGACTCAATTTTTCTAGTTCCGTCCCAAGAGTGTATTTGTGAACCTTAGTACATGCAAAAATGAGTTTTGCAAATGGTGTTAAAGATAAGTTTGATGAATTGACTTTATACTTAGATATATTATGGTTATAACTACTTTTGATAAAACCAAAGTGTTATTTAATGTTAATAGTTGATGATCTGGAGTTGAGGATTGATGGTCTGAAGTTGAAGTGGAATGGTCGGAAGAGTATGTTCGGTGTAGTATAGGAAAACAGGTAACTTGGTTGGGTAATCTTCTAGATCTGTCGGGGAGGTACATGAAAAGGTATTCTGACGATTAAGTCATTAGAGTAGTCTAGAGAGAATAAGAGTAAATAAGAGAGAAGTTATAACAATAAGTGTAGTAATAAATGAGGGGATGAGAATTAATTATATCCCCTTTGTGGTCTCTTCTATTTATAAGGCTTAGGAAGTGCTGAGATGACATCTGGTCATTGGCCAACATCTAACGAGTACAAGGGACATATTCTGGTCGTCCTTACTTGACCTACATATCTGTCCTTGTCGATTTGTCAGTGGCAGGTAGAATGTTCAGGCAGCGTGACAGGTGGTCTGTGGTCTGACACTGATGACGAGTCAGCGGCACATTAAATGCTATGTCAAAATTGCATTCAATAACGTGTCAAAAGCCTTAATGTTGCGTCAAAAACATTTATTGCATCTGCCACGAGTGGATTCATCTAAGGCGAACAACAGGGACATGCAAAGTACCGCACGAGATACTCGAGTAGAAGGGGACAACCCAAGGATGCCGGACTAATAGATTCTTTTGAGGTTGGCGATCCGGGTATATGAGCGGGCTGGAACACAAAGTTATTTGGATTATGTCACTAAAACCAAAACTAAGTTATGCCGAATGAAAAAAAACAAAAAAAAATGTAAGCACTGATTTCAAATCTACCAATATTTATCGGAAAAAACATTTGAACCAAAAACAAATTCACGTAACTAGGAATTTGCACACCGAAAGTTATGTTGCACAGGAAGGGCAAAAACATTTGAAGGAATGTAAGATAAGACACAAATATTCCAATATACATACTTTAGGTTATGATCGATACAGGACAATTTAATTGAATTATTGGCCTGTTGGACAAGACGAGTCACTGACTAGTCAAAAGTGTTCCGGTTTTGTAGTGAAGTAGTATCTTGCAATGAGTTAATATGCTACATTTCAATAATAAAAAAGGACAAAGAAACTAAAAGGTACACTCAGCTGATAGATACTTCATTCTTATTGTGGATCTCAATTTATTTGGCGTATTGGTTTTGGTGTGAAAAGTTGGAAAATGACTTCGCATTTGGAATTTATTGACCACAAAAAATTAGAAACAAGCACGCATGACCGAAGCCACTGCACACGAAGGACACACGAATACATGACGTACAATGCATCATGCATCTCACATAAGCATGTCTTCAACAATTTCAGACGTGGATTTCATAATCCACTGACTCCACTCATGTACATGGTTTAAGTCTCGCACATTAACTTGCGTCCTTCAGAACAATAAAAGTGAAGCGAGATAGGAAAATAAAACCGGACAAATTAAAGAAAGCCTATGGTTTTAAGCCAGCACACTAAATAACATTTATGTCTTAGTTTAATGAGTATTCAAGTTTTATTATTCATATATTATTTTTATTTTAAAGCCAATAATTATTTATACATAAATATTTTAATAATCTAATATTTACATTGTTTGTGTGTATCAAACTTTTTTTATTTTTCTCTCTCACTTATATGTGATTATAAATCAAGTTTAATAGGTATGCACTGTATATTTTTTACACTAATCGTTTCATCATTTATATGGTAAGGGTCAATAAAATTATTAGTTTAATCACTAATACATATATAAATGATAAGTGATGGGTTGATAATGTAAAAAACATTTATATTGTTAGTGCACACTACTTTATCTTATAATACTAAAAAAATTGAGTACTTTCTCTTATAATAATACAATTTTGAGTATGTAAATTGTATCATAATTATTTTGGAGTTCCTGTGATATGAATATAATTTTATTGTTTGAACAGTTGAACGTTATCATTTAACATTACATTTATTAACTCTCATTTATTTATTTTCCTGATACATTAGCGAATGATTGCAATGAGATAACCTCTGTTCAAATTTCTGGCTTAAAGCTTGACAACCTAACATGAGAAAAAAAGTTCCTTAGTTGCCATTATACTTTTTTTTGGTGGAGTGTGTTAATCTGTAAGAACACTTAAGCCCAATTTGGCACTAACTTCTACTTTTTTTACAAACTACAAAGGATCAAAAGGCCTAAACACAATCTCACTAAACTAAAACAAGTATGTCCCATCTAAAGCCCAAGAAGCCCAGATATGTGAGAGTATCCCAAAACGTATAAGAAACTAGAAAAGCAGATAAAATTATCAATAAATTCTTAATGGGATATATACTTTTGTACCAACAAATCAGTGGAGTTATGTGGAGATTAAGATGCCTGATAATAGATATAATGATGAAAGAGTTGTGGGGTAAAGCAAATTGAGAATGTTTACGCACTATTAAAATAGCAGGCTATCTCATCTATGAATAATATATATATATATATATATATATATATATATATATATATATATATATATATATATATATATATATATATATATATATATATATATATATATATATATATATATATATATCTCTGTATAGTGTGTGTGCGGAACCACCAGCAACAGTTTTTTTGGACAATTTTGGCTTTATAATATAAAATACTTTCACTATGTGTTATAAATTATGCCCAAAGATGTTGGGATATACAAGAAACAGTTTCATAAGTATATTGGGCTGAACCATAGTAAACTTTGTGCATGATTGTGTGACATTATATCTACCATTTTTGTTCAATTAGAATCTTCATTTACAGTTTCTATCCACGTTAAACCTGTAATTATGACAATGCAAAGTGCAAGCACGGAATAGCTTTTTCCTGAAACTACCTTTACTAAACTTACTAGGCAACACTGCTATGGTGTATTGGCATTCAGATTTCAAAGTTCAAACTAATAATAGCTGTTTTATTTCTATTCAAAATAGTTAAAAGGTTGCAGTCTTTTTTCACTTAAGTAGTCTATCCCAGAATTATGGTTACTTTTTCTTTTTTGTCGGTAATTCAATTCTTCTCACAACACCACTTTTCCACAAAGTAGAAAATGATTGCTAGTAAATTTTCTGAAGTTTCATTTAATAAGGTTAACATAAAAACAGTGCCAAATTTCAAAACTCATCATCTAGTAAAGCATATAAATGTAATCCTAGTGCTATTTGCATAATGGCTAGAGGGGACCATTTTTCCTATGCTCTCAAGTGCATTACTCCTTTCATTAGCACCTGCACTTTTATTAATTAGTCTCCATTTCACACTAATACTGTTGCCATAATTTTCTCTTGGTGCAAAGAAAAGAAGGAAAGTTAATAAAGCAGAGTATGTTCATAATTTTCTACAATACAGACCTCAGGAATCTCCTACTTGATGCCTCCCAAATCATATCAATATTATTTTTGGTCCAACAAATCATATCAATATATATTAAAACTAACATGAACATGTTAGAAAAAGGGTAACTAGACCAAACAATATAAAAAAATAGGAAGCAAACAAAAGAATAATCTTTATCCAATATTCTCTTGTTAACAATTTAAACTGATCATGCTTATAGTTAGACACATTGCTTTCTTTTTTAGCAAGAGTTGTTGAATAATACTGTGCCTGCTGTTTCTAACTGCCAAACAATTACAATGACACATTTAGTTGCTACCAGAAAGCACCTAAATTTTGTGCTAGAGGTTGAATTTGGTTCATACCAAGAGAATCTTCCCAAACTCTATAATTTTATTCACTTGACAAGCAATCTTATAGTTATCAAGACTAATCACTAAGGGTATGTTGCCTCCAAAATCTAACTCGCAAATAGACCCTAAGGAATAAGTTTCATAAGATGAGTGGCTAGGTACTTAAGGTTGAGGGCCTGTAACACATATAACTGGTTCACAAGGCCTACATATGATTGGAGAGTGTTCTATTATTTGAACATTTCTCTATCTTTCACTTATTTTTATTTTTATATATACACATCTCATAAGTATATGTTTATTGTACACATATACAATAATGATGATTGGATCATGAAGGGCATCATTTTTCATCTTCAAATATTTTTGGCAAGAACTACTACAGGGGTTGAAACAAAAAGTCTAAAAGAACAATAACAATAATAATAAAGTTCACCTGTGACCCCAAATCCAATTTAAAGGGAACCATAAAGCAATGAAAAAATAAGATTCAAATGAACAAACAGATAGTTAAATAGAACATATCTAGATAAAGAGTAACTAAAGTATAAGCAAAGGTGTCTCTGCCTCCCTCCTTTCTTTTAAAAACTTAGCACACCCAAAACCTTAGAATTAGAACAATAGAATCACAATGAAAGGAAGAGAAGCAAAATCAACATCCTCTACAGATCTATTAGTATGTTTCCCTTCTCGAATTCAACTCGCACTAATGCATAATCCCATCTGTAGCCCTGGTAGGACTCAAGATCATAACAAAGGCTACCGCAACAACCACCGCGACCATCTTAAGAAATCAAGTACTACCAGATCAATTGGCCAAGTTAGCCCTTTGATATGGACCAATACCAAGTTAGAAATTACAGAACCAACCTCTCCAAAAGTTAACTGTGCTGGCAAAATCAAGGTCATTAGGCCTAAAACCACTGCTACCAAGAGCTGGCAATCAGTGATGGAAGAAATAGAGAAGATTCACAACAGCAATAAACACAAGAAGCGTTCTAAGTTAGCATTGTCTCTAAGTTTCAAAAAGGAAGTAATGCATTTATTGGCTTGTTTAAGCTGCATGAGATTAGACCTGCGGTGCTTTGGAACCTTAAACCCTGAAGGGGAAGATGATGAGGATATTGAAGATGAAGGAAATGGAGAAAAAGAAAACCATGTGGGTATAGAAGAAACTCAAGAAAGTGATAATGAAAATTCAGGAACTGTGTTTTCAAAATGGCTTATGGTGTTACAAGAGAATCAGACTAATGGGTTGCACAAAGAAGACAAAAATAATGCGTCAAGTGTTGAAGAAGCAGAAGAAGTTATTGTTCCTCCTCCAAATGCGTTATTGTTGATGAGGTGTAGGTCTGCTCCAGTGAAAAGCTTGTTGAAAGGGGAGAAAACTGAAGAACAAAATGAACACAATGAAGAAGGTAAAGTTAAAGAGAAAGTTGCAGGGGTAAACAAAGGGAAGAGTTTGAAGTCATTGATGGAGGAAAACAAAAAGAAAGAGAACTTGGTTGTAATGAGATACGACTCTGATTTTTACAAGATTTCATCTTCTGAGATTGCCAAAGATACTTGGATTGTTGGAGGGCTAAGAAATTCACTACCAAAGAGTCTACGTTGTAACAAATGATCAATCACGGTTACTGTTTTTCTTCTTTTCAAGCTCTAGAATCTATTTGTTTATGTAATATGCAGTTTGTGCCATTAATCTAATAACTAAATCCCTTTTTTGTTTTAGTATCTCGTTAATCATTGATAGAACTAGGTTTATGGCTTTGTAAGTTCTGCATATAAGTGCATGGAAAATAAAAACTTTCCTAGCATGTACGTCTATGGTTTGTTTTTAAGGTAGATGAAAATTTAAAAAACGAGAGGTGTTTCGTTTTAAAGTTAGGTTACTTGAGAAGTAGTTTTGCAAATAGCCTTTCGCTTAATGTCAACTGATTGAGCTAACTTTCATTTGCATGCATTTAGGTGTATGGCTTTGTATACTCTTTTATGTGATGTTATGTTATATTTGTGAGTTGAATTTTGGAAGAGAAAGAAATGGAAGAATTGAGAATAATGAAATATACTTATTAGATATTTTTACGGATTTTCATTTCATTTTTTTCTCCTTCAGAACTCATCTTGCAACTTTTTTTGCGAATTGAATTCATCTTATAAGTAAATTTCATGGCTTACAAGCTTTTCCATTCCCTTCATTACCCTCATAAATCCATACCTACCATTAATTAATAGTTAAACAAATACTAGGTTTATTTCAAATTGCAGTGTGACTGCCATTGTATAGTATAGCTGTTTTCTATTAACTTTTTAGTTCGTTTGCTTAAACTTCAATAACATTTAGCAAATGAGTTACTCTACTCTTTTGAAAGTAAAAGAGTTGGTCTGTCTACTATAAATGAAGTTACTTGAGTAATGATGCTACTTTTATTCTCTAACTACCTATTTATGAGTCATGACATGACCTGTTTGAAAAAATTAGAAACAATTTTTCATGATAATTTGCTTTGAGTTCTTCTGTTTAAATAAAGAGTTAACGTATACGCCCTACTTTATACTTTACTACACAAATAACCAAGAGATGATGACACTATACGCCCCTAGGTTTTGGTTAGAGATCGACTTGTTGTTATTTTCCGTGGGATTTGGCTAATCTCGTTTGACTTTTATGTCATTGGAATCACGTGTTTGTGAGATTATATGTGTTACAAAATAAATTGCAGAGAAATCAAGAATCCTTTTAAATTTTAGATGGATGTTAAAAGATAATATTTATAATAAGAGGATAGTATCATAATTTAGATATTACCATGTTGGAGTATAGGTGAGTACGCAAACTCAGCCTCTATTTCACCGGTTACCTATAACGTAAAAGCTGAAGCCAGCCTTAAACTCATTTACGTCAACTTTCCGCTTGGTGAACGTTTTTCAGCTAAATGAAAACTTTAAAGTCATGAAATACATATAAATGAGTGTAAAGCCTTCGCCTTTCGTTAATGGTTAATGGTGGTATTGGATCCTAGTTCTAATTGAAACAACAAATTGAGGGGTGAATTTTTTGATACATTTTGGATTCAAACCCTAGTTATTTTTGGATGTCTTTCAATGAACAAGTTTATAATTTTACATATGATACCTTTTGGATTCAAACCTATTGGAATATAATACCCTTTGTTTACATAGCCAAATTTTACGTATAACATTACTCTTGTTGTAAACATTAGCTTTAGCAGGTTATTCCACAGCGAATGGACATAGTAGAATATGTTTGAAATTATCAAGATTCTTCTCTTTGCTCCCCTGTTCCTATCTTATGTTATTTCACTTTGGGGATAAAAAAAAAAAGGATCATAACTTTTAGACCTTTTTCAATTATGTCACATGTCTTCATTAAAAGATTTCTCTATTAATGAAGAGGCAAGTGGTTATTTTCACTGATATTTTGAATGACAAAAATGTGATTTTATAATAAACAAAAGGATAAAAATGTCATTACATATTAACTTTTGTATTATTATATGTATTTATCTCTCCATAAAATCATTCTTACCCGTCTCATCATACACGATGCCTTAATATGCAAAAGTACAGTACAAAATCATAGCCTTATGAGTTGACTGCTCACCCAACAATATGCAGTGGTGTAATTAATATTTCAATCATCATTTTATTATCTTTCCTTATTACCCTCATCATTTACTTTGACTCTTGATTTTTTAGAACATTCCTTCTCCCTAGTGAAAATATACAAGTATAGTAGTTTTGTGGTTCTGAAGACTGCAAATCTTGCAGAGCATTCACTTCTCCCCCTCCTTTCAAATAGGGATTAATGAGAAACATTGTAGAAGAACAAAGAAGGAAGTGTATGCAGTAGTTTTCCTTCTACTATATCACAAATAGTACAATTACAACGAGTAATTCATAAGTCATAATGACAAACACTCCTGTGAAGAATATATACATAAAAAATGTTTGAGCTAGTCAAACTAATATGCATGCAATAATAGATATGAATACTTAAAGGCTTCTCAAACAAAAATCCTTTTAAACAAACAATTTTTTTTCTTATTTCCTGCACAATGTATGCTCTCATTTGAAGAAGTGAAATTATCTTCAGCTGCTATACAATATAACTGATCTTTCTAACGACTCGTTTTTTCCAGAAATTTCTTTTACCCTTGATCCGTTCTTGTATATTTTGAAGGTTGGGATAGAGCTCACACCTTCCGATTTCGCTAAGTAAGGATGGTCTTCAATCTCCACCTAAAATTGTAATAATTCAGGTATAAGTAAGAAACAATGTATAAAAGTCATTTTTCTGAATCAAACTATTGATTGAAATTGGTTTGTAGACTCTTTTTTAATCTACTCTTGTATAAAGGTTCCACATTTTTATATGACATGCTTGTCTAATGTTCATACCATCATAACTTTCGGTTAGAGAGCTCAAGATTCTTATGTTCCAACTTCCGAAATTTCAATTTGCATTCTCACTGGCTTTAAAGGTTAAACAATTCAAAATAAACCAACCTTGAGGAAATTAACTGATGGGAATCTCTTGCTGGTTTGCTCCAACATCAGCAATACTTCTTTGTTGGTTGTCTTGTTGCTAAAGAGGACCACTGTCATCCCTGATCAATAGCGAATATAACTGGTTAGTAGTGTTATTCACAATGCCCAGATTTAATTGTATAAGAGTTGCAGCCAATGTGCCTTACCAGGTAAAGTTACATAATGTCGGAACCGATCATTTGTAGAGATGAAAAGCAAATTTGAACCGAATTTCAAGTCCTTGACATCTTCTCCGCGTAACATCTTGAGTTGGAGCTGGGCCTCGAACAAAGCCTTGGCTACTTCCTCATCCCCTGGCTTTTCTCTTAATAGCAATTCATAGTCTTGAATAGCAGCTTCCCATCTTTCCAACTATATACACACACAAAAATAATAACAAAGGGATTATTTAATGCAAACAAGTATGTACCAGACGAATTTAATACAAATGTCGAAGCAATTAAGGTACCTTGGCATTGCAATCTGCCCTCCTTAATCTTGCTTTGCTATAACATGGTTGAACTTTAAGAGCTGCATTACAATCTTCAATTGCTTTCTCATATTGGCCTAACTTAGATCGACATGCTGCTCTGTTGCATATCAGAACTGAATTGTGTGGATCATGCTCTAGTCCTTCATTGTATGCGGAACATGCTTCCATGAATTTTGATGCCTTGAAGAGCAAGTTTCCATTCATTCTAGCCGATGTCGCTGCTCTGGTCCTCCTTAAAACTACATTTACATCTATGCTGCTTGGATCAGCTTTTGCTGCTTGCTGAGCTGCTTTCACAGCATCCTCAAACCTGATGACCCACAAAATGAAATTCCACTGAGACTCATTCCTAACTAGGGTCAGAAAATGTATCACCATTGATCATTAAATATAAAGAAAACATTGACAGCCTTAGGCTCATAATAGGGTAGTGAAATTTAACAGTGCTTGTATTAGTCAGTAATTCTCAATGCATTTATAATGCTTCAAGAAAAATATAGGGATGCAAAATTTTAGTACTTATTAGCATGCTTAGCATATCTTAACATACTATGCCAAATACATAAAGCATGCTTGGATAATTTGTCAAACACAAAAAATAAAGCTTTTTCACCAACCTTCCAGCTGCCAAGTGAACCTGTGCGCCTATAATCAATAGGTAAGCACTATGAGCCAGGCCAAATATATTGTTACACCAATCAACTGAAAACTGCGGCATTTTCTCGTAGGTGGCATGTGCCTCCTGATATCTTAAGAGCTTCAGCAAGGCTTCAGTTTTTAAAGCATATACCTAGCATACATAAACATTTTCTAATCAGCACAAGTCATAACAGCTAAGTGATCTTATGACACTAGCATGAAAGCAAAGGGGAATTCTAGAATACTTTCACGTCGGACGCGTTATTGGCCTATTCAACAAAGTTGCATACAAATCCAATGATTCAAAAAGTTTGAGTTATGAACTGACCTGTGGTGCTGAATCAGCACCTAAGGATATTGCAGACTGTGTTTCCTTTAGTATAACACTCCATTCACCGGCTTTTCGAGCTTCATTGCATTTGTTAAGGTGATTTTGAAGAGCCTGAGCTTGGAAAGCGAGTAAGGAATCAGGGCATGGGGTTGAGTTAATGCAATCCACTGCCTTTTCTGCTTCACCCAATCTGCATTAAAATTTTCAACCATGTAAGGAAAAATAATAACAAAACAAAAACAAACCCAATATCATAATCTGAATTATAGACTATATAGTAATTACCATATTGTATCTACTAGTCTTAATACATTAAATGAAGCATATATTTCAATTATTACCTGAAATATATTGTTGCCAAACGGTTATAAGCTCTGTGATAAGAAGGTTCAAGCCGGATAGATTCTTGACACTCAACAATTGCTTCCTGAAACCTTGATAAGCCAATCAAAGCTGCACTCTTGTTGCAATGATATGTTGCCTTATTTGAATCAATAGCAATGGCTTTGTCATACAAAGCCAAAGCCTCTTCAAATTTTCCCTGCTTGTATGCTTCATTTCCAATGGACTTCGACACTTCAGGGTCCACTTTGTTGTTCTTTGAACTTCTAAACTGTGCAAGGTCATCACTGTTCCCCCTTATGATATTACCCATCATGACCTTGCCAGGGTTACTATAAGAACTGAAAATAGAGTTGATATCTTTATTCTTAGGAACAAATTCCACACTTTTTCTTCTTGGTGTGTTGTTTACAAGTAAATTCCCAGTGAGTTTCAAGGCACCAAATTCTTTCACTGGGGACTTGTTGCTCTCATTGTCGCTCTGATGACTAGTGCTTATTCTAGCAAGTTGCAAAGAGTTTCCATTGGGCTTTCTCTCATCAGTAGTGTCTTTGTTTTGTTCAACTTTTGTGTGAGTTGTTGATGATGATGATGTTGATGTTGAGTTTCTTGCAGTGTCTGAATGTTTTTTATTTTGATCAATAAAAGTGACCTTTCTGGCAGGTTTTTTGGAGCTTCTTTGAAGAACCTTTGATTCATCATTTGGAGAAATTTGAGGTTCATTTTTTACATGATCTTTCTGTGGTGCATTGTTGCTAGGCTTCATGGGTAGTGAATGAACAGAAGATGTCCTAAGCTTATAGCTTTTGAGTTGGAGAATTCTACTCATGAAACCACAACCCAATTCATTCCCCACCTTGTTGTTCTTAACCTTCCCTGACATGTTTTTTTTTAAGGTAGCAATCCTTGTATTGTAAAATGAGTGTAAGCAGAGAAAGTATGTGAAGTCTCACAGAAAGAACAAAAGAAGAAACCTTAGAAGCTGAAATAATTGTGAGGTATTATTATGACATGGAAATATGAAGTGATGGCTTGAATTGGAAGGAGTAGTTTATATAAGAGTCTTGCCCTGTAAATAACCTTTTATATATATATATATATATATATATATAGACTCAAGTGAAAACAATTCTTCTTTTAAAAACAACAGTAGCTCTTTTTGGGGCTATAGAGACACAAAAAATAGTAACATACATGTATAAGGAAAATATATCAGGGTAAGTTGATGCAATCAAATTAGGGGAACCCTCAAAACTGATTCAGTAGTTTAAGGTAACAGTAGAGTTATTTGTATATCATATATTCAACAACTTCTCTTAAAATAAGTCAAACTATTTTTATTTCTCATTTCCTTTTAATTTTTTATCTGTGTCAAAAAAGTCATTGAAAAAACAATTAAAATTTGTCATTATTGTTAAAATAACATTTTTGTTAAGATAAATTGTTATATGAATTTAGGTTATTTATTATGATTTTTAATTTTTTTTGGTTAAAATTCATATTAAATTTGTATAGAAAACAAAAAAAAAATTGTGTACAACTAAAGTTAGATTTTAAATACTGAGATTGGAATAAAATATGAGAGTGGATGTGCAAAAAAAAATGAATAATCAACTTTTAGTTAGTGCTCTTAAAAAAAAGAAATTTTATCTTAACTTCACTCATTTTTAACCCATATATTCTTTTAGTCATAACAACACGGCATTAGCTTAACTTAAACTAATATGAAAAGCATATTAGCCCCACACAGAATGACTCAAAAAAACAAAGGAAGAAAGAAAGAATAGCAGGACTATAAAAAATGAGGCTTGTTCCACACATTTAATATTCTTAGGAGTTTAAGACTGAGTATTGACAAATAAAATAGAACAATGGACAAAAATGTCTTATGTGTTCTGATAAGCAACATACATATTATTAGTTTACCAACAAGAAAAATAGTCTCCAATAAAACTAAATCCCCAAATATTAAATTCAAGGTTGACAATGAACCGAACCAACTCGGTATTCATTTGAAACTCAATTCATTATTTAGTTCGATAAACTTGGTTCATGAACCAAATGAATCAAACTTGAGCTGAAAATTGAGCTCGTTAAATAAATGAATCAAACTCAAGTTGGATACAGTTCGACTTGTTAGGTTCATGAGCTAGCTCGATATATATATATAAAAACTAATTTTTGTGTTTATTATGACATGTATTATTTTTTATATTTATAGTTATTATATATATAAAAAAAATTAAAAAAAGTTAATTAACTATTTAAGTTGTCCAAATGAATCAATCGAACTGAGCCGAACAATTCGTGAACTTTAACTGGATAGAACTCGAGCTAAGAAAATAACTAGTATCGAACTCGAGTCGAGTTTCGAGCTGAACAATCCTTACCGAGCTAAACCAAGCTATCTGGTTCGACTCAGTTCAGCTCGTTTTCAACCCTATCAAATTCCATCCAAACCCAAAATTTAATGTGGGAAAATGAGATTTCTGAACAACCACATTACTAGGGGTGTCAAAATGGGTCGCCCGACCCGTTTAGCCCGCGTCTGTAAATGTCAGCAATAATTTAAGCGGGTCGGACATGCCCGCAATTGGTTAACGGACAAAAAGTAATGCCCTGCCCGTTTTAAAACAGGCTAACGGGCGGCCCGCGGGCATTTTCCTGTTTACATTAAAAAATCAACAATGGTGAATACTAAGTTATCAAATGACAATTCAAATTTCCTATGCAATACATTAGGCAATAAATCAATAGATTTTACATAAGCACATTACATAATAATTAAAAGTCGCTATAATAATAATTCAAAACATGTCTCTCTAACCATATTAGATAATAATTCTCTCTAACAAATACGCAATAATTAAAAGAGTTTGGGCCACTACCCACTTGGCCAAAATTAAAATTTTAAAGTGTACAATGTAATGTCCGCGGGCAGCCTGCGGAGCCCGTTTAAAATGTCCGCTAATAAAGCGGGCAAACGAACCGAGCAATATGGGCTGACAGGCAAAAATATCATGCCCTGCCCGCATTTTTTGTGGGCAATGCGAGCTGGCCCGCGGGCACTGCCCATATTGACACCCCTACAAATTACCACACTACTACTATGACTCATTATTAGTCCAGTGGTGTAAGATATTTTAGATATTCAAAACAGCAAAAAATTAAGTGTTCGATTATTGAAAACGATACTTGTTGAGTGGACAGTCACACACTCAAAAAATAATAATTTCTTATCATAAGTTGAGAGATACGGATAGTATAAGAAAAATTATATTGCTACTAATCCCATTACAATGTAATTCCAAACAGTGACCCAGCCCTCCACTGCATTTTAAAATGAAATTAACTTTCCTGCAATGTTAATCTCTCGAATCTGGAAGCTTCCGTTGCTCTTTATGTCGATAATATAATTATACTTCTTTGAAAAATGAATTATGAAACGTGATTACTTGCTAAGAATAAAGTTAATAAAGCAAAGAAGCATGATGACCCCTAAAAAAAGTAAACTACGATTTCTTAATTTTGTATTACGGATGGAAGGGCATTGGGGCCTATAGTTGTCTCTTTCAGTCACCTTAATTTATTTCAAACCTTAGTATATATTCGCCCTTCTAATGTGTGTAACGCTAATTCAACCAAATAAATTAAGCTAATTAATGATTCAATAAGGTTTATTTGATAAAAGGTGTGTTATTTATTTACACTGACTTTGAAACAGTCACGGCTGCATAATATGAAACTTACTATTGAAGCTTTGAGTCACTTTCACTCAGGTTGGACTTATATGATTCCCGCAATTCTTTTAGTTTTTATTTTCTAATGTTGTCTGTGTATATATTTTTATTTATGTGAGTTGTACATATAAGGAAGTTTATATTATTCAATTATGTAGTACATGCCATTAAGTATGTTCAATTTTACAATTTTATGCTACTGTCTATATCGCTAAAACAATTGGTAATTTCAAGTTTATTGTTTTATCTATAGCATACAGATAACCTCCTCGTTGATAATTATTGGAATATAAAATTTAAAACAAAAAAGAACAAGTTTAAAATAATTACATCAAATAAATTCAAAATTGCTTATCATTTTATTCTTTTCCATCAATTCATCATCAATCTTCTATCACCTAACATAAATATTAACTTAGTCTAATTTTTTAATCTAAACTCAACTTTAGACTTAATAAAACCCAATCATATAGGGTATGGTTCTCTAATTCGGGTGAACATGTAGGTTATGGTACTCTAATTATAATTCCAAACTTTTTAAAACAAAAATAGGTTCTAACAACTTCCTCCAATTTAAAAATCTCAAATGCTTGGTGATTGATTCCTGATTATGATGAGTGTTTACATTTGTTGCCAAGCCACAACCACTAAATCCTTTTCCAAATTCAACGTTGGATAATTTTATTTATTTTTTCACTATCTTTTATTCCAAATGAATTTGAAAAGCAAAGCATTTTTCTTTGGCCACATCACCCCACTGCATCCACATATTCAATTGTAAACCATTTCATTTTAGCACCTTCCTGTCTTAATGTCTATTCCATTTTTGAAGTTGTTAGAGAACACTTGTTTATCATTTGCTACAACGTATTTGGGACAAATCCAATGCAATTTTTTTAGATTCTATCTATAAGCATTGTGTATGACTCTGCCCACATCATGTCTCTTATAAACTGTGGTCTATGCTTGTTTTTAATACTCTCATATTGTGCAATTGACGACACACCATATACATATACTTCGATATTACCCAACACTTCAGGTTCAGGGCACCAACACCAACTCACCAACCATGTGTAACCAAATCCATTTTTATTTTATTTATGGTTCACCAAGAATTTAATGTTTAGTTCAATTGTAGAAGTTTAAAAATCTCATATTCACCAACAAAACGCTGATCTAGTAGTGTAAGGCCCCGCTAGATCCCTAAGATGACCAAAAGATCAAATGTTCAATTCCTGATAGCGACAATCGTTGGGAGAGACAACTACAACTTCAAAAAGTATTAGTTGTTTATCCAAAAGAGTGAGGGATACTCTTGATAGTACAAAAAAAAATCATGTTTTGCAACTTATACTTTTTTATGTACAAAAAAATCTTAAACGCAAGTAGTCAACATTTGCACAAATGCTGCAAAATAAAAATTAGAAACACATTGGAATCTAGCAACCAATAGTGGGAGATTAATTCAATTTGGAGACACCTTCTAACAAGATCTTTCATGTACCCAAAAAAAAATGAACATCCATTATCATATTTAAGAGTGGAATCCTCTATCTACCATTTATCTTTGGCATTGTTAATTAGAATATTTTATTCCTTAATCAATACTCTCCATACTCTAGTAAATAGAATACATTTGTACTCTCTACCTAAATTTTGTTGAATGTATTCACATATATTTTTAGCATTATGTAATTGAACTAGGCAACTCGTGATTCGATTGAACAACTACTAAAAATTAAGAAGCTATAACCAAACTAGAACTCATGTACCATGCCCAAATTTGATTATTCATTGAAGAAACCATTCAATTCGAACAAGGAAACGAAAAGTCAACCCGCGTTGAATATTAGATAGAACTTTGTGCTTCTTAATTCTCAAGTATAGTTCTTTTGCCAACAGAAACAAATTCAGGCTGAAAAATAATAAGTAATAATTATAGTACCTACCCATAAGGATCACATATACATACTATTTAAGATAAAAAAGTTCACAAGAGAATCTCACCAAATTATCGATTTGTACGTGGTAGGATATAACAAGTTATGTTGTAATCATGTTATGATTTGATCAAGGATAAGAGTCCAATCAACTTGAGTTTAAGGAAAAAATAAGTAAAAAACAATAAAAGTAAAGGAAAAACAGATTGTATTATTCAATCTAATTCATGTCAATCTACACGAGAAATTCATTGTCGTCACAATCGGTGTCAATGTGACAATAATGAGTTGTTGATTATTAATAATTCTAATTCTAACCCGAATCATTAAAATAACAAAAGGGGGTAGGGAGGGTGGGTGAAGAAAAGGACATACAGATTTACTATATAATATGAAGGTGAATGGTTTTGGTCCCCATTAATTTGGTACATAAAATGCAATTGAACCAATCAATTAATTATCAATGCAAGCATTGAGTTCTTCTCCCCCTTCCTATCTCCTTCTCTAAACTCCCAATGATATGGTTGGAATTTTATAAAAATAAAAAAAACCAACACAAAAATTGAAACTACAAAAATGTTGAACCACAACGCGTGTGCGTTGATTTGCTTATTGATAATGAATTGTGATCATCATATATATATATATATATATATTTCTCATATAAAAATTGTGAGAACAATAAATCAGGATCTTACAATCCATCATAGGTGATTAGAATTAAAAGTTAATTATTGGTCATCTGATAATCATGTGCACGTATTTTTTAATCTCGATTATTCAAATAAGATCCATAGTCCATATTAATTGTTCTCAATTTCTTATGTAATAATTATAATTAACAAAATTCCACGTGCCAATAAAGACTAAACTAAGTAATGCCAGCATAAAGAGAAGCTGAGAGGCAGATATAGCTATTGAATCACTATGTAACATCTGGAGGATCAATATACTAAATAGAAAAATAGGTTCGTTAACTTTATGTGAATTTAAGTTTTTAATGCGAAATGCTAGCTATTATTTAAATAAAAATGTGAACCATGATCATACATTGTTAAAATTGCACGCATAATGTTTTTTGTGTGTATTTTATAATAGCAGTATTTACATGCATCTAAATAATTTCGTGATTCGGAAGTTTAAAGTCAAATTTCACGCCGAACCCAAATATTATTACGCATATAATTAACAAGACTAAGAAAAGATTTTGGATAATATTTCAAGAGGTGAAAAGAGAAAACTCAAGGAATATATCAAGTGATCTAATTGTATGAGAAGATGAAGGGTTGGTATTAGCCTTAATATGCAAGTGGTTAATTTTAGGATTTTAAAAAGTAGTGACCCAACAGAAGATGAACAACGATCCTCTCCATTAATGGAGAAACAAGTGATTGTTTTGCTCACATTTTTAATGGCAAAAAAGTAATTTTATGAAACACAAAAGGGTAAAATTGTTATTACATGTTGCATTTTGTGTGTTAATTTATGTCACTTGCCTCTCCATTAATGGAGAGGAACCTTACTCCCAGAAGATAAGTAAGTCCAGCTAGGATTGTCACCTATGCACAATTTTCAAGAAATAGATCATCATTAATTTACGGATTAGAAATTATGTTTCTTTCACCATTATCAATTTGCTTAATCAGATAAAGGTATCCAAATAATGTAGTATTATAATATGTTGGGAAAGAAATTGGAGATTCTTTTCAAAGTTGTGAACAAAGCCTGAAATTCTTGCAAATGACCGATAAACTTGTTTGATACACATTGGAATCCCGTGAAGAACCACAGCTTCAGAGGTGATGGTGACTTTGCATAGCCATAGGCTTTAGATCCAAGTCTCCAAGCTTGAATGGTGGAAAAAGAATTATTAGTAAGCAATACAATGCTTAGGACTCAAGCCTCAACTTGACTTTATCACGTGAGTTTAAAATTTACAGTGTCAGTTAAAGTTTTTTATATCATCAATATATTATCTAATTATTTACTATTGATTTATATTACTTTTGTTTGAAAGTCAATAATGATTAATATATAAATGATGAATAATTTATTGACAATGTTAAAATGTTTACAATGTCACTGTATACTCGTTAATAGCATTGCATTACATGTACTTATAATTTAAGTAAAGAAAAACATGTGGTCACGTGATCCAAGAGCATTGGAATTTGGAAAGACACAAGCTTCCAGTTTAAGATATAGCTGGCTTTTAATATTGGGATATACATTAGCAAAAGGACATTCTATTTCAATGCTCTCGAGGTAGTAGAACTCTTAACATGGATAACAATGATGATGATGAAAAATAAAGATAAGATAAATGTGAATGGCAGTGACAAACAAACCATTAGACACTATATTCGAAGGACTTAAATGGGTATTATCATGATTGAGTTGTGTATGTTATCTTCATCTTTCTTCATCCTTAAACTTTGCAAATTAATGACTCTATGCTCTAGTGTCACATGTGAAGAATTACATGTGAAACCTTTTTCGTTGGACCTTTTATGAGATTCTAGCAAAATGGTGCCGCGGTTGTGGGTTTATAATAGAGTGCAAACTTCAGCAAAATGTTATTTTGGATTAACGAATATCTTATGGATAAACATCAAGTGAGAACTACACACAAATTAAGAAGTGAGCGGTGGAGAACCAAGAAATGAACAAAGTTAACCAAACTAACAGAAGAGCCCAAATTTATGGCCCATATGCTAGCCCCGCGTATAAAGCCCAAATTTGTCAACTGCTGATTATTAGCAATAGTGGGCTAAGCCCAGGAACCCTTTTGACTTATTTGTTTAGAAGATATCATCACCTTATTCATAAAGAACTAATCACTATCGAAATGTATAATTATTACTCTCAATAAGTGTCATGCCCAAGAATCAAACGAATAATGTTTTGATCTTTGTATGAATCTAGTGAAACATTATTCTACTACACTACCTTATTGATGTCTAACTGACTTGTTTGTTTGAGAATTAAGATTCATAATTGAGATTCATAACCAAATTTTTTCTTAAAAAATGTCAAAATAAGATTTTCCATAACTGTTTTATAAGATTAATATCTATTCATTGTCAATATAATTTTTTACACAATTAATACATTATTTAACATTATAATTATTATTTTTAATTAAAAGTCAATAATAATTAACACCTAATAATATGCTGATATCGTAAAACTTTTGATATCCCGAGTTCTTTTTTATCTCATTTTTCTACTTAAATAAGAGTCTTAAATTGTGAAACTAAAATCCCAATTTGTTTTATCCTCAATCTCATGGTTATCTGATATCTGTCATGTGGATTGCCCACTGCCCCACTCATTGGACTATACGGAATTAGGAAAAATCATGTTCAATTACTTGTAAAACTATCTAAATTTTCCGAGTACGTCACAAGCATATTAGTAATTTTTTACGTACCCATTAGATATAGGTTTGATATCGACCAAAAAGTATTATTAAACCTAACAAAAAAAGGTATAGGTTCGATTAGTAAATCTAGGTGGTGTTTTAGGTTTAGTAACCGAGTAATGTTATTCTTACATCATGATATAGATAATTCTCTATTGACCTTACCCATCTAACAGTCTGGTGCTAATTTGGTTTTCCTTTCTCTTTCACTTTTTGTGGATATGTCACCCTCTCTTCAATTTTAATTTTAATCATCTTTAATTGCTCCTTTTTGTTTTGGTTTTATCACCTGAACATAAAAAATACCAGGTCTTAATTTAAGTTGTAAAATACTATAGCTATTTTATATTCTGTATAATAATATCAGCATTCAATATAGCTTGGTGAATGATTGTGTTTTTAAAAGCATATATTTCATTTTTGTAAATTGATTTTGATACTACTAAGTATATCCTTCATTATTCTGGGTTATGAACTAATTTCTCTCAGGATATGTGATTAACTCTCCAACAAGTATCGTTCTCATAAATCGAACACTTAACATTTTGGTTATATTGAGATTTAGTAAAATCTTATACTAGTAAACTAATATTTTGTTAGCACACAAGTAAAATGTTTAATTGCTGATGGTAAATCCTAATTCAATCTCTCTAATTATGCATTGGTCCAACCATACACCCAAAAAAATAATGTATGGTGTATTAAAGCAATTATATATATGCCAAATACAGAACATATATGTAAAGTGCAAGGAAAAAACACATTTGAATATTATTTGTGTGGGTAAAAGTTTGTCTATTCCATCCCAAACCACATCCATTGCTCTTTCACATTCACAAATCTCTCTCTTTCACTGTCCCTCTCACCATTCACTTTGAGTTTGACCCGTTGCCAGCCACCAGCAACTCTTTTCTCTCTATTCCAATATTGACCCCACCTCACCCATCTTGCTGCACTCTCTAGACCATTTTTTTGATCTTCTAAAGTCCTCTTTTTCTGAGCATTAAACAAAAAAACCTTTCCTCTCCTTTCCTTATATTCCTTTTCTTTTTTACCTCCTCCTGAAACCCTAGTCCACACACCTAATAAAATAGCCAAAGAGATCTTTCTATCTTTTCCTCCTTCTAGGCTATAGCTAGCTCTGGCCTTTTCGTAATTCACTATCTCCATGCTTCTTCCCTAGCTCTTTATATATTATCATGACATGAGTGCGATCTATATATATATCCCTATGTTTTTTTTTCATTGCTGATCATCAGGGATTCGATCCAATCCTAGATATGCTGTTTTTTCCAAATGGGTGTCATTCAGAATTAGAATTCATTATGGGTTCTTCCTGCTGCCACCACTTTCAGGTTCTAATCTCACTGGCATAAGCTTCTTTAATTATTAACTTACTATTTTTATTTAATTCCCTTTACCTCTTTTTTGCTTCCTTTTGTTCCCCACTTTTGCTTAATTTGCAAGCTATGGATTCTGGTAATAGTGGAAGTGTCTCTTCTAGTGGTGATGAGGAATATGATTCACGAGTTGATCACACAACACTACTCCCTTCAAATATCCTCAATCATCCTCTCACCCAATTTGCTAAATCTTCATCTTTTGTTTCTTCTCATCAACACCAAATCCATCATAACAATCCATCTTTGTTTGATCTTTCATCTAGTTACCTCCACTCTCTTTCTCAACCCCATCCAAACACAAATCCAAACTCTTTTCTAAATTTGGATACTGCTACTAATTCTATATCTCAAGGAAAAAGATCTGAACCCAATTGCACCCACCCTTCAAACCTACAAGGTTTTAATCAAGGATCGTTTCCACCACCTCATGGTTTTGGACATGATGACAATAACAATGCAAGGTTGGTTTCATCAGCACCTACCAATAATGCAGCAGCGCGAAACTCAAAGAAGAGAACTAGAGCTTCTAGAAGAACACCTACCACGGTTCTCACCACCGACACCTCAAATTTCAGGGCCATGGTTCAAGAATTCACTGGCATCCCTGCACCACCCTTTTCAGGCACATCATCTTATTCTCGTACTCGCAGGCTTGACCTTCTCACCGGTTCCTCCTCTTCCTTAAGGGCCACTTCCTCTCATCACTTGGACACAATACCCTCTTTTTACCCTTTGCGTCCTTCACATCAAAAACTTCATCATCAACAAAACCCTTTTCCTTCAACTTTGTTGCATACTAATAATAATAACATGGTTGATGCTATAGCTTCTTCAATTACCAACAACAATAACAACTCCATTAACTACCAACTACCACCTGATCTGGGTCTACCCTATCACCACCACAACCAATCACACAACGTCATGCTAAGCATGCAACAAAATCACCCTATTTCAACATTTCATCAAACACCCGCCCTTCATCCTTTAGGAAGCCATGGCTTTTCAGTGTTTGGTGCAAAGTCTCAAGCAAGTTTATCAGTACAGTCACTGGATGAACTTGGTATGAGTAATAATAATGCTGATCTTGTTGGTGCTTATGGAGTACTATCAGGACCCCAAGGTCATGGCCATGTAAGTTCTGGTCATGGAAATGGAGATAGAAGAGAGCTGAACTTGTCAACACCTTCTGCTGCATCAAGAATATTGGACCATGAAAAGAATTTGGAGAATAATAGCAGTACTATCAATAGAGGAGAAGGTAACGTTGATTCGTGGATTTGTTCATCTGATTAGAATGAATTCGTGTAACAAATACCAGAACCTTGTTATCATCATTAGTTGGTAGAATATATGATAGCTGCAATGAATTATGATCGTGATCATGATGATGATGATGTTTATGGTAGTGGTGTTGTTGGTGGTTAGAATTTGCAGCTAACATTTTTCTTTTCTATATATCCCCACTTTTGTTTTGTTCTAAATATTTTGATATATGATGTCAAAAACAGGAGTAGAAGTATGTAATTAATTTAATCATGTATGATATATATGTTTATTTATTTTATACTCCATGACCAAATGATCTTTAATGTTCTCCATCAATGGCTTTTATATTAAAATGGTCATTGCAGAACTTAGTGTTGGTTCTCGCATAATATGGATAATGATAATTTTATTACACGCATATATACATTGCATTGCATGATAATGTTATTATGGGAACAAAACCCGTCGGGAACCATTATTTGCATTAGTTTATTGTTAAAGCGAATCTGCAGCTATAATCCCCAATAATAAGAAAAACTGTTCCTCGTACGAACACTTGTCTTGTGTTTGCTATAAGAAAACATTAAGAAACATATCATTGTTATTATTTTCTAAGCGAAAAAGGTATATACTATTTATAATGTAAAAAAAGTCGGTGAGTGGCTAAGTGCTGCCATCAATTATCAAGCATCGTCGATTAAAGTAGAAATATAGATATCACAAGATGTTGTGTTTGCATTAACTTTGCAAAGATGATGTGCACTTTTTTTGAAACTGGTGATGTGTAGGTCTTGTGTGTGAATAAGAATTTCTTTGCAGTTCAAATAACAATTTATATATGAAAACTTCAATTCCTTAGGTTGTAACCTAACTTTTGTGTTCGTCTTTTCTTCTGTTATGCTTATACTTTTGGCTATGCTACTACATCTTACGTGACCGTTGAACATGAACAAGTCCAATTTTTTTTTAGTTTTGTTGAATGCTAATCATCCAATTATTTTTATTACATCAAAGTTTAATTTATTAATTTTATGTAGGTTGATGAAAATTAATATAAAATAAAGTTCTGTTCCTTCTATATTGCACCATCAATTAATCCATTTGATGGTTTATACGAAAAAATAGGTATGTTCCTTCTGGAGAATTAGTAAGATTAGTGGCATCTTTACCTGCTACAATTATAAAACTAATCAAAAAATTTGAGCTGTATATCCATGCTTCTCAAAACTGCTAGATGCACATTATTATAAATGGATCCATATTACATAAAATCTTAATATATATATTTATATAGAGAGGTTTTGAATTTACGAAAAAATAAATACTTTGTTTAGAAGTACTTGTTTTGTTGAAATGTCATTTGTCTATAAATAATTTCACGATTAAAGCACTAGTTTATATAAAAATGTTTTATATGAATTCCATACCTAAAAAACCTTGCCATCATAACCATATCTCATTCAATGATATCAATCATTCTAAAAATTGGCGTTTGCTTCATAATTTTTTAATGTATAAAGTGTCAGGTAATTTTATCTCGAGTATTGGAAGAGCCATGTGAAGAACAGTATATTTTTATAATGTAGTCGTCTGCGTACAATCTTTTCACAATATAGCTATTATATTGCTACAACTTTTTATACTTCCCAGCTTACCAGTTTTCAAAAACACATGCTTCACTGCACCAAAAGAAAAATGTTAACCTGAATGACATTCATGGCATTCATCTAGTAATATTTATTTAAGCAACTCAGAGTATATAAATCATACCCAAGAAATAAAAAGTAACATCAAATTATATATGCTTAAAAATAGTTTTCCCTCAAAACAAGTTACTTAATCTAGATGGATCATGACATATATTGACATAGACTTCTTCCTGTTTTCTTTATATTCTATTTAACATTTCTCCACGTGTAAAAAATTAATTAAATACAACCAGTTTAAAAAATCTTGTAAGAAATGAAATATTCTCCCACCGGTACTGAAAAATGAGATGATAGATATATATATTTTTAAATGTTTTAGTTATTTAATTAAAAAATACTATTAAACCTAGACAGTTAAGTTTTTTTGGTACCACTTGTTAAGATATGGGTTCAATTCCAAAGAAGATTTCATCTGGATCTTTTATCTTCCTTTGAAATGAGGTTATTGTTTGATTTTTTTTTCGATAAATAAAAATTGTATTATAATGAGCACAATGGGTGCCCACCCAATACAAAAGAGATCAAGACGTCAACTTTGTAGTATGAAGTCCTATACAAGTTTTGGGATCAATGCACCAACTTGCAAAAGAAACAGAATTTTTAGAATTAAAAGAGTTAAACCAAATCCAAGATCTAGTTTGAATTAGATCAATAAGGTTCACATAACTCGGCACCTTCTCCAAGAAAATCATATCATTTCTCAAAAGCCACACAGACCAGACGACGGCAAACCAAAACATTCTCCATAAGCTTGATTTATAATAAAGAGATATAAAATCTGACCTCCTGGCATAATTCTCCATAAGAAGAACTTTCACTAGAATTACTGAATTAGTTTTCTACTGTGCCTTTTCCTTTTTATGATTCTGATATTTTTCCATAAAAATAACTTAAAGTGAAAATAAATTGTAATTGATTGACTTCCCCACTAGGTAGCTCAAGTATAATGTATGGCGCTTAATCTAATATTTTTCACATTCATTCAATTTCAACATCACATTTTAAAATTATTAAACCATGATTTTTTGTAATGATAAACATATATTTTTGGTTATGTACGTGTTTCCTGGTCTCTTATTGTGTAAAAACAAAGTTACCCTTCTGTTCTCACTTTAATCATCATTCTATCATTCATTTTCGTTATATTATTCACCATCTTAAAAAATCAAGAAGTATTAAGTACTTTTCTCCATTGTTTGTTTATGTGTACTATATTGTTATACACTATTAATTACTTACACTATTTCTCTTGAAATTAGAGATAATGTTGATAAAATTCCAATAGATATTATTAGGGTTAATTTATTCAAAATTGCACTATTTTACATGGTGATTAACATATTCATAATTACTTTAATATATGTGCTTAAAGTGATAATTAAGATGGGGAGAAGGATCGAATATCAACTATAAACAATAATCACGAACACTATAAATAGACAAACAATAAATAGTACAAAGATTCAACACGCATAAGAAACTGCTATGATTGGCAGTGTGTTAATAAACCCCAAATATCGTGAACCCACCACCCTCCCCTAGCAATTAAAGGTTGCTTAAATAATGGGTACATAATATGATTGTGACATTGGTGGGTGCTAAGCTTCAATTATGATGCAACTTGTAGAGGTTGATTTGTGAGTGAATAGAGGGAATGCTTGTAATAATAGCACCACAATGCATTTCATAATTCCGAAAATAGACAGATATATAATTTGACAAAAAGACAATCAATTACCGTAGTTGTTATTTACATCAAAGCCAATGATGAGGTTTTCTTTACAAAACTTGATTGGCTTGCCTAGAATTATGGTAGCAAAGTAAAATCTTTATAGATTATGGAAACAGATAATTGAATCATATTTGGAGCCAAAAAGAAGTGTTTCAATCAAATTGAAATGAAGGGAATATGTGATCAGAAAAGGTGAACACACTCAATTACTGTATCAAACCAGAAAAGAAATATAAGAAAAATAAAATAAAATATGATGATGATGATAAGAAGTGATTATGATTATTATTATTAGGGCAGGAGAATATGAAAGAAGTGTAAGGGGGAGAATATCTTTTGTACCATTCCATGTACTCATTGTTTTTTATTGGTTAGGAAAATAAAATATAAATTTAATATATATTAACTTTATATTTCATGACCAATCAAAAAACATGGGATGTATGGAGTGATATAAAGTTTCGGACAAAAAATATGACTGAGTGTAGGACACATTGAGAGGAAGAAGTGACATGTGAGTCTTTCCCTACTGGAATCAATGTGGCCCATGACAGAGAATAATCTGGTGTCTTGCAATGATGATCCCTCTTCCCTCCCTCACCAAATTTCTACTATGCACTCCTCAGTTCTCTCAGTTCTCTCAGTTTTCAGTGTCTTGTTGTGTAAGAGTGAGTGTTACTGCAATCAACACATTCTGAATTACTATTAATTGCATTTCCATATCTCTCATTTGAATCATATGCACAAGGGGCAATAAGTAGGTATCTATGCCTTTTACCTTTTTATTTTGTCCTCTATCTAACTATTTAATTTGCAAAATAATTATTTACCTTTTTATTTTGTCCTCTATCTAACTACTTTGCAAAATAGTTATTTACCTTTTTATTCACTTCAAAATAGTTTTTTTTCCTTTTATTTATTTCTTACTATTTTCTACCCACCTCACTGGCGTGTTGTGATTTGATTAATGACGTTTTTAGGTCAGTACAGAGTATAGACAGATTAATTTAAAATTTATTAATAAGACACAAATAAAGTAAGTGTAACAACAAAATTAAAAATGGACAATCACATATAGTAAGTATAGATGTATTAATTTAAGATAGTGGGGTGAATTAAGAATTACATTATATTATTTTTTTCTAAAAATTAACGATGATAATTTTTTAGAGATGATAAAATATGTCTTTTTGATGTGAAAAATCAACAGATCAGAGGTGCAGCATAATTTTAAACTATTCATTTTAAAATTAAAATTAACAAAA
The DNA here is from genome assembly GCF_001865875.1 of Lupinus angustifolius. Lineage (NCBI taxonomy): Eukaryota > Viridiplantae > Streptophyta > Magnoliopsida > Fabales > Fabaceae > Lupinus > Lupinus angustifolius. The sequence goes on from NC_032017.1 coordinate 18,538,482, forward strand.
ATGATTGATATTTTTTACAAATATAGTTATTTAGAATTGATAAGGGGCATATAATATTTTTCCAGCAAGAATGTGAACAGGCATCACATACATTTTAACTTAAATTAAAATGCCCCAAAACTAAAATAAATTAAGTTAATGAGACAAACGGCTACATTACTTTTCATTATCTTTCTCTGGTTTATTATCTCTCCTTCTCCAACCAATTGTTTTATGTTAGTAGATAGGAAAGATGACTTTTATCCATAATTGGTGATTTTCATGATACTATCACATTTGGTCTATGACTTTTCTTCTTATTAGTAGTTGAATCGTTGATCTTTGATCTAATATAATATTTGGATATCTAATAAGATTTTGTATCACTAAACTAATTTTTAGTGGTAAACTATAAAAATCATGTTATATAAATAACGTCTAGATTATATAATTTCATGTTTAGATTATTTTATTAAATTAATTAGAAAATTTGAATTTGATGTTTTTAATATTAATGTTTTGCTGATATTTGAATTTGAACATGTTTTTGGAATTTCCTTATTATTATTCAACTTAATAAACTTGAATTGTTTTAAGCTTATTGAAGATTATTTAACTTTATATTCAAAACATAACTCAACTTTTACAAAATATTTATGTTTTATTAAATTTTAATAATCTTATCCATTTTACATAACTCATAACTTTTACAAACTATTTATGTTTTATTATTTTTTTATTTTCTAATTTTCTGAAAACTTGTGGGGTTGATCTGTTGGGATATTGAGAATGGAGATGAAGTAGAAATTCTCCCCAAAACATGCAACGAGATTCTGAAGACAAAAAGTAAAAGCATAATCTGAAACAGGATAGGCAAGTAATTTCCATTCCGTTCCCTATGTGTTGGTAAGTGTTAGTAACATTTACGTAAGCGATGATCGGAAGCTGACGTACTCATTTCAGTTGAGTTTGGTTAAGTAATAAAACTGTCAGACTATACTTTAAATGGAAATAAAAATAAAATCATATTTAATTTTGGAATCAGAACATCAAAATACAATCCAAACGCACATTCAACCGCAGCTGCCACTGAAGTTATATTCATATAGTCGAGCTTTATTAACATGAATAGTTAGGCAGAATTATTTACGTACTTTTAAGTATTAAGTTTTTCAGAATTTCTTCTGTTACAATTCAATTACCTTTCGATATTTGAGCACATGAAATTAACTTATTAACTGGAGAAGTTTCTTAGTTTGTCCTACAAGAAAAAGGAATGGGGTGGAGATGTCATCCAAACCCATTTTTTTTAGGAAAATAATTAATTGCCAAACACTAAAAAGTAACACCAGTAGTTTTGGATTACCCATCATACTTAATAAAATAGTTCATGCATGTTTATTACCTCGTGAAACAAGATGGAATAAAAAAACACCAATGTAATAAATTAGTGTATAATGTATCATTTCATTCTCACTCAATACTTTTATAGTCCAGTACAGATGTTAAGTTCTTTTCAACTTTTGCAAGGTGCGGAACTTTATATTTTCAAACTGAAACTTAACTCTCATAATAAACTCGATCTCGAAGTTGAAACAAATACAAATTATGTACCCTCTTGCATAAGTTGGAGCAATTTACTTGAAGGAAATCCACACTTGTTTCTAAACTCCATCTATATAACGAACAATTCTTTATTTCACCTGCATGTGTTATATGTCACGGCTAGCTCTTGAATCTTGTTGGTGAAGTAATATCTTTGCACATCTCTAAATTTCAGGAATTACGGATTCCAAAAACAACAAGATCGATGACATTATCTTTGTCTGCCCCCAATCAATTTAGAATGATTCTAGTAACCCCACTTGTCCCCCACTTAATATAATTGCAACTATATCAAATATCCTTTTACTAAAAGTTCATTGTTAGTTAAGTGAAAGTTTTACAAATTAAATATAACGCAAGTCGGTTTAAGATTCCCTAGTTGCTTTCTTATGTCTCTCTTAGTAAATACAATTTAAGCTTATAGATTTTATACAAGTATAGTGTTTAAATTAGAAATGAAAAATAAAGATGAGTTTGACTATATCAAAACGCTATAGTTCATCATATTTTTGGTAAACGTATTGAAGCCGAAGGTGACCCATGTTTTAGTTTTTCTTTTTAACTTTTAAGGAAAAGCAAGATTTATTGCAAGTTCTACTCACTGGTGTGAATTAAGAATACTATCATCACAATATTTATCAAGCTTAATTTGTTTTATTTTTTTTGGGCCAATGAAAATAAAGCCCTGCGTCATAACCGAGCCCACGCCATTGCACTCGGCGTATTTCTTTGGGCCGCCTCCACTTCTTGTTGCATTCTCCTTCACTTTCTTTCAGGTTTTTATTTACTATTTACCATTACTTCTAATTTGTTAAACTCTAATTCTCTTTTTTCTTCCTTTATTTCCAATAACATGAAGTGTTCATAATATTATGAGGAGGGTGTCTCTATATTATTATACCACAAAAGTAATGGATTTGCACATTTTCTTGCAAATTGTGCTTTTATGCTATTTGGAATGCCACCTATTTGATTTAGGACACTTTTGGAATCATAGGATAGGAACAAATATTAATTGTCTCAAATTATCTTTGGCATACTGAAGCTAAAACAGAAATTAATAATGAATATTTCAATTTTTTAATTTACATGTATGTTTATGTTTTGATTGGTGCATAACAGAATTTGTGCACTAAATCTATGTTCCATGTTGTAGACGTAGATGAGTTTTAAGTTTTAACATATCTTTTGTTACATGATGCGTCTTATATTAGAAACTCAAGTGCCCGAAATTAGTTAGGATTGGACTGAATTAGCAGCATGTAAGTGTGAAGACCCCTACGCTCACTCTCTTAACTTTTTGGATCAGGATGAGATGTTCGGTCCATATACCTACATTTCTGTGTGCCATAGATCTGCATCTAAGAAAATAAGTAAAACAACAAAGGTGGAAATAGAAAGAATGAGCATTGACAATGCAGATAAACTGAAGGAATACTGAAGGTCGAGATGAAAATTAGGTGCATAAGAATAAGTTGTCTTTATTTAAGACAGATATCAAATGGCCCGTCTAGCTCAGTTGGTAGAGCGCAAGGCTCTTAACCTTGTGGTCGTGGGTTCGAGCCCCACGGTGGGCGTTTTTCTCTTTTTATTTTGCATACTGAGAATGAATCTACCGCAACTTTTATTTTCGTTTTTCATAATTAAACACATGATTTTACACACTAATATAAACTAAGGGGCAACCTATTATTTGTGGAGGATAATCTTACAAGTAGGAGAGTCACTTAGAATCCACATTATTGGAAGGAAATTATGACATTTTTGAATTATTATTTTATTGCATTAATAAATGAGAATAATTCTCATGCATAATATTACGATTTATTTTAATTATTGTCTAAGTATTTTATTTAGTTTCATTAAAATCATATAAGATGTGGGTTGAGAATTTATTTTAATTCCTTCAAACATGGTCCAATAGAGGCAAGTGGTTAAGTCCTAGGAGGACACAGCTATACCATGTGGAATCATCATAATAATTAAGCAAGGAGATAAAATTGATAGACCAATTTCAAGTGGTACATGCTTGATTCCCCTTAAGCAAGAACCCGGGTTCGAGTCTTGTGGATGGAAAAAATGCCCGTTGGGAGAGTTAGCCCCACTTACCTGTGGATGTGCCCGGCTCGGACATGATTGCCTCCAGTGCGAGGATACCTGTGGGAAACCAAAAAAAAAAAGAAGTCTTTTAGGAGTGTCATAATTTTAAGGGGAGTATAATCAATCCAATCAGGCTAAAAATAAATGAAGGATTTGAAAGCAAATGAATGATCATTTCAAATTGGTTCAAGCTTATTTCAAGAAAGACAAGTAATCAAGTCTCATTCAAGTCAAGGATCATTCAAGAAAGGCAAGTAACCATGTCTCATTCAAGGCATTCAAGTCAAGGATAAAAGTTCAATCATCTCATTCAAGTCTGAATTCAACTCACGGCCAAACATGAAGATCAAGAGATTAACTCAAAAATTATGAACTTTCCTTTTCAAGACCAAATCCGTCATAATTGATTCAGCCAAGCAAGAGATAAGGCACAATCAATTTATCAATTTCAAATAGTCACATAGCTGAATGCATCAAGGGGATTTCTGCCAACATATGGCCAAATCAAATCAGGCATTAAACTTCAATTAAAAACCATTTAATTATATGTTTTAATTAGGATTTCAAATTAGGCATAGTCAATTCTAAATTTCCCTAGTTATGTATTCCTTTCATGATGAATGAATGAAGTTGAATTTTGTTTCGATTAATTCATCTTTAGTTGAGCTTTGCTCATAACTCAGATCTTATCAAGGATCCCTCCTTGTGATATTCATAGGCTTATCACAATTGGTGTAACGCATTAATCTTGTTCTTATCAAGGATCTCTCCTTGTGGCGAACCTACTTGGCTTATCAAGTTACTTTGTTTATGGCGTCTCAATCTTCATCTTTTCCATTTTCTTTTATCCAACACAAACACATACAAAATCATAAACAAAAAAATAAACACCACTTCACTCCAAACACGAATGTCATACACATTTCACCTATAATCATAAACAAAATGTAGACGTTCATAAAAAAATGTCATTCTACAAGTAAGTTGAGTTTGAGGCAAGAATAATCGGCAAAGAAACATAAACCATCCCTCGGAGATTCGCATCACTTACTCATTTTCTATATAAAAGTTAAGTTTAGACAATGAAGATGAGGAATATTATGTTCGTACAATCTATTACACGCATATCATATAAATGACCACAAGCTCATTGCTAGTGATCTACAAAAACCAAACAAATTGACCATATGAATCAATATTTGTAAGGACTTCACAATCCCTCCCATGCTAGATCGTGTTCTATATTATTTGTTCAACATAGGAAGACAATCAACATTGCAAAGGATTATCTCAACTCTCAATCATACACCCATACACACAAAGGATTATCTCAACTCTCAATCATAATCTTGTCCCAAAAGCGCCACAACCATTTTATCACAGTCACTAGTTGTGTCCTTCACAATGGCACGTTCAACAGGGACACCATCCTTGAAAGTGATCCTTCATCTGTCCATGTTTTAACTAGAACTAATTACTAAATCATGAACGAAAGTGACATAACTTATAGTTCTCCACAAAATTACGGAAGAAAAAATCCGACCTGCCGGATTCGAACCAGCGACCTAAGGATGGCTATTAGGAAATTAACCTACTACAGTCCTCCGCTCTACCAACTGAGCTAAGGTCGGTTACGAAATATCCTTCGTACTAATGGTAATGTATTAAATAACAATTTCTCAGACAAAGATGCCAAATATTACGTTATATTTCATTTACTTTTGTGTCTATTATTACGTTATATTTGATAACTTTTTTATTAAAGTTAATTTTTTTAACAATGAGACTATTTTTCATTAGTAAGAAAGAAAACAGTATATATTATCGGATGAGATAACATATTTCTTCTACTTGATATTATCATGGTTAGTTTAATCATTTTTTTGTTCCCTTGCTGTTGTTTTTGTTCCCTGCTAGTTAGAGTATATTGCATTTTTTTTCTTTCATATAAAGTATTTTTGAGATTGTATTTTCTATAAAAATCTTTACATGTATTTTCATATAATATATTACTTCCAATCTTTTTTTTAAATCATTTTAAGATATTGGTTTTGGTCCTTTTATGGGATATATTCCAAATTCTAAATACATTAATTAATTTTATTATCAAAGTATCATCATTAATTATTCAAGTACAGTCTTGCCAAGCTTTTACAAGAGACATTAAAGAACTTATAAAATGATGGAAGAAAAATAATTCTATAACATAAGAGGCAATTAAGGGATGATCATTTTATACAACATAGCAAATATCAATAACTTATTCTATCATGGTCTTCCAATCTTAGTATTGTGTTTGTGTATCTCTAATCAGACATCACATTGAAAAGTAAATTTACCACTATACTTTCTCATTTTCTCTTCTGCTCCTTTGGTAATTACTAATTATATGGCCCTATGTTACACCTTACAGCTACATAGGATATGTGGTAGTATCATTTGACCAGGATACACTGTTTCCTCTATTGTTTTTTCAGCTTCTTTTCTGTCCAAAAATTTCCAATCTTTACTTTCTATTGGCTGAACTTTATGATGATAAATAAATGAACATGATTGCAATGAATATATGAATATTATGGTCTAATTTCTTCAGGCTTCAACTGATTTAGCTTGATTGTTTCTTATAGAAAGGTTTCTGGCTGATCAGGAGTCTGTGATCATTGTCACTTTCAATTTCTATCACTCTTGCTTCCCACTTCAGCTGTGTTATTAGAGCTCTAGCTGATTCTATTAACGGAATTGTATCGCGAATTATAACCCAACCCTGCATACATGACAAATGTAAGAGCATATTAGAACATACCCTCAATCATTTTATATCATTTATCGCAGGAAACAAGGTTAATATTGAGTTTACATACCTCTGGGCGAAGTACCCGGTCAATTTCGATGAACATATCAAGCATTGTGCACCTGCGCGGCTGAGATGTTTCAAGGGATAGAAGTCCAGCTGCATGCACCAAGTCATAGGTTCTAGGATATGTTGGAAAGGCCTCACACCTAGAAGCCACCAAAAATCATAATTATAAGAAAACTATAATGTGCATAGGGCCTAGCAGCCATTCTTCACAAAATCGTATCGATTCTAAGCCATAGGTAATAAGGAAAATAAATGTTATATGCACCATGCGGCTGGTAAACAGTCTAACTCTTTCTTGAGCGAATGGTATGGCCTGATTTTATGTAATTCAGTAATTCTAGTGTTTCTTAACAAAACATCTGTAACCAATCCATTCGGTAAATGAGTTCATGGGGGTGTCTGTAATTTATGCTGCAATACTTTTCTATCTACACGCTTCATTATTTATAAACAAGTTATAACTTTATTACACAATTCTTTACCAATGTCAGAGATGTGAAGTCTTTCATGTCTATCGAAACTTAAAAATCGAGTGTATTCACAAAGTGTGAATATTATACTCCTCCACTAAAAAATAGTTAGAACTAGATCAAGCCATCAATTTTTAGAAGGGTGGAGGTTAAAAAATGGAAGAAAAACTTAGTATATGCCTGAGAATTCCTATTCAGCCACACAAAACAAATTGATGGAAGTAGAGAATCACGACGTTATGAAATAAGGACAAGAGAAAGGAGATTAAAATACCAATCATGCAAAACTCCTATGAATCCTCTGTCATGGATCAGAGGAAGATAGTTGAGCCCGCTTATTGGGACGACATTCATCACCCAGGCAGACTTTCTAGCTTGCAGCAAGGCAGAATTAAAACCACCAAAATGAGCATTCATGTCTAGCACATTTCTGAACATGTTGTAAGGTGGTGGAGGGTCCTCTTCACCGGGCCTCTTTGGATGATCCGAAAATATCAAAGGAGACAGGAGTGACCAGTAATTACGAACTGCTGTTCTCCAGCTTTCAGAGTCTTCAGCAAATTCATCAGACTGCAACCCTGACACATTTAAATATAGACATATAGAGACAACCATGTTAGTTCAGTAAGAAAGTATATAGTAAAAAACTTCCATGAAGCGCTCTATAATTAAGTGTTGAAGAGCATAACAAATACCATAGACTGCAAGCTCGTTCTTGTTCAAGTTAGCTCGAGAAGGCCATTTTCCCCTTTTTTCAATTGGAATCCAACGGCTGCTCTGCATTCCTCCTATGCAGTTTTGAAGTTCTCGATAATATGGAGTCTCCACATCATGACCTTTACCACACAAAGGAGGGGCAGAACTAGACTTTCTGGTAGTGAAAACAGGTAATGCTAAGAATCAGGAACATGTTAATTTTTATGTAGTAAGAAAATGTATATACATGGTAGAATCTATTTACTAGAATCTGTTTCCCCGGATGCACAAAGTGAATTTTTTCCATAAAAACATGTATAGCACTAGCATTACCTTGAACTATAGCAACTCTTTTTACTAGTTTTCTTCCATACGACAGTTGCATCTTGCTGTGACAACATTTCCCAGCAAAGATTTTCGGTAAAATCATGTACGAACTTCCACCTTTTCTGATCCCCTTTGTTACGTGACTTTATAAGTGGTGATGTCCAGACAAAGTACCCTCCAGGTTTTAAAAGTCTATCAGCTTCAATCAAGAGAATGCCATCTACACCATGTAATATGAATGTTAATAAGATCAATAGGTGCATAAATATTGATTAAAATTCTGCATAAATCAAATTGATGATTCTGAAGCCAAATCTAATTTTTCAGATTCCTAGTTCAAACATAAAAAGGGGACATCATGAGAAATAGAATAAAGGCAATTTGAACTTTGAAGGATTAGCTTCAACGCCTTCACACAGGTTTTAGAAACATCAAAAGTTTCTGATCTTGTTCTTTATTATGGTGAAGAGGGCACTAAGGATTCGAGAGCGAGTCTTCATCGACTTGTGTGGAAAACTAGAAATAATAGAATTAGTTTTGGCCATAGTTTTTCTAGGAAAACTAGCAGGAAGACTTTTAAAAGCTAGCTGCAGCTTGTTGAATACTTCACTGAGTATAAAAAATAAACAATGATAAGCATCTACTTATTTTGCTTTTAACAAGGATGCATTATGTTATATTGCCTCAAGTAAATCTCAGGATATTCTGCTATAATGATGTTAAATGTCTAAGGCTCAAAGAATAATAACAATACCATATGATGTAGCCAGTCCACATAACTCAGATGTGTGAAAATTAAAGTATACTTTAAAGAACCAATAATGGATAATTACAATGATAAAAAAATTCAATTCTTAGACCAAGATGCAATAGCCGGTAGGTCCTTGTATTCTTAGACCAAATTGTTTTTGAAAAAGTACAGAATATAATTGAAGTATGTTGACCCAAAAGAAAGTAACAGATTAAAATTGAGAAAATACCTTTCTGGTCCCAATCAATGGCACACCATGCACAATGTAACATATCAAAGGAGAGAGATGGATATGGCAACTGTTTTGAAGTGAAAGAAGCAATCATTGCAGGAAGACCCCTCTCAAGCGTGAGCTGAACTTGACTGCCAGAAGGCTCATAGTTTGCAATGCACATAGTTAAAAGTTGACTGTGAAAGAGGTGCGCTCCAAAGCTACCGTAGCCACAACCAATGTCCAATATTGTTTGAACCTGCAAATTTAAGATGGCTTAATCACCGTGCACATAACGTTTCAGGCAAGATTTAATGTAGTCAAGCTTTAAGATTTCAGCTCATATGCCATCATAATCTATCAGAAAATTCTAACACAGGTCCCTACAAAACACATTATAAAAAACAACTCCAGAAGAAGGTACAGGCTTAGAGCAGTTAAGAGTTAAGACACATACAAGGTTACCATTTCAAGCCAGTGGTGAATCTTAGAAACATTCACCGGTCATTCGAGGAATATCCTAAAATAATAGTGTATTATTATAAATTTTTAATGCTGTTATTATTAATGACATACTGAGATCTTCAAGTCCATGGAGATACCCACCCATTTATCACAATTCAAGAGTATAATAGATGGCATTATGTAAGCTGAATTATACCAAACCAGGGAAAATGAGTAAAATGGATGAGTGACACCACAAAAAACCAAGCTACAAACACTCAATTTCAAATTTCAATATTAATCAGTATCACAAAATGTACTTACCCCAGCTTGTATGAAGTAAGATTCATTTCTAAGTCCCATCATTTCTGCAATTTGATGTGAGTAGTCTTCAATGCCATCAAACATATGAGAGGCTGAACGAAAGGAAATTTGCTCTTCATCCAGCATCATCATCCTGTAACCACAAATGAAAATTTTAGTACAAAAAACAATATATTCGAATGTAGGATAGACTATGTCACCTACCTCTTGGTTAAGGTTCCAGAAGAAAGAACCTCTTCTGCAGTGATTTTGACATTTGCTATCCAGATGACATCTCTTCCAGTAGGCCATTGAAGAGGAATTTTGTAATTCACCGGAGGAAGAACCAAACAATTTTGCCTGAGCTCGCGGCCGCATTGCCGATCAAACTCATTGCCATCAGAATTACCCAGAGCTAGATTCTCAGAAACATTAAAGCAAGGCACAAAATTTTCATGCTCTTCTGAACAGGATTCCAATTCTTTAAACTTAGATGTACCACGACTAAACTCGCTAATATCAACCAAGTCCGATACAAGTTTCTCTTGGAGTCTTCTATAACCATGGTAAATGTGACCTCTTGATGATGCAGAAATCGACATCGTCCACCAAAAGGATCCAGTGAGAGCAAGAACAACTATAAACACTAAACTAAACTTCAAAAACAGCAACATCAACTTAAGCCGGCTTCTCGGGTTGCCAACAATGAAGGGATCAGAAGCAAAACCATTTTCATTGATTCCATATTTAGAATGAGAGTTATTATCTCCAAAAAGTAACCGAAAAGGGGATAGAGGACTGTGATCTGAAGAAACTCTCCTATTATCCCAATTTTCCTTTTCTGATTTATCTTTGGATTTGGAATCAGGAGTCCTTACCCCAGTTACCCCTCTCTGAAGAGGCCTTGACATTCTTTAACCAATCAAATCAGTTCTACAAAGAATGCTGATAAAGTGATACTTTATGAGCAATTGAGCACCTACAAAACCAATAAGACTGTTATTTCAACAACATCATTAGGAAAATCTGTTTCCACTTGAGCTAATTCATAGGTTGCAAACTTCTTATTAACAGAACAGAGAAACTATAAAACCAAACCAGCATAAAAAACATTTTTTTTTTTGTTTCTGTGGACAGATTTAAAAACAAGGGAATGATGAAAGGACATAACATTAATTAATTCACCGCATCAGATCCATCACGGACCAATTTTGAAATGGATATGTACCAACTACCAATAATCATAAAAGGAAAGTAGTAATTGAGAATGTGAAGTCGAGGTAAAACAAAATGGGTTGGTGGGTAACTAAGAGAACAGTGAAAAAAATGAGTTGCAGGTAGGTAGCTAGCAAGTACATCATGTAATAACTAAAGAGGAAGCTCATTCATTTTTGTAAAAAAAAGGGAAATTTTGAAGTTCTAAGGCATCCAAATGAGAAACCCAGAAAGAGAAAATGAAAACTCATTAGCTATGACATCAGATCAAACCAGAAAACGAGAGACAGAGAGAGAAGCAGAGCAAAACAAAGAATTGTACTACCTCCTTGTTGTGGATCAAGTAGTGAAGAGTAGCAGAAGTAAACAAAAAAAAGTGTAGAACAAGAAGACAAGTTTGAAGATTTTGGTTGGAAAACAAATTTAAGAAACAACAGTGGATTGGGTTTGGTTTTTGGTTTCTATGTGGAGCAGTGATTCTTCTTCATCTGACCTCTCTCTTCTTCACTTCGTTCGTTTCGTCGAATGTTTAAGTGCTTAGGAAATTTAAGAGAGAGAAACGGAGATAGAGAAATAGAGAGAGAGTAGAGCAAAATGAAGCAAGGAAACAGATTTTGTAGTGATCGTAACTCGTGAGTTCCTTACACTGACATTGGTTACAGCTTTCAGTGCAATATAGTAAATGCTTTTCTTACATACACGATTGTCTCTTGTTTCTTAGTAACTTCCTCCCGAGTAAATCTCCAGTACTAAAAGATTAAGAAATACTATAGTTGAGAATTGATATAGTGCAATATCTATGTATTATATATATATATATATAGTTGTTATATTGTATATATATTCCCCTCTAGTTCATATATAATATAACTGTTGAATTTATTCTCCATGCGCAAAGAAGGAGATAATGATGTTGGTAATATATTAAATTAAATACACTATTATAGGTTGATACATAATAAAAGTTTTTTCTTTCTTGATTTCTTAATGCTAGTTATGAGTACTCCCATTATGATGGATATTATTGAGAAGAATTCAATATTGGATGGAGATTATAATACGTGATAAAGGTAAAATTTTAGTGGGTATAATTTGAAGTTTTTTATTAAAAAATAAAAAAATTAAAAGTATTTACATTTTTCTTATAAGGAGTTGTACTCTTTTCAATAACACAAAATTTTGTTTTTTTATTTAATATAAGAACTTGAAAGCAACAATTTGAGGATAGAATGAGACGGCCAATCACTAATTGAGCTTGTTGGTTGTCTTGTTCGCAATCTTAATCGAACTAGAAAATTGACCATTTTAAACCTTGAAAATTTTTGTGTGTCATACTAATTATGCAAATTGATCCAAATGTTTCACTTAAATTAAAAAAACGGATAATTAGGGTTGCCAATGGGCACTTGGATTGGTGGATACCTGCTAAAAATATCCACAAGGGGTTAAGTTTGGGTCTCTGTTTTTGAACCCGCGGATAATTATGACCCAAAATTTTAAGACCCGTGTTGGATGAGTCTGAGTCCGACCAATGACGTACTCAGACTCACGGGTATTCGAACCTGATATTCCTTCATATATATTGTTATTCCATAAGGTTATATTGTTAATTCATATATGTTATTTAGTTTATGATGCAAAATTGATTTATTAAGAATTGTTCAACCAACAAAATATTATATTATATATATCACTACTTAAATAACATATAAGATTGTAGAGAACAAACACACATTTTCATAAACTATTCGCAATTATTTTCAATGTTTTTTTGAATATGTGGATACTGCTGAGTACCCAAGAACCCATGGGTAGCATACCCAATGAGTATTAGCATGGGTCTGGGCGGGTCTGGATCTAAAAATGAAACAAAAGAGCAAGTTCAAGTAATACACTACGAGATCTATCCAGACTCATTGTCATCTCTACGAAAAATAATATCCTTCATCAACTGAAGATAATAAGATATTAATCCAATATGATTATGCATTTTTGAATAATTATATGTTTATAGAATTGTTAATAATATATGAAGACATCCAAACAGATTTAATAGTTTAACTGATTAAATAAAATAAAATATGAAATATCTTCTAATTTAATTTTAACTCTAGTTGTATAACATTAATGACAAATTGTAAGCAAATATAGTGTTTTTATATGGTAGAATTCATTAACGATTAAACAAAAATAATCTGTGTGAAATTCATCTATACACTTTGGTGTTAATTGAAACTGAAATAAATAATATTTTGTTTATATAACCAAAATTATTTTGTTCATTTTCTAAACCCTAACGACCCATACTTTTTTGTTGTTATCATCAGTCCTTAAGATGTGTGACATAATTATGGTGTGTAATTTTCCATCAATAAATCGTATAAAGTATTTATCAATTTTGGTAAAAAATTATTGTATATTGACATGAAATAATTTTTCCATGTGAGGCTTTTAAAAGTATTACCATATGTTTGGTTGCGGTGAAAATAAGAGTAAAGAAAAGTTCAATAGGTTTAAAGTGGTTGATTTTGTACTTTCCCTCATTTGACTCTGGAGATAAAATGAGAGAAGATGGGAAAAGGTGTGGTCCAAACATGAATTCCCGTGGAAAGAAAGATGAAGAAGGGAAAATAACTGCTTTAAATATTTATCATTCTTGATTTCTTTCCCTCGGTACATCACTCACAAATCAAAACAGGAGTTGAACATGTAAGGATACCAAAGTCATTTAATATTATTGTATTTTTTCTTTTATTTTAAAAAGAAAATCTTTAATACTTTTCTTTCCATCTTTTTCTTTTATATCAAACCAAAAAAATAATAAAACATTCATCTAGTAGTATAAGTTATGTTAGATATCATACAAACCAAATATCAAGAGTTTGATTCATGTGAATAATATTTATTGCGAGGGAATTAGTTTTTTAATCACGGTGTAAGAAAATATCATTATTAATATAAAAATGAAAAAAATGGCTTTTTATTTATATATTCTCTTTTCCATTTTCTCCTTCTAAATATTCCTCCACATCCAAACTAAGGCATCAATGAAACTTTTCCTAGAGCACCAAATAAAATTGAGTGACGTTATTTCCCAAATCCCAAACCCATTACAATGGGTCATGCGCCAAACCGCCTCAAATATGTTAAGTATTCATTACATTTATTTATACGCGTCGTTTCTTTGTAAGAAATTATTGTTTTTATTTCTATTTTTAACAAAATTGTTTATTTTTTATAAGTATTTTTATAAACACTAATAAAATCACGAGGTCCCACTAAAGTTGCGAAATCCATTTCATTCTAAAACGGGGGTTTGGTGAAAGGCCCAGGGCATTAACTCTGAAGTCTTTATCCAATCGGTTAATAAATATGCATGAAAAACAAGTCAATAAAAAAATAAAGAATATATCCAACAAGCTAGAGAAGAAATAAATCAACTGGAAGAGCCATCATGAGTCCCCTGCAATCCCACGGCCATCCCATACATGCAATATACACGTACTGATATCATGCATGGGTTGGTTAGAGTCACAAGCATTGAGTATGAAAATGACTCTAACTAAGAATTTGGAATCAAAACTTAGAAGAGAGCTTTATTGTCCCAAACTCTGTTTCATATAAATAAAAATATATTTAATATTAATTAAAATATTAAATATTTATTATTATTATTATTATTATTATTGTTGTTGTTGTTGAATGAGACAAAGTTTATAACATGATTTGAACTAGATATCTTTGTCTCTAGACATGCTGGAGATTGATTTACTAGGTTGTCATAGCCAATCTCTACCTATATACTGTTAGAAGTTGTTAATTCATTCCACTTTTAGAAATTTAGTTTTTCTAGTTGAGTAACTAGATACTATAAATAGTATATTTGTTATTGTAATTCTCTCTTAATTCATCTCAATCAATACATTTAAGTTTCTTATCCAATTCCTCTATACACATATCTCTCTACTTTACTTTTACTGCTGCACAATGTTATTCAATTCATTTATCTCTGCACTCTGCCATATTCATTCATTCTTCACGGTTCACCATTTATTCTTTCTCCAACATATACTTGTTTTACTTAACCCATGAAAAAAATGCTACATGGCATACATGAATATCTTCCAACAATTTATTCTTTCGTATGCATTTTAGATCATTCATGCACTTTTTAGATTAACCAGATGCGGATTCTATAAAAAGTGAGCGGCATTAAGTTTGGTAATAAGAATGGCGAACTCCAATATCACCTAATATGTTGTAAACGTAGCATCACTATTACATACTCAATTATTATTATTAGAGTAAATTACACTAACACCCCTTGAGTTTTAGCGAAATTACACAAAATACACCTCATTTTTTATATATACACAAACTCTTAGTTTTTATACATTTATTACACTGATTACCCATATACGAGAAATAAGTGTAATTTTTTAAACAAAAAATATGTTAATGCAATTAAGTTAAATAAAACAAGGTATATTGCAATGATGTAAAAACCGTACCGTACCGACCAGTTCGACCGGAAAACCGGCGAATCGGACCCCTAACTGATACGGTAAAATTGTTGAACCGACCAAGTACCAAAATCAGTCAAAACTAGTCGAAAAACTATCAAAACCGGTTAAGCGGTCGGTATTTGACTAAACCGAGCGGTTTATACACATTTTTTAAAAAAAACTTAAAAACCTATTAGAAGGTGACTAATCTTTCCAACCCTTCTTCAAAACTTCAATGCACATGCTTTCCAGACATACTTAGATTTCACCTTTTGGTTCCTAACATTTGGGTGTAACCTCAGTGACATTTGTGTAATCTTGGAGTACTATCTGAAGATAGAATTTGGTGCAAAAATATAATCTCGATATGAGATAATCTCTTTGTTGTTAAATGTTAAAACTCCAAATTTATTTGTTTTGTAGAGTGAGTTGAAAACTTGTGTCATTTATTTATATTTTGCAGTTGTTAAATGATACTTTTGGATTGATATATGTTTTGTAATTTATACTTTGAATTTGTTAAAGACTTAAAGTTGTTTGTTTATGTGAATTTTGAGTAGATTATGAATATGAATTATAAATTTAGTATTACCTATTTGAATATTTTTGTTATAAGTTTATATATATATATATAAGCAGGTATGTCCGGTTTAACCGATATGCAGTTTAATTACTGAACCACTATATCACTATACCATTATTGTGACCGGTTTGACAACTGGTACAGTTTTAACAACACTAGTGTATTGTGAAAAAATTCAAATAATATATCAGTCTATACCTCTTTATTATTTTTGGTTCATTATGACAATATCTCTTTAGAATTGTTGATGCATTTTGTAACAAAAAATAATAAAGATACATTGATTTGTATATTATTTAGACTTGTCTCTGTAATATATTATGTTTTGTTTAACTTAGTTGCACTTATAACATTTTTATTTAAAAGATTATACTTATTTCTTACGTACGGATAGTCAATATAATAAAAATATAAAAATTAAGGGGTTTGCATATGTGTAGAAAGAACGAGGATAATTTATATAATTTTATTAAAACTAAAGGAGTGAACTGTGATGTTATTATTATTATTGTTATTTAAGAATAAAGAAGAAGGAGAGTGATTGATGCATGAAGATAGAAGAACTAAAATTAACGTCAGCAGAAAAAGGAAATAAGTGGAAATGAGGTGAAAGGTGGGTCCATTTTATTGTGCCATGATTTCTGTGTCGGTGGACCGAAATAGTAACGCGTTGGAAAGTGAGTGGTGTAGCGTTGTGGGGCACACGAATCAATATGGGTGAGTGGTTTGGAGAAAGATCAATTATCTCAAACTTATTTTGTACCAATAAAAATATATATGTTAATTAAAAGTTTATTATTTATTTTATTTTTGATTCAATATTATTAGTTTATGACATGATTTTTAACACAACTTATTGTGACAACAAATTTTTATCCTAGGCGTTTTTGGGTTTTGCATTCTGCAACAGTTGATTGCAGATTTTGTTTCTGGGTTGCAATTTGCAAGTGGGTTTGTTTCGAAGGGTGATGAAACTGACTCGTGGTGTCTACACGGAATTGAAGGTAAATATCGGGACTAGGAAGGTGTCACATGTTAGAAATGATAATAGAAAAATGATTTTCTAAAAAAACATATAATTTTTTGTCATACTTATATTAAAGTAATTATTTGAAGACTATACCCATACATAAACTTCACGTTAGATACTTTTTCCGGAATTAGACCAATAGGCAACATTATAGCATTAACATATATCCCAAGACTAAATCTTAAGATTTGAGAACCTTGATATTAATTTAGCTGTGCATATTTTATTATTTAGTGTGAATGCATACTTACATTTATCTCAATCTGTCTGAAATGACCCCACCTTGAAACTTACAATCACACCAACTGTAGTCTTTGCCTCTGAATTTTTCGTTGTGATCTTCTTTGCATGTTCCTCTCCCCACCCTTTAGTAGTGCAAGACTGCCCTACAATCTGTAACTCGTATCAACTATACTTCCATTGATTGTAATAATAATTGCATCATTAGTTGTGTTGAAAGTTGACTTAAAAAACTGATCCTTTGTGGGGTACATGCTTTGCTGACATTACAATAAGATTCTTCTTAATTTACCCTTTTTCTATTTTTCTAGGTTTTATTCATTTAACGGTGTAAACTTTGTTGAAGTAGTCCTCAATTCCAGTTTCTTTTATGAATGAGTGTCACGAGGTTTTCAATTATGTGCAGGTAAATTTTATACCTAGGAGCATCTACATGCCCTGTCAGGTTCACTTTTTGAAGGAGATATATGGCATTACAATTGAAATGGGAATAAAGTGGAACGATAGAACCTCTGTTCTTTTCGTAATGGACAGTTCACTATTGGATGAAGAGGTAATATAAAAATATTTTAAACCATTTATATTTTAAATTATTTTTAAATAAAAAGTATGAAACTCTTATTTACCACACCAAGGATTATATGTCCCAAAAAATCTATGTCTCTATATCTCAAGTCAATCACATTACAAGAAGTAATAAAAAAAAAATTATGTTTTTATGATTTTTTTTCCTTAACTAGTTGGCACTTTTTGATAAGATTAGTATACAATGGGACACCAAATCTTATGACAGATGATCTCCATTCCATTTACCATGTACTCCACTAACGGATGGGATTTCAGATTTCAATACGAAGGAATAAGGCATATAGTTAATGATGTAGGAAGGCTAGTTACATGTATTGGAGATGAAGTTGCTTGTGGGAAAAGACCAGTAGGATTTATACAAGTTTGATGTCCGATATTAGAATGACTATTATTATACCTTTTCGCATAGGAAAACATATCAACAAGCACAAATTACCATCGTGAGGTATAGGTTTATTAGGCCATTCGTGCCCATTTCAGGCCCGAAAAGGGCATTTTAACAGTTTTGTTTATTTTCTGTTTGGGATAATTTCGCATTAGGGATTCCTTTAGGGTTAATTTGAGAGTTGGATTTTGGAGGGAAAGAAGATAAAGAAAAGACTTGGAAGCCATGAAATACACTTGTAAGATGACTCCCAAGCCTTCTATTCTCATTCATTTCCCTCCAAAATCAAACTCTCAAATTAACTCATAGTATTTAAACATTTTTGGTTGTGACTCATTATTCTGTTCATAATAAAATTTGAAATTTTTCTCTTTCTAGTGGATGTCAGAGTTCTTTTGATGAGGTTTATTACTTGCAAACTATATTCTCATATTAAGTTTAAGGCTTGTCAACTCTTAGTATTTCCGACTGTGCATCAGTTAACTTTTAATACTTAGAAGGTCACATTAAAAGTGCTATAAGCATAAAATCAACTTTTTATATAACGTTACTAATACTCAGAAGGATCATCATTAATTATATGATCAGAACATATATAGTACAAGTGTACAACACAAACTTCAACAAGATAAGACTCGCGTGACATTTACAAATTAATCACTATTGAATGAACCCCACCAAGAATCCAAAACCTTTTAATTGACGCGGTTGGATCCTATCAATTAGGCCAACCACCAATCTTCATTGACAATAAATGAAACATGATTTCTGCCACGCTTGAGCATCACAACACCACATGGGAATTTCAATATATTTATGCTTTACTATGAATGGTCAAGTATTTTATTAATTTTCATAATGTTATATAGCGACTGGTATTGTATGTAACACTATGAGAAGTCAAGTTCCTGATTATCTTCCATAATTTTAAAGAGTTTAAAATGTATGTACTGATAGTGTAAATATTTATACACATTCAGTGCATCATTCACCATTCATTTGCAATACTTTTATTTAAAAGTCAATAATAACTAAAAATCAATAGTGAATGATGTAGTGACAATATAAAAAACATTTATATTATCGGTGTATATATCTTTTTCCCAATCTTAAATAGTGTCATGTTTATGTATTGGGCATTTGGGGGTATGAAAAGTCATATATCTCGGTTGATTAATTTATAGCGTGCGTATGTTTAATCACTATCAAACTTGTTAGATTTGCGATTAATAATTGCAGCTATAAAAAATAAAAACAAGTGGCCATATTGAATTGCTGAAGAAGCAATTTACAATTTCCAAAGCATTGGTGGATTTTGATCCCTAATTTGACTCTAATGACTATTCTGAATTGAGTATTCGCTGAAATCAATAGCCATAATGGCGATAGAATTAATCGGAGAATGGACTCAATAGAAAATGCACATTGATAGAACAAGTCTTTCTTTCCCAAAAATTGTAGCAGTTCATGTTTTATTAATTTGTGATTAATTTAAAAAATTAATAATTAAATATTTTTTTAACCAATCATAAATAATTCAATATGAAATTACATATTTTATCATCTCATATAATATAGGGATAAGAAGGTCAAAACATATAAGTTCTATATTCTCCAATGAGGTCGGCGTTCCTTGTTTCTCGTCAATGATTTGACTTAAGTGTACTGCATTTAGTGGTCGTAGATCTACCTATTTTTGTTCCCAGATCTACCTATTTTTGTTCCTTTAGATCCGAATTTTGTTTTTTATAAATATATAGTCACTTCATTCCAAAGTTTTTATATTTAGAGACTTAACAGTTTTAATATTTTGTTCAACTATAACATTGTTTGCTACTTTTCTTTAATAGGGTATTATCCTTTAATAGGGTTGTGTGATTTTGTTTAGAATTTTAGATGCATGTTTAAAAGCTGAGAAGTGAGTGAAAAAATAGTGGTTTAGTGTAGATAATTCTATAAAGAGTTGTCTTGTATTAACCATTACTACTAAGTTAGGGGTAGTAGCATAGTAAAGGAACATATGAGCCAGCTCCATCCTACCTTTTTATGCTGAGTGCTTGCATAAGTAAAGATTGCTAATGATTAAGCATTGCATATGAGTTGGAAAAGAACGGTAGCCAAATGAAGAAAATATATCTTGTTCTATGAAAAAAAATCGATATATTGAATCCTAGTAATTTTTGTAAACTATTTCAAATACTTTCTTAATAGTTAATACCTAGTCCAAATGCTGGTAATTCCCGTATGGTTGGTAGTTCATAAAATTAATTCTATATGAATTAATTTACTCATTTCATACAATAGCATGAGAATTGAGACGCTTATTATTAAAAAAACATGACAATTGAGACAAAATTATCTTTTTCAAACGTGATTTGAATGTCTCCATTACAAGTTCAAATAAGCTATTAAACATGGACTACGTACCACTTTGTCACAAACAACTCTTAAATATTAAATATAGTTTAATATTTTGTTACCAATATTTGTGACGTTCAGAATGGTACCACAAAGTGTATTAGAAAAATGTTATCCATCAAATATATATAGGGCCAAAACGTTGTCTTCCATTCTCATTCAGCTCCACAACTTCATCAACAATCAACATAGTGCTGCTTTGAAAACGTGACTATACGAATTGCATCTGTTGTCTTTAAGTAAATTAATCATTGCACGAGAAACAACCAAGTCCATGTCAGCTTAGTTTGGGTACCCAAGGTCCGGGACCAAACACTACATGTGAGCCTGTGAGAGGATTATTATTAGATCACTGTTCTGCATGTTAGTAATAATTGTTATGATGGTTTAGTGCAAAGTCTTAAAGCATCTTCAAGCCCTCTCACATTTTATAATTTCATATTTATACTAGATAATGAATCTATTAGTAAGTTTTTTAAATTTACTCTTAATCCTACCTATTAATTATAGAGAAATTTAATGTTTTAAATTTGTGCGTAGAACTAAACTATTCATTAGATGAGTACACATTTATTGTCCCACACTTTGTGTCATGTCCCATGAACATGTGATTGGTCAGAAAAAATATATTTAAGTTAAAATTTAATTATTAAATAATTTTTGACCAATTATAAGCTCATGGTACATGGAGTGACACAAAGTGTGGGACAACATATGTGTTCCCCATTAAATATCCTAGAATTGATAACTATGATGAGAAGTAAATTTAAAAAACTTACTCTTAGAGTAAGTAGATCCTCAATCTATTTACATTTATAAATAAAATCATTATTTCTATTTGCACTAATCAAATTATGAATCTAGTTATAAACCAATAATAAATATACTATAATATGGGTGAAAAAACAAAGAATAAGATATATACATGTACATTTTAAATGATTTTTTTACTATTATATTATTCATTATTTATATTTAATTATTATTATAAATACGTGTTGAATGATATACTAATGGTAAATAAATTTAGTTATAAACTTTTGAGTGTAATATCAATGAAATTATAGTGTAAAAATTTATATATATAAATTCAATATATAATTCGCCATTCATTTGGGCTACTTTTAAAAAAAAATCAATGATTATTGAATTTAAATAGTAGATGATGTCATTAATGTGAATAGTGGATATATATTTTTCTGCGACAAGTAATAAACTCGGGGCAATTAATGTTTCTCAGCATTTGTGCGTACCTTAAGTTAACTTGTGGAGAACGTGACCGACAGAGAGAGATGATAGTTAATGTTGTGGTCTCCATGTTGTTAAATCATGCAAATAGATACCAGATTGGAATGTGATCTATCGCCACCCACGTCAATTTTTAGAACAAAAAAAAGTTGATATTCAACACCGTCCAACCCTCCAACCTATATTCAGGACTAAGCGAACTTTTTTCAAATAATTTCAAAAAATTATTGATCTGAGTTGGATCTTGAGAGCTTACGAAGTTAATACCGGTCTCAAAATTTAGTGTGTTTTATACATATCAACAATATTCTTAGTTTAGTAATGGTGATTCGAGCTCAAATTTTCATTTGAAGTTTATCTTAAAGATATTTGTGATCATAAAGAAAAGACTTGTATAGACTAAGAAGAGATAGACTAGGCACGCGTTTCCTAGTTAGGCAATTAAATCATTTATTTAGGTATAAAAGTAATAAACAAAATTATAACAATATTTTTTTGAGAAAATATTAGGTAGTGAAACAATTATTACATTGATGATGAGTTTGTTTTGAAGTGAGATAAGAAATCTGAAAAACTAAAAAAAGTATTAATAATGCAATAATGAAATATATTTTTTGGGCTTCACATGACTGCTTAGTAGGCCTTATGTTGGGTATGCCCCTTCATTCATTCATGGAACTTCCTTTCTTGTTCTTAATTCATGTGAATTCAAATATTCAATATAGGGAAAGAAACATCAGAAAATCATTTCTATTCTGTAATTAAAAACATGGTTATTGAAAAGTAGTTAATACTATATACTGAACAATATTTTTTTGCTTTTAATTTGGACAAAATTTTACCGCTGATTCATTTTGACACAAAATAACTCGGATGGACCTTCTTTCTGGTGCTTCCTCTATACATTCCCCGAATGAAGTCAGGAATAATTTCAAGGAACATTTCCTACTGAGACATTCCAGGTCTCATCTTTTCTTTATTTTTTATTTTATGACACCCTTTTAAAAATACAAAAAAGACATCAAAATGATGATTAAACGTGATTGTAAAACAAAATTTACTCTTCCTCATACCCACTTAAAGTAACACTATTTCTAATTCCTTATCATTGAATGGATCGATAAAAATAAAGATAATTAATATCGTTATATTAATTTTTTTTCTTTTAAAATAGTTGATTATTTTATCTAAAAGGTATAAAACTAATTTTTTGCTGTGTATAACATTAGAGTGAAAAAGCAAATGACTTTAACTTAATTGCATGAATTGTGTCAATGGTTGTTGGTTACAATTTTCTTCAGAAATTTATTTAGAAATTACACAAAGCACTATTGAGATGTTGGCAACTAATGATGACAACCTCTAGGGGATGCTTTTGTCTGTAGGATCATTTTAACTTGAAATTAAGAGCTTTATAAACCAGAATTCAGTTTTAGTATTGATAGAGATTTTTAGCCCAATTTTAAGATAGATTTGTGGGGAAAGATGAAAAAGATACAAAGATGGAAACGCCACAAGCTCAAGAGCTTGATAAGTCAATGATATTTACCACAAGAAAAGATCCTTGATAAGAATTTATATCCACACCAAGAGGGTGATGACTCTTAGAACACCACAAGAATAATGATCTTGATAAGTTCGAATTAAGGAGCTTTGGCTCAACTTTAGGAATTCAATCCAATTTTTTTCAAAAACAAACTTTTATTCATGATCAAATAAAATATAAATAGACCATATGTCTTGCTAAATAAAGATAAGACTAAGATATAATCATAATTATCTTCTAATAAACAAAATAAAATTCCGAATTAATCATATATATAAGATCCTAACTGATTATGTGCATCAAAGTAGGTTGGTTGAGTTGAAATTGCTTGCTTGACTTAGTCTCCACGTTTTTGCTTGATCTCTAATGCCAAAGGTTGCCAAATTCAATTTGACTTGTGGCTGATTGAATTGTGATGATTAAATCAACTTAATCTTCACATTATCTCTAAGCAAGAATAGAAGATTAATTTCCATAAATCAAGCATGTTGGATTTCATATTTTTATCTTCTTCAATTAATTTCTCAACCCATATTACATGAATAATTGAAATTAACACTTGAACATTTAAATAAAATAACTCCTAAGATAAAATTAAAACCTTAGACTACCCATGAGAATAAATTCTCATTTATTAAACTTAAGCAAATAAATAAATAAATAAATTAAATTTTTTCATAATCTCATTTCAAGAATATGAACTCCAAGTGACTCTCCTAATTGTAAGATTCTCCTCCACAAATCATAAGTTGTCCCCTTGATTTACACCATACCCTCCTTATTGAAAATAATTTCTCCCCAAATTTGAGGTAACATCACCTCCTCGATCAAAGACCATCTTTTTGAATTGTTTGAACCAATTCTTGATATATTCATCATTGGTTATACCCTTGATGAATAGTCCAGCAATAACACATGCACCAAAAATTAATTTTGTGAGGAAACGTTCATCCTTAGAAAATTCCATAAGAGTTGAGTCATCAAGGCTTGTCCTAATCACATCCATATGAACAACTTGCCCAATGTAAAAGTCAGCCTCCAAAAAGTGTGGATGAATAGGTGCTTCTTCTTTAATAAGGATCACTCCAAAGTCTTGCAAAATCTCGTGAATAAAACTAGGCAAAGACTTGTTAGTAGTAAAAAAAATTCTTTACCCTGGAGTTGGGGTAGGGCTACTTTGGAACCAAAATATTCTCAACCTTACTTTTTTTGTAGGGAAATTTCCCTCATCTTCACTAATCTTCCTCTTTTTTCCAAAGATTATTTTCTCCTCAGTTTTATTTTCACTCTCAATTTTGCACAAATATTTCTTTCTCTCCTCTGCAATTTTATTTTTCAAAGACCTTTGATCCTCAATCATTTGTGCAGGAGATAAGGGACATAACACCATCCTTCAGTTTTGGTGAAAAAAGGTGTACTTGTTTGAGAATCCGTCATGGCTGGTTCTCTTGTCCATTTGTCATAGGCAACCCAAACGTATATGGTTGGTCTCCATGTGAACCACATCACAAAGAACTACATCTTCGTATCTCCATATTGAAAAGGGAACCTCCACTTGCTGGTTCACAATAATCTCCCCAATCTCACTTAACCATTGTGGTTGGTAAGGAGTGAGATGTTGTTTAGTTTTGAAACTAACCTTGAACTAACCATGTTGGTACAACCCCACCATCAATACTTAATAAACAGACCTTTCTTTGGACCAAACACCTAGAATGGAAGATGTTTGTCCTTTGGTTGTCCTCGTCAACCATGACTTCAGTTTCAAGCTAAAACTAGCTCTGATGACCACTTTATGACAACCTCTAGAGAATGCCTTTGTTTGTAGGACCATTTTAGCTTGAAATTAAGAGCTTCATAAATCAGAATTCAGTTTTTGTATTGATAGAGATTTGTAGGTCAATTTTAAGATAGATTTGTGGGGAAAGATGGAAAAGATATGAAGATGGAGACGCCACAAGCTCAAGAGCTTGATAAGTCAATGATATTCATCACAGGTGATGGGTCTTAGAACACCATAAGAATAAGGATCATGATATGTTCGAATTAAGGAGCTTTGGCTCAACTTTAGGAATTCAATACAATTTTTCTCAAAAACAAACTTTTATTAATGATCAAATAAAATTTAAATAGGCCATATGCCTTGCTAAATAAAGATAAGATATAATCCTAATTATCTTCTAATAAACAAAATAAAATTCCTAATTAATCATATAAATAAGATCCTAACTGATTATGTGCATCAAATTAGGTTGGTTGAGTTGAAATTGCTTGCTTGACTTGGTCTCCACGTTTTTGTTTGATCTCCAATGTCAAAGGTTACCAAATTAAATTTGACTTGTGGCAGGCTGAATTGTGATGATTAAATCAACTTAATCTTCACATTATCTCTATGCAAGAATATGAGATTAATTTTCATAAATCAAACATGCTGAATTTCAGATTTTTATTTCCACATGATCTTCTTCAATTAATTTCCCAACCCATATTACATGAATGGTTGAAAATAAACACTTGAACATTTAAATAAAATAACTCCTAAGACAAAATTAAATCCTTAGACAAAATTAAATCCTTAGACTACCCATGAGAATAAATTCTCATTTATTAAACTTAAGCAAATAAATAAATAAACTAAAATTTTCATAATTTCCTTCAAAAAATATGAACTCCAACTGACTCTCCTAATTATAAGACTGTTCTCCAAAAATTATAGATTACCCTTGATTTATTCAAGTATAGTGTGATTTAAAACAGTGTGCAAATATGGATGCAGATGCTAAAAACTTGCTGCCATTTTACATGTACTACGAGAATGGGAATATGAAGTTGACTTCTTAAAAGCTTAGTCAGTAGAAATAGGTGGAGAATCTGGGACAATTATAAGTGAAGTGAACCTTCCACAAATTAATAAAACAAGGATTGGGGTGAGAGAGGCTCGAACTCTCGACCTCAGGATGACTCAGAAGCTATGAGACCTACGCGCTAGCCAACTGCGCCACCACCCCGTTGATGTTATGCTTCATTATATTATGTAAATTACATGCTATAGTTAAATCTGTAATTCTTTGTTTCGCTTTCTCTTATTAGGGGTCTAGGCTTTTAGCCCAAGAAGAATGTGACCCACTAGGCATGTGCAACAAGCCCTGCAATCATTTTTGGAATCGACGAAGTCACTTTAATTTTGGGTATAGTCTTTTTCTTACCTACTACGGAGCAAATGCCCAAAGAAAACCGTTTAAAATTCAGAGAATATTTCTTTTTGAGAAAATGAAACTTCACAGAACCTAAGGATGGGGCAGACCCATTTCCCTCATCTACAAAGACTAATGTAAGGGATAGAGGAGAGGGGATAGGCCCAAAATTACAGGCATTAGACATTTTTTACTCAACCATTTCTATTAAGTTCAGTTGATATTAAGGGTTAGCATGACTTTTGATGAATCAGGTAATGCTTATTTTGTCTAATCCTAAATATTGATTGAATTAATTTTTATCCTAAATGTTGATCAGAGTAGCTTTTGAATAAAAATCTAATTGTAGACCTAAATAAATATAATATATTCCAAGTCCTCTCAATATTGTTAATTATTATGGATATTTAATTTAATATATAAAATGATATATATAAATATATATCTAGATATAGATATTTCAAAACTAACTTACATGGTCAAATGTTAGAGAATATAATTAATGATATATGAAATAATATGTAAATAAATCATTTGTGTAAGAATATTCTAAATAAATAGAAAAATAAATAAAAAAACATTATTAAGAATATGAAATTATATTAGTAGATATGTTATTGCACTCAAATACATTATTTATTTTTTATCAAAAGAATATTATTACATTATATTATTGAACAAATATATATAAGCAGAAGTCATGAGTAAATCTAATTTTTCAAGTATAGTTTTGGCCGAGTCTTATCACTTTTGAACTTAATTTTAAAATTGATCGAGACTAATTTTTCAATTCAAATTCTGTAAGAAGAAATCCATAGACAAACTAAATTACAACCAAATAAGGTTGTTCAATTATGATCAGAATTGCCAGAGACTATGACCAATAAATTGAGTTGATATTGGGTGAGACAAGGCCCTCCTTAGCTTGAATGTAACCCTTCAATATTTCACTTCCAAATTATATACCCTCCTCACAAGTAAGCCAAATTTCATCATCTACCCTCTAGGCTCTTCTTTTAACTGTCACAAATTATTAGTGCTTATATATAATATAAACTTGCATATAAATCATATTTTGATCAAAGAACCAGAGTTCTGTTGGATGCTGCGAAACAAACCAAGAACAAATAAATTGATCTGTAACCACATCATCAACTCATCCTCAATGAAGAACAACTGTATCAAAGTATATATGAAAAGAAATGACAGTCTTTTTCTTCCTTATCCTTTTTTCATATAGAAAGATAATACATGATCTCTTAGGGACTAGGGCTAAAAGCCATTGGGATTGTAAGGTGATAATGTAATGTCCATGATGCCTCAATAATTCAAGCTTTTGTTTCTTTTTCTTTTACTTTTATTCTGCCAAAAGAACTAGGACTAATTAAAAAAAATTGTAGCTTTTCACTGTTCCATTTCATTAATATATAGTTCCTGTAAATTTATTGTTCATAGGTAAAATGAGGTTGAGGCACCATCAAAAGAATCTGCATGCCCCTGCTATTCTTTTTAATTATTGCTTAAAGATGCTGTTGTTGTAGCAGTATAGAAGTCACTACACTTATAAATGTTACAAGTTTGGGACAATGGTGAATTGGTTTGTGCACCAAACCCTTTTGCAATAATTATAACTCCTCTCTAATTTCTAAACTTGTTAGTTAGATCTTAGAATTGCAATAATTACTAGGAGCACTATAGCTTCCCACCCTTACGCCATTGATTGAAACGAAATCATGGGTAATCAATTGTTAGACATTATGACAAACTATGTTTGGCTGATTAGATATCCTAGTTTGTAAGAAAAAGGTAACAAGTTTGAATAATAGCATTAGCCAAAATGAGAGTGAAAATATTAAGAAAGAAAATATGAGAACAATATAACATGAATTTCACTATCTACACCTTTTTAATCAAACAAGAAGTGATGGAGGTCACTAGCCAAAAGAAGAAACTTGGTTAAGAGAGTGAAGAAATGAAATGTGAGTCCCTAAAGTGGAAGTCAATAAGGAAGAAAAGAACATGAAGGGCATAAGGGGATAGTACAGCTTTAAATGGGCATTGATTGGTGGATATGTTGGGTTGATGAAGGGCCTGGTTGGTAGTCATGTAATAATATAAGAGAAAAATAAGAATGTATCGATAATATTCGACTTTTTATATTATGAATACATCATATTATTCATATGCAAAATATTATTAACTTATAATACAATTAATAGTAATAATACACTATATATATAAATTTTTATACTAATATTAAGTACTACACTTTTTATAATATAATAATGGTGAATGTTAGTCCTAAAATTTATTGAGTGTAAAAGATGGAAATCCAGCTCATAGTTTCTTCTACTCACTGATAGGACCCCACGTGGAGAGGACTCTGCCAGTTCACGGACTCGTTTGTTTTTGCAGGATTTTATTTTAACATCAAAACCATCAACAAGAATTCTCTACCAGAAGATGATTATGTCTTTTATGTCCTTATTTAATAGAAATATATTAAATAATATAAAATATTAATTTATGTATTTAATTTTTTTTTTCAATTAAATTATATATTTTAATTGGATTGAGATACAAATAGAGATATCAACATAGATATGTGATCTTCATTCCAAAACCATAGCCTCCTTATAGCTGTCTCCTCCTCCCTAACGCTGGCAACAACCTAGATCATGACTTCTTCTGCCTCTTTCTTTCTTTCGCTTTATCTTTCTTCACATAATGTTGAACTCTAGCTTAATTATATTTGTCATACAATATTCTTAAATATTACATTCTTCTCTTCTAATGTTAATATAGTTATTACTTATTAAATGTGATTTGCGTCAGTGTTAAAAAATTAAAGATGAGTATAATGTATAATTTCACTAAATGTTAAGAAATGTCAATATAATTTGCTCTTATTTTATGTGTATTAGGATGTATCTCTTGGTCAATAATTGAAGATCAATTATTTTGAAGGCTTAGAAATTAATAAAATCACTTACTTTTAGCAATTAAGTTTATTTCAAACGATCAAACCTCTAATTGAAGGAATTAACTTTCTATTAATTGGGTTAAACTTGATTGATTATTTGTTTGTTGTCATGCTTATGTGTGTGTGGGTGTGTCTCATAGTTGGGTCACTAGCAAAAAGTCATATAGAAAGTTATATATGATGATTAAAGCCAAGCTCTAGAACAAAATGGGAGTGCTAAACATGTATAATCGAACTAAGACTTGTGCATAAAAATAATCTTAACATGAGAAAGTCTTACTAATTAATTAGGTGCCAGAAGAGGAGACTTAGTGGTTCTTATTCTTTTTGATTTGTGGACATTATTATGTTAATAATAATATTAAAATAAGAGGGATGTTAGCTTCACATTAACACATTTGTTAGTGTCACGATTGGTAACAGAATGATATGATGGTGATTGATCTACATAACTCATAACAGTTTTTAATTTTGTATTCATCCTAGTCACCCAATTGGTTCCTTTCACATGATTTCTTATCTGCTCTAATCAACAATCAAAGTTTCAATTATAAAAATATAACAAGAAAAGATTAACCAAGTACAAAAAAAATAAAATATATTCTCATTATGTAACTGCTCCTTTTATTTCAGTTGATTTGTTCTGTAATGCCATATGATTAGTGGATATGTGGTAATGTGGACATCTGTCTCAAATTATATTTTATTTTCTATCATGAACCAAACAGAATGTTACTTTTATTACATTTTATTTTTAAAAATTTCATTTTATTCATTTAGAAACATTCTGATTGTTGCAGGACAAGAAATGAGATATAACATGTGATCTTTATCCGGGATATACTTATGTCCAACATAAAGATAAAATGTGTAACTATGATTGGTCCAGCTAATTACCCTAGCACATGTGTCTATAATAAAATATGATTAACCAACAAAAGTCATGGAAGAGAAAATTATAGTGGTCAAATTCAACATTAGTTAGTAGTGTTTTTTACTTTATAGATTTTACATTTGTATATAATTTATGCTGCAACAAACGCCTTGGAAAGAAGTGGACTGCATAAAAATTTCAGTTCATCTTGTATTTGAAAACAAAAGCTGCCAATCACAGCACGCACACCTTCTTATCAATTATATGAAATTTCTTCTTTTCATGTAAAAAGAGACATCTGATTATTGATCAGAAGGTATCTTTTGTTGTTGGAAAACCCATTTTTTTTTGCTAATATGCATTTGTTTGCTAATGTAGCAGTAAACTAGCGACATACACTAAAAATAATAATCCTTGTTTAAAATATTAACAAAGCTTTGTGCCTGTGGCTATGCAATGTGTTACAGAAAATGAGAAGTTAGATAAGGGAAACCTATGAGAGAAGAACACAAGGACAAACAAAAAATGGGACTAGTTTGAGTCAAAGTGAAATTTTGATTGGATGGTTGGAGAGTATATTAATGCAGAGACAGGGAGGACACACATCAAGTGAGATAGTAACCCAGTTGTAACCTGATATCATTATAAGACTATTTTATGAATCAAAATATGATTTTGATAATACCTCTTTAGGTATTTTTCTAATGTTGCATCTCATATTTTTTAAAATTTTACCATAA
Source organism: Lupinus angustifolius (assembly GCF_001865875.1). Lineage (NCBI taxonomy): Eukaryota > Viridiplantae > Streptophyta > Magnoliopsida > Fabales > Fabaceae > Lupinus > Lupinus angustifolius. Next base: position 18,569,777 of record NC_032017.1, read on the forward strand.
TTTAAATAAAATGTTAGACAATGATCACTAAAATATAGTTTTTTTTAAATATACAGAAATCCTACCACCAACAATATACCAAATTCTTGATAAATAACTAATTTTTAAGCATGCAGTTTAATTCATGAAAACATTTGACAATCACTATTGCTTGACAAACAGTCTTTAGTAGAAGAATTTTTCAAATATTTCCTTTGCAGGCAAATAATATCTAAATTAGAGTTAATAATGTCTAGATTAGAGTTGATAAAACGAATGGACTTTGGGCAATGAAATATAAGTGTGAGTAGACAGATATCATTTTGACCTAAACAAGTTTAGGAAAAGGAAAACTTCACCCAATAATGTGTGAAAAACAATTAACCATGATCCTTCAACATTTAATTATCCACCTATTTAAGCTTTGGGCTATCTTAATCTAGTTCAATCACTAACCGGAGCTGAAAGTGGATGTCCCATTTTGAAAGCTATAATCTTCATACACTCTATATTTTTTCTACTATTAAGGATATATTTACCCTTTTTTGGTAAGAAACTAATCGTTTTTGGGGTGTGTGGCTGCCCTTCCCAACACATGTTGCTCACAAGAATCGACTATTGATATTTTGATCATCCTAAGAATCTAATTGAGCCTTAAACCAATGTTATGAAACTCGGGTCGGACGTCAAATCAGAAGAGATCTCGTATTAGGTTTAAACGGTTAAACCGTTCGGTCGGACCAGATGATTTTTTATATAATTATATATAAATGGTAAACTTTGTATAATTATATTAAAGTAACATTTCTCTATCTTTTTTTTTGGATTAGACTAAAACAAAAAAAAAATAAAGTATTGTTCTATTTTTTAAATTTTAAGTGAATTATCCAGTTTACTTTCCGGGTTATTCTGGTTGAACCGGGTTTAATATAGTCGGGCCGGAGTTTCCCGGTTCAAAGCGATCCAACTCTGATTCGGTTAAGACTGCAAGCCAAAATCATTTTCAAGTCCGGTCAACAGTCGGACCGTCTAGTCCGGTCCAATTCTCACAATACTACCTTAAACAATTAGACCAACATCTTATTAGTTTATACACTCTACCTATATACAAACAAGATCCTACACAAAACATGTAGGGTGTAAAGAAAAACATTTTCCTTACTAGAAAGCCCATTCCAGCCCATCTTCCTAAGAGAGAAGGACTCTTCAGCAGTTGAGCCAGCAAATTAGAGTTTGTAGCTGTCAGATTTCTCTTTCTCTCTCTTAGTTAGACCACCCTTTTCTCTTTTTCTTTTCCCTTTTTATAATAAAATAACTTTCATTTTTTTGGCATTCTCATATGTTTTTTTGTTTTAATTAACCAACTGAACACCTGTTCCAAACAACAACCATCAAATAATAACGATACCACATCATCATAAACCATACCCACTTCTCTTTCTCTGACCCTCTTCAAATTCAATGATTCTCCTGTTGTGAGAAAAAAGAGAGTTAGAGTTGTTGTTGAATGTTTGGGTCTCAAAAACCACACATATAGTAGAGCTAGCAGAGAATAGAAGAAACCAGAAACTATAATAGAATGGCAAAAGTAGAGAGAAAAGAGGATTGAATGAGTTACATTCATGCATAAACTACAAGTACACTCATTTCTTCTTCATTTGATTCCATGGCTTACCCACATTATCGATCGCAGTTTGGAGACACAACGTTCACCAAAGTCTTTGTTGGAGGACTAGCTTGGGAGACTCCAACTGAAGAACTTCGCAAATATTTTGAGCAGTTTGGAGACATTCTCGAAGCTGTCATTATTACTGATAAGAACACAGGAAAATCTAAAGGCTACGGATTCGTATGTTTCCTCTCTCTCTTTTTCTCCACCTTAAAATGACAACCTTAGTTTTATTTCATTGCAAATTAACCTTTTTATTAGATCCTTTTCTATAGTACATTGTTTGATACACTTATTATATTGTATGAATAGGTTACATTCCGTGATCCAGAATCAGCTAGAAGGGCTTGTGCTGATCCAAACCCAGTAATAGATGGAAGAAGAGCGAATTGTAACATTGCTTCTCTAGGAAGGCCTAGACCATCACCACCAAGAGGTACTCAAATTTTCACTTTCTTTAATATATTATATGCTATAATGTTTGAAACTGGCTCATTATAAAATATTTACATACTTTCCTGTTAAACAAATAATGCAGGAAGAGGGACATTTCAAGGTGCAGCATCATATAGTGGTGTTCCGGCAGCAGGACCACCGCCACTGGCACCACCACAACCACTAATGTACCCACAACCATATGGGTAAGTTGAGTTAGCTATGTTTATTTACTGTGGCCATTTATTACCTATGGTACTCACAGTCAAAGGAACTGGAACTGGTCCATGACCCTATTTATTGAGAGAATTGCATATAGAAGCACATATTGCTGTCTACATATGTCGCTTGACTGCTCCCATCCAATAACAATAGGTCTCCATGGACAAAAATCATTTGTCCTAAATGGTGTTTCATTTCATGTATCAAACCAATTACAATCTTATTTTTTATTTTTAAAATATTTCTTTTTATTCCTATCGCAACATGTGATTGGTCCAAGACAGATAATGGAACACGATTAAGAACATTGAACCTTGTCCAGGTCTCCATGTCACCATCCTTATATATCAATATCATATCATTATAATCATAGTAATATTACAGAATGATGAAAATTTTAATTTGTCATTAATCATTATGTGCATTTTCTCATCCTCAGATTTTGCTTTTTCTTAAATAATAATCATCATTAAGCTGATCAATTCATTTTTGAGGAACCGGATCCTCCAATCTGATATGCAGATGAACTAATTTGCATCTTATTTGTTACCTATGCAGATGTGAAAGAACATGGTAACACTTTTTAAATTATAATAAAATGTTATTCTTACACCCTACATCTACGGTACAGTCTTGTATACTATTATTTTCTAAAAAAATAGAAAATAAAAGAAAAATGAATTCCTTTGTATTCTTTCCCCCTGGACCTAAGGTAGTAATATGGGGTAGAAATGTGGGGTATAAATAACATCGTTCAGTGATTAATATAAAGAGATGAAGAAAGGTAAAGAAGATTGGGAGGGGGTAACATTTATTGTTGATTCGAGGTCAACCACTCAATCAAAAATATTATTTTTACTAAAGTATATATTTCATAATAACTGTTGCAGATCAAGAGATATGTATAGTAATCCATGGTAAGCATGGAAGTATACTTGTGTCATAGTGGTCCTGCATCTATTAATTTGATTTATAATCTTGTAGTACATGATAAAATCCCTCATCTCGCGGCACTTTTGCATGTTCTGTACCATCAAGTCATTTTCTCACCAGCGAAGTTATTGTTGTCTTATGAGTAGTGAAAACTGTTTATACTTGTTTGGTAAATTAAAAAATTACCCAACAAAGAAAATGATGAACATATTAAAAAATTCGAAGTTGAAATTACTCTTACATCAACATTTCTCACACCTTTTGCCCTAGCACTGTGTTCAAAATTTAGCTTTGCAAACAATTGAATAGCGGAAAACTAGCGAACACAAAGAAGTATAAAAGATAAGGCCATTTCTATGTTTGACTATTTCTTTCAATTTATCAGGTATTGTGTATGTTTGTCCCCTTTTTTCATGTGTTTCAAGATCTTCTTCTCCTATTTTCAAATAAAAAATTGATACATTTTCTGAATGTTAGTCCCATTCATTAGAATATGATATTATCTTTTCTTTGATAACTTTCTATATTTACTCTATGAAACTTTACAATATTTTTTTGTCTCTTCTTTACCCTAAAGCAAAATTAAATATAAATGTATGATGATTCTGAACGAGTTGTTCAATTTCATGAATTGCACAGAAACTTCTCTTAAGCTTAGTACTCCTAGTAATTATTTAGATCACCAGAATTTGAATGACTTAATTGAGAGTAGCACATGGTTTTCATATAACTCTACTAAGTTCCCATGAGATTTCATACTTGTATGTACATGAAAAATGTTCAATATATTTTTTATGCCACCTTGACTAATCTTTAATATGCATTTTTTCAGTCCCCCCCTTAAAAAATATTAATAATACCTAAGTAACAAAAGGTGGCTATCACTGAAGTTAGCAATAATAACTAATTCAATCATAGTGACAATGCATATCATACTAGAGCACACACAAGAATACTAAGTTACTAAACTTTTTTTTGTGGGAAACTACAATACTAACTCTCACTATACATATATAAAAGTTACTTCTATATGGAACCCCACACCACAACCAAGGCCACTGATGCTAATTAATGGGTTCTGTCCTCTCTGGATTTACTGAAAAACCTAACATATTAAGTTCAGTACCAGTCCACAACAAGAGAACCCTGCCACTTTGAGCAATTGCTTCTGAAAGAAGAAAATGCACTACTGCATTTAACGTATTTCTTTCCACTTTTTCTAACTAATTAAATTCCTTTCAACTCCATTTGCAGCTACCCTACCTACACTCCTGATTATGGGTACCACCAAGTAAGCTTCTCTTTCTCTATCTCCCTCTAATCAATTAAACAAAAGTGATTATTTTCAACAGAGAAAAGTTGCATAATAATTAATCAGCTTAATAATTGTATGAACAAACAGGCCACCATGTACAACCCACAGATTCAGCAAGCACAATACTATCAAAATCTTTATGCACCATCATCTTCAACCATGGCTTCTCCATATTACTATGGTTATTCTGTGCAACCACCTAGGGCTACATTTTCTACACCCCAAGCACATCGTGTACCAGCTGGGTTATCCTATATATACTACCCTACTTCACCTATTGAAGGCTCTTCTGCATTTCGACCACCTTATCAACCAGCAACAAGGCAAATCCATCCTTCAACTAGTGGTAATTAATTTAATTTAGTTTACCCTTTGCACTTATTTTTTTCTTAATGATCCTATACTTTATGTTATATAGATTTTGTATATCTGATATTTTAAACACAAACACATGGCTGCACAGAGAAAGTGAGTGAAAGAGAGAGGTGTAGAGAGGGATTTATGGATTATGATGCACTTACTGACACAATATATATTATGATTTGGCTGTAAAACATGTGGCTATGGGGTCCACAAGGGAAACCCAGCCCCCATGTGAATGAGCTGTCTTGGTTTTTGCCATGGACCGTATAATGGGTCAATGTGTAAGAAAGTCGTGACAGAGCGGGAGAGAGGGTCATCATTTAAAGTAACAGTGAATGCATGTGGTTTTCAGTAGGAATTGTTGGTGGTTAATTCTTTAACAGGTTCGGTCAAATGGTCTTGCATTCATGCATTGGCCCACATTTCTTGTTATGTTAGAGCATCCACACGCATTCAAACACTTCAATCATGAACCTAATGGGAATGAGGTCCTTCTAGGAACATCTCCCACACAATAATAAGCTAAGTGACATGATAAAACTTCTTAAAAACTTCACAATTGAAACTCCTAATATGAGTACTCGTAGACACTATACCGTTGCTCTAAGTTTTAATTTTTGAACATGTGAGTGCAACTTCAGCTAGATCAATACTAATTTCAAAACTTTCTTTCTAAACTAATTTGCGAAAGAGAAAAGAATTGAATGAGAACTATTTGTTATTGATGTTATACTACTTTATAACACGGTTGTAAATAGATTACAGCTCACTTGTACTTCACTCTCTACAAGTTTTGTATACTAGTGCCTTATGAAAGTGAGTTTAATGTTGTATTTATATTTTATCAAATATGAGTAAAAGTCAGAAGTTTACTGTCCATATCTATTTTCACATAGGTACTGATTTTTTGGCATTTTCATTTTTCATTTCTGTTAAGTTAGAATTGCAAAACAATAGTGTTTATAATTGTTATTTAGTAGCATTTTATAAGCATTGTAGAAAGCATAGATTTTACAATGCTCACTTGAGCCAGCGCTATTGAATACCCATATTCTACAATGCTCCCTTAAGTGTGTGCGATAGAAAGTAAAAATTCAACAACGCTTGATTCACCGATCAATGTTAATTTTATTGCGCTTATCATTTAACAACGTTCTATACATAAACAATATTAAATATGCATTATTAAATGCGAATTTTAGCGTATTACTTCCAAATTTTGCATCTGACATATATTGGTTCAATAAGCTTAATGCACGAGATTAGTTAATTATGATTAATATGCACTCTTTATGATTTCAATGTCTAACACAATGTGATTATTATTCCTTATGGTTTATCCTAATCAGATTCACAGACTCAGCAACGTAACTCTTCTGAGACAGCATCTGGAGTAGTTATAACTTCAGAGAGTTCAAATACCCAAGGGATGAGCTAAAGCTAATAAATAAATATACCTGCTAAGTTTCAATTGTATAATCTTCAAATTATATTTCATCATCGCATAAATTCTTGATCTTTTTTCCACATTTATATCTTCATTTTTTTTTGTCCACATGCTATAGCTTTAGCCAATAATGGTTCGCAGCAGTTTACTTGCGTTCTCCATTATTATGGCATTCGAATGTTGGACTAATCAACTTTTTTTCTCGTTGGAGATTTTCTTCAATCTACTTTCTTTGTCTTCACGGATTTTCACTTTAATCGATTTTAATAATTAATTATATTTCCTTTTTCAAATATTTTGGTATAACCTGCCAAACTAGCATGTATGAACAACCGTTATTTTATTTTATTTTTGCAATGACAACTTGCTCATAATTGATACCATATTAGCTCTAGTTTTTGGTAATTGTCTAGCATTTTCACCATCTTACAAATGTGCCTACAGTTGCAATTTAAAGCCAAATCTGAAAATAACCAGATCAGCTTTTTATGGAGCCAGTTAGTTATATTCTGTAATTAGTGTTAATGAGTAAAATTGATAATTTCTTTACCTACAGAAAAGCAGAAACGCTAAATATATATTGGTCTAAGCAATATTTGCAATCGTAACTAAGAAAGTAAGAAACTAGAATGGGCCTTTGCATCTCATGCAATAAGAATGGGCCTTATACTAATGATGGACCAAGTGGTTTAGATACTGGAACGAGTTAGTGAATCTAATGGAATAAAAATCAATTTCGTCTTTAAACTTTATCTCTTTTACAAGTAGATATTGAGAACTATTTTTTTTCCTTCATAATTACTCTTTAAGTTTTAGCTATTTATGAAATTAGTCCCTACGTACATATAATTTTAAAATAATAACAATAAAAAAATTCTCACTTATGTGCATATCATCTTTATCTAATTTTAACTTTTTATATTCAATATTACTCTATTGTCTTCTCTTAATAATTCTAAAGTTGATTGCTACAATTGTAAGTTTTCTTAATGGTCACTAATTTAACATTATCTTTATGGAGCATCCAATTAAACAGCCAAATAAATATTCAGAGGCAATTAGGAAAAAAGAAATAGTTTGTAATGTCTATTTACAAAAGACATAAAGTTCATGTAGCTTCCATGCTTTTCTAAAATAAAATGAGTCTATCTATAAGAAAACGATATATGTCACATGTAAACTAATTATTAACAACAACAAAAATACCAATTTATAATACATATTATTTTACTTATAATATAAGAAGAGTTGCAGGAAAATATGTCATTTCCATAAAATATTAATACATATAGGGATATGATATAATTAACAAGGCCAATTTAGTAATTTTAAAAAATAGAGTGTCTGCAGGGTGGTGGATAAATCCACGTCCTGCAGGAGAAAATTTTCCAAATTTGAGACCCCGAATGAAGCAGTGCTCACACGAATTCCCATATGCATATAGATTTTGCATCCCTACTCAAGATTTTTCCATTCAAAAGAGTCCAAACAATGTGTAATAATAGTCCAAGATTTTGTCATATAAATTTAAAGATAAGATGGAATGTGAGCATTGTGATTCAAACCGTCCGAGGAATTTACATGGCAGCCATGTTAAGCTCATTATTATGTTATGTAATTCACTTTATGTTACTAGATTTTGCAGGTTTAGTGTGTTAGGGATGATAAGATGTAATCTTTTCTTTATCCAAAGAAGTAATCCTTTTTAAGAAAGAGCTCATCCACTAGAGCCAAGTTTTCAGAAACTCATGTAGTTGCTTTAAAAGGATCATAGTTTTGATATTATTAGATTTGCTTTCAATTAAGGGGATTTGATTTAGTAGGTGGTTAGGACGAGAAAGGACCAAATTTAAAAGAATAGGGGGAAATTGTCCCCACAAGCTTTTAAGATTTTGTAGTAATATGCTATATGTAGTTTGTATTAGTGCTTCACTAATTTTGTTGATTTGTCTTAAAATGATACCGTGGCATTACATCTTTGTAGTTAATCCCTTCTAATATCTTTGTAGTTAAGAAAATTACATAATACTTTCAAAATAAAAATAGTCATGATTTTCAGATATACTTTCAAAATAAAAGTAGTCATAATTTTCATATATACTTTCAGTAGTTTGTCACATCTCCACCCAAAAAATAGTAGCATGTCATATCAATATAATATATTCTTTTTGCTCTTTCCTTGTACTCTTACATATTACTTGGTATATAGATTCTGCCTACAACTGCAATTAATATCAGTTCTATACGAGGACTTTGATAGTTTGGGTGAATCCATGAACGAATTTAAAGAATACACTAAAGGATTTTGTAAGTTAGAGCGTTATCTATAGCAAATTTAAAAAATAAAAAAATAAGTTATATGATTGTTTAATAGTTAGGGATGGAGGAAAGAAGATCGTGAATTTGAGTCTCGCCTACAATAAATACTAACGAATAAAAAAAATATGAGCTCACCTTATTTACTGATCACCTCATTAGTTAGAATTTTACTGTTATATATACGGAGACGAAATTCACCTTAAGTAGACCCATTTTACCTCGTATGTGTCTGACAGTGTAAAATGCATTACCATGAATATTAAACCCACTGGTATGTAACCTTTCTCTGTTTGGAGGACATGGGCCAGAGAATTTAAGGTTTATCCTATCTAAGCCAAAAATGAACAAAGAGGATATACAGGAGAAAATAATGACACCCTCAACAAAAGCCCTTTTCATTCAACTGTAATATTCTCCGGCCACCTATCACACAATTTCTTTCACTCATTCTCTTTTCCAACTTTTATTTGCTGCCAATTTTATCTCCTGTGGATCCAGCCGTTATTAATGCCCCATAATTTGACAAAATCTATGATAAATTGCTCTATTTCATGCCTTACACGATATTAGATATTGGAGCATAAATAAAAATTTCATATGTGAGCCAAATTAATCTTGAGTCAAATTAGTTCCTATCAAATGTTTTAAAATATGCTAAAAATGACTAATTTGACTTACATTTAAAAATTTTGTAAATCATTTTAGGTTTTTTTAAATTTTGAGGGACCAAACCAGTAAGATCGAAAAACACGAGAAACTGAAATGTATACTTACTCTAAAAATAAAATGTAACTTTTTATATGACATGTGATCTTTGTATGTATCCCTCTGATATATATAATGTAGCTACTATACCCTGCCTTATTCACATGCAGACCATATCAATAATTTCATTTTTTGTATATTGAAATGAATCAAAATCAGCTTCAGCCTCTACCTCTGCTAAGCAGCTTCCTTGGTAGTAGTTCATCTCCACAAGAAGAAGTTTTACTACAGAACCAAAAACCTAGAACATGCTATAGTGAAGCTCATGAGGATGTCACAGTGGCACTACACATAGGGCTACCTGATAATTCAAGTAGTGTCTCCAACACCAATAATAATGAAGTTGTGAATTCATCAGGCCAAGTTCCTAACAATTACTGGATACCAACTCAAGAGCAGATCCTCATAGGGTTCAGCCATTTCTCTTGTCCTATCTGCCTCAAAGCCTTCAACCGCTACAACAACCTTCAGGTGCACTTCTTTCCCATTTTCATTCATTTACCACTCTTCTGAAGTGTATTGGTTTGAAGTTTGATTTTATTTGGAGATCAAGATTTTAAAAAAGGCACACGCTCCTAACTGAACTGAGCTCGCATCATCACAATCGCAATTATGTATATACATGGCTGTGTGTTTTATTTTTTATGTATATACACATTAAAAATATAGGAAAAAAGAAGAAGAAACGTGCTTATAGATTGATCTTCATGAATGATTACTCTAATGATATTGTTTTGAATTATTTTTCAATAGTTTCTTATCTTATATATGTAAAGCAATGTTAGAATGTTTACTACTAAAATTGTGGTCAATTTTGGTGGCAGATGCACATGTGGGGACATGGGTCACAATATCGAAGAGGACCAGACTCACTGAAAAGAACTCATCCACGACCTTTATTAGACATTCCATGCTATTGTTGCTCAAGCGGATGCAAGAACAGCATAGAGCACCCAAAGGCCAAGCCTCTGAAAGATTTTCGAACACTACAAACACACTACAAAAGGAAGCATGGGATAAAGCCCTTCACGTGTCGCAAGTGTGGGAAATCTTTGGCTGTCAAAGGTGACTGGAGAACCCATGAAAAAAACTGCGGCAAACGCTGGCTTTGTATTTGTGGTTCTGATTTCAAACACAAGAGGTCACTTAAGGATCATATCAAAGCTTTTGGCTTTGGTCATAGCCCTTTTTCTTCTTCTGATGCCATGTAATAATTAGCACCACTTCGTTACAAGAAATCTATCTACTACGCTTTTGCCTTGCTTGTCTCCTCAGTTAAATGCTTATAACAGGAAAATATTAAATGAGAGAATTTAAAGTCAATTTATATGGAGAAAGTTTTTCTTCAGTTTTAAGCATTTAATTGAAGGGACAAAAAGAGGGAGACAAGATAGAAAATTTGTTAATACTTCAGTGAGTATATTCTTATGAAACTGATATATTCAAGACGTTGTAATTCTAGGCATAAAATCAAAATAAATGAATTGCTTATGAAACTGATATATTCTTTTTGATAAAATCTTCTTTTTTCTTATAAGGAATTGAAGTATATATTTTCCACTTTTAGGGTTTTCATTATTTACATTGTTTAAAGTGAAGTCGATTTTGATATGTGATTGGATGAGAAAAATATCTTTGGATTGGAGTTGTACTTCTTCAACACTAATGTAGTTTTTTTTTTCAAAACTACCATACTGGTCATCTAAGTTGTTTTTTATTTCAAATAGGTCCTACATTTTTTTTCAAATAAGTTGAACAAGTTTTCTACATAAATCTTTTTCTCCCCTCTCTCTTTCTTCTTCATTCTGCTCTTGCGACTGATGAAAGACACTTGCGTAGATCTGACAGTGTCTCGGCACATATTCAACTTATGTGTATCTAGAGGTCATTGTATCTCCTTCAAATAATTGCACTTGAGGCCATTTTAATCTCACAAATAATTAACTTTCGCTCAATTGACTGGAGTCTAACTGGTTTTCGTTTAAGACAATTTAAGGAGAGTGACTCATTTTTAAGGTGCAAGAATGTTTAAATTCTGAGACTTCCATACCAACTAAGCTATATTGAAAAATAGCAAGTAAAGTGCAATGTTGGGGAGCATGAATTAAAAATCAGAAAGGGAGATACGTGAGTTTGAAATATATATTATGATTATTAATTTAAACAATACAAAAATAATAATAATAATCTGTTGAGTTTGATTGTTCAGAAAAGGAAAGTAATAATGAGAAGGAAGATGAGATTGGAATGAAAACTTGGATTATAAGGAAATGGAATACAGTCAAAGAGAAACTTTGGTCGGATAGGAAGTGCGATAGCAGCACTTCCACCACCTGGCTTCGATTATTATCCATTTATCACCACTTCCCCACACTATTCACCCCTACCTCAAATCTATACGGTAAAGGATAATAGCTATAGAATCAAATTTAACACATCAGTGACATCACACTCAAATTGAAAATAAAATAAAAGGGTTTTGGATTCTGGGTTCTAAGAAAATTTCAATTTTTGATAAGTGGGTTTGAAGACGACGGCTGAGAGCGCTGGTGTTGCATCGTCGATTGTGAAGCGAGGCGGCTCGCTAAGGTGGTTGAGCGATATAAACATAGATGGCGGTGCAACTGAGATATACGAGCAGAGATATCGACGAAGGCTTGGGTAGAAGGCAACGAATTTTGTTAAAATGGTAGTAGGCACGGATAAGAGAGATTCTTGATGAACAACAAGAATAAGAAAATATTATTGAATTGAATTCCAAAGTTACATTGAATCATTTATGTAACGGGAAGAAAACATTAACTACCCTAACCAAATTAACTAACCGATAACAAAAGCTCAATTATTTTAACATTTCCTCGCAAGCTGGAATGTATCAAGCATTCCAAGCATGAAATAATCGTGTTGAATACGATGATATACTCTAATACATCCTCTTGCTGGTGAGCGAATCTTCGTCTCCCAGTCTTGAAATCTGAACGTGAAACAATACTGATGCTTAACCACCATTTGGCAGAAGCAATTTCATTTGATGCTTAACCATCTATTTGACATAAGCAAACCAATCATAACAGATGAAATAGAGAAAAGAGATGGACATTAATCTTGATCCTTATATGTTGCTTCAATGAGAAAAAATTACACACTATAATATTATGTGTTTAATGAGAGAGAGAGGGGTAAAGAAACTAGAGTAATAAAGAAATGAGAAATAATTGGGGGTAATAGATGAAAGAATGTGATATAGCTTCCTTAATTTGATGATCGGCCACTGTGCATGGTTGGGCACACAGTGTTGCATGGTATTCTTGTTTCTTGATGTTGTTCTTGGTCTTCCCTATCTTCTTGAAGTTGTTGGACTTCCCCTTCTTGACAAAGATAACAAGTTCTTGGAGTAGCATCATATTGCTTTGATCATATTAAAACAACATAACTATTGTTCCGAGTCATAGAACCAAAGAACATGTAGAGAAGATATCTTGGTCAGGGGGAGATATCTTGTATCATCATCTTTAGTGTCATCCATTCAGAAACAAATTACTATTGCAAAGAACCAATCTTACCAGAAGCACGATCAATCTACATTGTAGCATTGCCAGTGGATGCAAATGGTGGAACATTCTTTGGACTTTCATTTGGAAGTAGACCATTATTTCCACTCAAGAGACTGGAGATGAAAAGAAGCAACTGGAAGAACTTGATGAAAAGTTTGAAGGTCTCTGCAAGGTGATAAATGATGTATTGGGTGATAAGGTTGAATCTTGGAATTGAAGAATGATAAGCGGAAACAATCAATCAAAGAAAAATAATTAGCTCTCATACCATATTAAAATAGTAGTAGGCATATATCAGAGGGATTCTTGATGAACAAGAAAGAATGAGAAAATATTATTGAATTCCAAAATTACATTGAATCATCTATATAACGGGAAGAAAACACTAACTACCCTAACCAAATTAACTAACCTATAACAAAAGCTCAATTATTTTAACAAATTTGTTCAAAGTTTTGTCCATGTTTTCTAGATTTGTCAATCGAGCTCAATTATTGATACATCTTCATATTGTTCATTCTTTTAACAATACTTGAATGGGTAATTTTTGTAAGAACGATGATACAATTAAGATAGGGTGAATTAATTGACTTAAAAATTATAATTACTTTTTCTACAAAATCAAGATTTAACATGCAGCGGAAAATATATCATATCACTGCTAGCAATAGTCTCATATCACTGCTAGCAAGCAGTATATCATCGACATATAATATCAGGAAGATAAATTTACTCCCACTAAACTTATGGTATACACAATCTTCAACTTTATTTGCCTCAAAACCATACGAGGTAATAACTTGATGAAATTTGTGATTCCATTGACGAGAAGCTTGTTTAAGCCCGTAGATGAATTTCTTTAATTTGCATACCATAGACTTTGAGCCATCTGACACAAAGTTTTCTAGTTGCACCATATGGATTGTTTCCTTAATGTCACCATTAAGAAACGCAGTCTTAACATCGATCTGATGTAGCTCTAAATCAAACTGAGCAATTAGTGCCAATATTATTCTGAAAGAATCCTTCGAAGATATTGGAGAGAAGGTTTCTTTATAATCAATGCCTTCTTTCTGAGTGAAGCCTTTAGCTACTAGACGAGCTTTATATCTGTCAATATTACCCTTTGAATCCCTCTTGGTTGTAAATATCCATTTGCAACCAATAGGTTTCGCACCTTCAGATAATTCGACAAGATCTCAAACGTCATTATCATGCATAGACTTCATCTCATCCTTCATGGCATCAATCCACTTTTGAGAGTTAGAACTTTTTAAAGATTCAATGGATCATCTTCTGTTAACCCAATGCCATCCTCGTGTTCTTGAAGAAATGCAATATAATCATCAGGAATTGCACTTCTCCTCTCTCTAGTAGATCTCCTTAATTAGGGGTGTTCGCGGT